>NC_056731.1:852366725-852666725 GCF_019279795.1 Protopterus annectens
TAGCTGCCCATTTCTTTATCAGCAACAGCTGTGCATATGTCTGAAATTTGGTGTGAAATTTGAAACCTTCCATTCCTGAGAGGGGTGAGGACAACAAAATATGTTGTACTGCCAATTAGAATTATCAGTTTACATGTCCAGCGGACATGTGTACGAAATGGGCAGCTATGTATGGGGCGTAATTTTTTTGTGGGAACAGAGTGCCCTTTTTTTAATTTTTTTTTCAGGTGAGAGTGGAATGTGAGGTACAGGAAGTAGATATATTTGGGGAGGTAGGTTGGGGAGGTTAACAGACAAGACAAACAAGACGCATATAGGGGTGGAGTATGACACGTGGGGAGTAAACACAATTGACGGGGATGGATGTTCGTATATTGCGAGCCCATGAGCCCACAGATGGCAACAGTGGAACTGAGATCCCCACCCATGGGCAGTTACCACTGCACCTTCACAGCCCAGGCCGGGGCTGTGCTGGGGGCTGGATAGGACAGTCAGGCACACCCTTGAGTTGCACCACTCTCGCCTCGAGCTGGTGTAGGGGATCAGTCACAGAACGCCTGATATCACTACGCACCACAGACCGGACCCTATGGAGGGTGAGTGGGGCTCTCTTCCGGCACGCTTGCAGAGGGGGGACGAGCCTCATCCCCTGCAGCGCTTCCACCCAAAGGTGGCACAGGACCACCGGAGGAGGAGGTCCCGGCCTGGGCACTGGTGCCAGGTGCACTTGCCAGCTGAGCTGGGAGAGGTGGGTCCACTGGAACCCGCCTTCCCTGTTGTCCTATGTTTAGCAGTATTTTATGGCATTTTGAGTTAGTAACAAACAACACCATTCAAAATTAGTTGTAACAGCATGCATCAGTATTCCCATTAACCAAACACCCATGAATTCCAAACATTGAGCAGCAAGCATGACACATGCATATTTAGAACAGCAGTGCACATTCCAACAGCATGCAGGGTTGATTGGTGGCAACAGGCCATCAGGTTTGGATATGTGAACAGGGCACATGCGTCAACGTACATGCAGATATGTATGAACCAACAGGACATATGTCCATGGTAATTAATTGTGAGTACACATACCCAGTTTGGTGTGGAATGGCATAATTTGTGAAAGTAGGGTAGGGTGGAGAAATATTACATTAACAACTTACACTGCCTATACATATACTGTACATTCCTAGTAGATGCAGATGTATATCCCCTACATGTATTAGTACAGTTTCCTGTATGTAACCTTAGGAATGTTGGTGATGGGGATGTTAATGCTACATTAATATACATTCCATTTTTATTCATATAATATCTGGTTGTGTTCAGGTACAGCATCCTGCTACATTTGATTTATATGGGTCTAGGCAACTGTGGATGTTCAGCATTTCATACAACCATACTATCTCCATAATGCAAGGGTACAGCAACATAATATTATGTAGTGACTGCAGTATACCTTTATTCCAGACTTATTACAGCTTTCTTGGTAGCTTCAAACTGTCTTTTTCACACTCTCTCACTTATTTTATATTTACATTTCAGAATGGTACTTAATTCTAGGCTTTATTAACATTTATTACTGGGTTACAACAATCCTTTCCAGCTGACTCACTTATTTCATATGGCAGAATTTACAAGGATGTATTCGACACTTGTCTACCCTTTGTTGATTGATTACCACTCTTTTTCAGGCTGAAGCAGTTATCCGATATTACAATACAGGTGGAAACTCTATTTGAGACTTGTTTAATCTTTATTACTGGATTGCAATACAGTCTTTTCCAGGCTGCATCACTTATCTAATCTTACAATACTAGCAGAATCTTTATTCCAGGCTTATTTCACATTTATTACTGGGTTACAACAATGAACTCTTTTACAATCTGTCTCACTTATACTCTGTAACAATACCAGCGAAATAATTACTAACCTGCCTGGTGGCGCAACCTCAGCAGCCTATCAGCATAGGCTCGCTGATTCGCGGAATGGACACCTGCAGCTGTAATATAAATGAAGGAATATTGGAACATACCTCTCCATACTATAGGCTAGGATAGCATTTCTTACATACATAATTACGTGGATACTTACGCAGTAGTGGAGCATTGGGCATTTGGTGGGCCTCCTGAATCCAACGGTTCAGTTGGTCCTCCTTACGTTGCTTCAGGTCCGCATGGTGGTGACGGACCTATTCACCAGTCCTTTGAATGCCTGTGGCACTGGTGAGATCATGTGCCAACCGGTTCCACACCTCTGCCTTGTACGCACCCCATTGAACCTGGCCCTGCATGAGTTGTGCTTCATGATCATGGACTAGGTGCCAAACCATATATTTTGACTCCTCAACACCCCACCTATGTGCTCTAAAGCAATTTCCCTCTCCTGCACCTGCCATCCTGACTGCAAATGGGTACCACAATCAGGTATGGTGTGTATTCCCGCCAATGGGGTTTATATATGCCGGTTTTCCCGTACTTATCTCTGATTGGCTATTTTGGATATTTATCAGCTTAAAGCAAACCTGCTTTGTCATGGTTCTATTTTCATTCATTCCTATATATATGCTAATACTGTATTTCTCAATACAACTGTCATGGCTTAGTGGTCCAGTACATTGACTATGGTGCACAGTATCCAGGATTCGACCCTTGGCATTGCTTTTTTTTTTTTTTTTTTTTTTTACTACTGTCTAGACCGGCTAGGAGGTGTGTCTGTGTAAAGGTGGCTTTGATGCAGCTTGCCCAATGTTGCCCGCCGGTAAGCTGGTTGGCGTGCTGCGCAGCTCTGTGCAAACGGCTTACACTGGGTAACGCGTTATTTAGCTATGAGCATTCATATTAAGCTGGGTGAAGCGCTGCTGAGCTACTGGCACTCGTATTACGCTTGTTAAAGCGCTGCTCACGTACGGGCACTCATGCAGCTTGTTAAAGCGTTGCTCAACAATGGGCACTCAAATGCAGCTTGTTAAAGTACTGCTCACCTACGGGCACTCAAATGCAGCTTGTTAAAGCACTGCTCACCTACAGGCACTCATATGCAGCTTGTTAAAGCGCTGCTCAGCTATGGGCAATTATAATCCTTTTTTATAAATTATTCTGTCAGATTTCTTCACAAATACATGGCCCATTTCATTACATTTTACTTAAATTATAGTTATATATTTATGTATATATGTCAGGGGATTGTTTCATACTTATTTAAATAAAAATGGTGACTGATATTGTGGGGGCTCAAACCGTGACTACCTCCTCTTTGGCCAACATCTCTACCGCTATGCTATTGCTACTTGGCTTAATTTGCATATGTAGATCTTATATGCTTTTCAATGTCATATCTGCTAACTGTGGCTGAGCGAAAGACATACCCGCGCAAACGAGCGCAATTGCGGGCAAACATTTTTGAAATTATAAAAAAAAAATGAAACTGCTATTTGTACGTTTTACACATTTTTCAGTAGGGTTTTGTCTCTGGGGATGTGTGGTGTGTTCCTTGACATTTCTAAGGACTCGCTCGTTGGTGTTTACTTTCAGGCCTCTGACTCTTCTGGGGGCGTGTCCCTTTGCAGTACTCAGCAATCGGATATGCACCCTACTTACCTACATGGACCGTGTTAGCCTAGGGTATGATTCAGCATGCCCTCATGAATATGCATGGCATGCTGACGTCATACCATTCAACTGCATCCTCAGAGTAAGACATATTAAGTCTTACACGGAGGTTTCGTGAATCCGGCCCTACATCTTTTAGGGTGTAAAAAGCTAGCTGATTTTTGCTCATTAAGTTTTGTTTGATCCCTAAAAACTATTTCAAAATTTAATTTTCTTACAAAAAATTTTACCTCTAACATAGAGTTGGCTACATCAACAAATCTGGTGGGAACAAACTTAAACCGTTTCAAAAGCAATGTAAAATGTTCTTTAGTCAATGTGAGGCCCGTAAATTTGTATGTTTTTAAACCTTTGTAGGACCTAATAATACCTTCATTACTATAATCTATTGCCTTTTTCTCAACCCCCCCCCCATACCTATAGTTGTCCTCCTTTGGGAAATGCTGTTGATTTTGCCCTGAATCCAACATCTGTTGAGATCTGCTGGCCATTCTTTCTGACCAGCGTACTGGTTGAAAGTACTGTAATCTTGGAGAGAAGGTATCTAGCTCATCCAATTCTCTACTACGACCCCCCCCCCCCCCCGGAAACTGCACTTGCAACAGGTGGTGACTGGCTACCTCCTACAAATACCCCCTTCTTTACCACTTTTTCATCTTGTAAGTTAGGGGTAGAATATGCTTCCCTCTGAAAATATTGCTTAGTGTCTTAAGTTTCCGCTGCTTTTTCATAAAAACATTATTGCACTTTGTCAACCTTACCTAAAACCTTCTCGTATAAAGATTTATATTCACAAAACAATAAATCACTTAAAATAGTCTTATTTCAGTTATCCACTTCCAGCCCTAAAACTTCCAGTGCTGCTTTGTCCTTCATAATCTTCGTAATTAGCTCAAAATCACATTTATCAAAAAATACAAAACAAATGGTCTACAATCATTTCCGTGTTATAACGTAACCCAAATGGGAATTTATACATTCTCAGACCTTGGGTAACAATTTTTGACTTCAAACATTCCCTCAAGTATCACATCTCGGTTTGTAAACATTTAAACTTAGTTTCTTTTCTAACATAAAAATCAGTTCTTTTAACGTTGGACAATCCTTAACAGGTTCTAAAGTGTTCCCCTGAAAAGATCCACTTCCCGTGCCATTAAATTCATATGTCCTATCTATAATGCTTTTAAAAACTGGCATAGGATGCGGAGCAGTTCCCTTACTTGCACAAGTCACATTCGTACTTTTATTAGACTGCAAATTCCCATCAGATGTTTTACCAGGATTCAGTAAACCAGTACCTGTAACTTCGGCATAAACATGCCTTCTTGCATCCTGGGAACATCTGTTAGCACCGGCTATGCTGTCAGTTCCACACCCTTTAGCCAAAGATTTTAAATCCACATTTACAGGACCTCCAGTGGCACCGATAGTTCCTCCATATTACTGCCATCACCAACACCTGCCAAGGCTGTCTTTGGAGAGGAAGTGAAACTATAACTTCTTCTAAGGGATGGAGGTAATGACGGCCCACCCCTTTCGTAGTAATGCAGCCTACTTCTGTTTGCATCAATATCTCGATCAAATGAGCAAGATCCCCTTTCAGTGAAGACACTTATTCTTTTAACTGGGCTACCTCTGATGTATGGCCCGAGGGGTTAAACCATGAGTCTGCAATTTGTAGTTGGTCTGTGGAATCTGTTCAATACACCCTTAGAGCTGGATCTGCCACTACGACACCAAAAAATTACAAAAAGTGGCAACAAAAAATAACCAACCAAAAATATCCCCAACAAATCCGACTCTACACAAAGTGTAAAAAACTAAATATTTATTAACCAAGTAAAACAACACACGTTCATAAGCACTTTTGTCCCTTTAAAGAGACTTCATCAGATAAAACACTAATTCACTCAACTTTCTTTTGTTAATTTTTATAAATATGTTACGTTGTATATTTTTAGGAAATAGCCCTTTAAGGATTTATTTTAACATTTACATAATGGGTTGTAATTATGAAAACAGCAAAAGTGTGTATAGAAAGAAGTTGAGTGAATTGGTGTTTTATCTGATGAAGTCTCTTTGAAAGAGATGAAAGCACTTATGAACGTGTGTTTCATTTAGTTAATAAATATTTAGTTTTTTTACCCTTCATGTAGAATCGGATGTGTTGTGCATATTTTTGGTTGGTTAACTTTCCCAGACTACCAGCTCATTCATTGTTCCCATAATCTTGCATTGCAATGACTCTATCCCCAGATCTCGTTTTTGTCTGAAGTATTTGCATTTGTTACCAGACACAGGCTACTTTGGATTTGTTTGGGGGTTTTATCGTGTCTTTTTTGTTCTCTTTGCTGTGTTGCTAGTCTGTGTTCCCTTCTTTTTTACATGCTTTGTTCAGCAGTTCAGTACTAGCTCCACCACCACCTTGGTTCTTGGTGGGCTTTCCTTTCTCTGTTCTGATTTCTTTATCTTGTCTCCACTATAATCATTATTATTATTATTCAGTATTGGATATACGACTAGTTCTTCAGCTTCTCCACTATCCTTAACTTTGTCTACCTTTCACCTCTAGTGCTTTGAATGTACATAACACTGTTTCCTTACTGTGAATGATTTCGATTTACTTGACAGTTCATACCGTTGTGTGTAGATTTAATATATTTTTGTGAATACTTCTCTGACGAGGCCCTTTTCCTTGGCAGCAGTTTTTTGTCAGTTTGTTAGCTCATTGGCCAGCCATGTCAGCCCTGTTTTAACTCCAGTGTGAGGCACAGCAGTTGCACAATGTCATTTTTAATTTATTGACTAGCTACATCAGCTCTGTTTCTGCTCTGTCAGTCATAGATATTACATAACTTCAGCTTTGTGCAGTTTCAGTTTGCCAGCATCTGTTATATTTTGTTACCTGTATCAAGCACAGCTATAATTCATTTACTGTTTCTTTTTCTTGGTGTTTTTCTCCCTGGCATCAGTATCTGTCCGTCATTACAGCACTGAGGGAGCGTCAGGCTGTTACCTTACTATCTGGCTGCATCAATCCAATTTCATCTCTGATGCATAGTAACACATTCATTCCTTGGTTGCTTCATTTTTTTCTGGTATTTTTTCTTGGTGCCAGTGTTTGCCTCAGGTCTATGTGCGGTGTTATGCAATCTTTCTTTTTTACATACTCCCCACAGTCCTAATCAGATTTTTCGAGTCTTAGTCTTCCTTATCAACCAAGTTCAGGTTTTGAGATTAGGTGCAGCTTTCATAATTTACAATACTTCTAACTCTTACTAATGTGTAGACTCCAGTGGTTAAGAGAGAAGCTGTTTATCCTTCTTACAGTTCTGAACCATCTTCTGACTTCTACCCTTTTGGTATCTGGGGTTAAATTTTCTGCACCTATGCTTTATTCATCATCAAGGATGTTACTCTTGCTACTTCTGTAGATTCCCCAGAACTTGGTTAAAAGACGTTCGATTTTCTTAACTCTTCTGGTTGATTATAAAAGTTATGATGAGCTGGTACTGATGGTTGGGGTTTGGCCCTTTCCCGTCATCCAAGGTGGGTACAACTAGGTGCAAGTGTGGATGAATTAAGAGCACTACTGTAATCCTATGTCTTTTAATCCTCTTTGGAATCTGTCCCTTTATGCTAGTATCATTTTTTTTGTCAGTGACAGCCTGTTCCTTACAAGTGATCTTGCAAACTCTTTGAGTTATTCATCTTTGGCCTTGATGCATATCTTCACAATATCCAGTATTGGGCAGATCCTCTTGATAGTGGTCTGGGGCTTTGTCATATGGTTTATGTTGCTACCATATTTCTTTTAATGGAGTCCTCTCTCTGTCATCTTACCAATGTAAGTAGAGGCACTGTACAGAATGTGTGCATGCTACACAGCTGCCATTAACAGGCTTTACAATAAGAGGAAGAAATTGCTGTCTAAGAGAAAGAGTGAGAGAGCCCTCCTAAACTGGAAACACTCCCTCCTCAACTAAAACAAGCAAATGAGACATCTTGTGAAGTCCTTCAAAGCAAACTACAAGTCTAAATTAGCTTCCTCAGCAAAGGACAACCACAAGGAATTCTATAGTTACATCTGTAACCTAAAAGGAAAAGCCCATATGTGTGCAGAACTGGTAGTTAATGATACCACATATACTGTGTCAGTGGACATAGCTAACCTGTTGGCTGTCGGGCTGTGTGAAAGCTTCACTCCCATCCCTGTCACATGTTACCCCCATGACATCCCGACCTTGTATCTCTAAAGAGCAGGTTATAAATGCCTTCTCTAAGGCCAAAAACACAGCATCTATGGGACCTGATGACATCCTAAGCTGCATCCTACATGGGCTCCAACATGAATTAGTAACACCATTGGGTACTCTTTTGATCATAGTCTAAGCACTAGCTTTATACAAGCTGAATGGAAAACCGCCACCATCATTCTTTTGCATAAAGGTGGTGCTTCCACTGACCCCAGGAACTGTAGACCTATTAGCCTGACTAGGCTTGTCTGCAAAGCCATGGAGCGAATTATCATGGACCTGATCAACAAAGATATAGGTAATCTCAAAACACTTGACCCTACTCAGTTTGGATTTGTCAAAGGGATATCATGCCTATTAAACCTGGTGGACTTCTTTGAGACGGTCACCGAGGTCCTGGAAGAGGAGAAATCTGTGCATACAGCCTACCTGGACTTGGCCAAGATATTTGACACTATCCCCCACTCAGGCATTATTGAGAAACTTACCCAATTAGGCATTAACCCTTATATCGTTAGATGGGTCGCGAAGTGGCTCACTGATAGAACTCATATAGTCAAAATAGAGGATTCTACCTCCAACAGACCTGTAACCAGTGGTGTTCCACAGGGATCAGTCCTGGGACCTCTACTGTTTAGTTTTTGCTTGTACTTCAGAGAAATAGATTCCAAAGGTCTGTGGTTGACAAAGTTTGCTGATGATCACAAATTGGGAGCGGTCATAGAATCTCCAAATGATGTCTACATCCTACAAGAGGGTCTTACACAAATAATTGGTGCCAAAGTTATGGCTTTAAACTCAATGCGTAAGGTGTATTATCATTCCTTTTGGTAAAAGTGAAGTTCCTGCTAACTGCTGCATCAGTAACAACACCTTATGTGCGCACTTAGTGGTGAGAGACCTTTGCACACAGGTTGGCAGCAACCTTACCTTTGACCACCATGTCTCCACAGTGGTATGAAGGGCATTCTGTACTGCTCATCTCATAAGTAAAGGCATTGCCTCCTGAAAAAAAAGTTATAAACTCCCTGTACTATTTCCTCATTAGGCCAATAATTGAGTACAATGTCCCTTTTGGTGTGTACCTTTCTAAGCACCTGCAGCAGTTGGAGAAACCACAAAGGTTCCTCACAAGCAAAATTCAAGGTCTTCACCATCTGTCCTATGGGGAGTGTCAGAAATCAGGTCACTGTTTTTGTTTCATACAGACTACTCAGAGGTGATCTGTGCCTTGCATATAAGGCAGTCTCTGACCCTGCATTATTGGAAGTGCTTCATATCCGAAAGTCAAATGGTACACAGGTTAGTCATTCTAAAGACCTTAACCTGGTATGTGACATTAATAAAACCTGCTGGAGGGACAGATTTGTCTCCCAGAGGTTACCACACCTTTGGAACAGACTCCCACGTCATTCAAACACATTCTGGATGATTGGATGGGTGACCATAAATTCACCCTAGAGGTTCCATGTGTCCCTCTTGGACTGGGACAGTAGGTGCTGATTGTGGAAGTCAGGGTAAGAACTTCGCTAGGCTTGTAAGGGCCCTAGGGCCATTAGCCTAGCAACTTCCTATGTTTCATGCATGCCTCAGTAATTGTAATCTCTTGGTTTCTCCTCACTCACATCAGATATGAGCCATCTTCATTGCTCACATAATTATTTCTGCAACATATGTTATAGATTCATAGGTAGGTACTAGGCTGTCTGCCCGAAGGCATTTATAAGCCTAGCCAGAATGTTTTGGCTTTTGCTGCCCCCTTAGATTAGTTTCCTGTGCCTCTGTCCAGCAGAGCCACTAATGTGAGCCCCGGGGTAAACATTCTGTTTCCCATCGACTCGTCAAGGTTTCTCTTGAAGAGGGTTAGTGAGGAACTCTGCCTAATGTAGATTGGAATCTTGTTCCAAAGCATGGGAAGTCTCTGGGACAGGAATCTATCCCTCCAGCACGTCCTATTTATTGTTGTGGTGAGGTTTAGATCCTTAGAGCATGTGGCTAGAGGGGATATGATTTTCTTTAGGTGGAGCATGTCCATCAATTCTGGGTTGGACATGGCCTTGTATGTCAGGCAGAGATCACCTCTGAGTAGGCGGCATGCAACTGAGTACAGCTGGAGTTTCTTCAGTCGAGCTGCATAGGGCATCTGTTTGAGGCCAGTGATCCTCTTGGTGAGGTACTTCTGTGGTCTTTCCAGTTGTTGCAGGTGTCTTGTAAGGTACATCCCAAATGGGGCGGTGTACTCTGATGGGTCTGATGAGTGATGAGTAGCGGGGCACAATGACCTCTTTTGATCTGGATAAGAACCCTTTTGTGATTAGGTGGGCCACATAGAAGGATTTTCTAACCACTTTGGTAATGTGGTTATCAAAGGAAAGGTTGCTATCTACTTGGGTCCCCAGATCCCTTATTACATCTTCCATTTAGGGGACAACCACCTATGTGGTAGTTTGTGGGTACTTTGTTTTTTCCAAAGGAGATGACTATGCACTTTTTGGCATTTAGCTTGAGGCCATGATTTTGACACCAGATGTCCATCTCTGTGAGACCCTTTTGGAGGATATCTGTCAGCCGGAGAGTCAATTATAGCCCCTAGTTTGCAGTCATCTGCGAACCTGGTCAGCCATAGTCCTCCTGTGCTTGCCTATACCTCTGAGAAGTATATGCCAAACAGGAGGGGTCCTAGGACTGAGCACTGGGGAACATCACTTGTAACCGGTTTAGAGTCGGACCTAGCTCCCATAACTCTCACCATGTGGGTTCTGTCCGTGAGCCAGTTGGCAACCCATCTTGTAACATAGGGATGTTCATCGTGTTACCCTGCTGCAGTCATCACACTTGGGTTATCCTGCTGTCAGGCGGTCCCGCAGTCGGCCTGAGTTCCAAAGTCTTGGTCCGGCATCGGCTGCTGTCGCTTCTTCCCTGACGTGAGAGTGCCAGGGGTATATAAGAGGCATCCAACGCCATTTTCTTCAGTCTTTCTTGCCGTGCGGTGCCCGAAGCAGAAGCAGTTCGCAAGTGCCGGTCAGCCGACACCTGAGATTTTCGATTCGAATTTCAGTCCGAAGTCTTCAATAAAGCTAAGTACCCCGTTGGGGAACCTTTTCTTGCCTCAGTCTGATGTCAGAAAAAGTTAATAATTGTATTTCTTGTAGGAAGCAAATACCTCATAAGGACTTCCATTCCTATTGTATTCCTTGCCTAGGCCCAGACCACGACGTCACAGGTTGTCGGTTTTGTGCTAGGTTTAATAAACAAACTATCAAACGCCGTTTTGACTTTGCACGACATTACTTTGGTAGGAAATTTAATTATATCATGCCGTCAGTGCAGCCGACGACCAGCATGCATAAAAAATGCAAGGATAAGGACAGGCAGCCTAGGAACAAGCCAGACTCCGAGGCCTCTGCTGGGCCTGTCGCCGGTTCTCCGGTTTTCAGTGAGGCACCTACGCAGCCCCTGGCGACCACAGAACTGGAACCCCAGACAGCTGCGGATTTTCAAGCGGAGTCTACTAGGCCGATGCAGCCATCTTCATTAGGCCCTTCGACACCGGAGCAGAAGTAGACCCCGGTGCAGTGGAAACACCTTCGGTTGCAGAAGGTGTCTTCAGACCGACTACACACACCATTAAATCTTATGCTAAGCTTAAAACTCCTTTAAAACCAAAGAAGACTGTACATCAGTCTACAGTTCAAGGCCCCATGCCTAAGAAACAG
Organism: Protopterus annectens; assembly: GCF_019279795.1. NCBI lineage: Eukaryota > Metazoa > Chordata > Ceratodontiformes > Protopteridae > Protopterus > Protopterus annectens. The sequence goes on from NC_056731.1 coordinate 852,378,303, forward strand.
ATGCTTAAGATGGCTGAAGATTTGATTACCCTAATCAGGGGTTCCCATCCCCCTCCTGATAAAAGACCAAGACAAGAGGAGGATTATGCTTACTCTGATCAGGTTTTAATTTCCTCAGATTCTTCTGAGGAACAGGATTACACTTTTCCACCTTATGAAGACTCTGATGCTGAAGACTCTCTTCCCTCAGCATCTCCCCCTGAAGACTACTCCTTTGGGGAAGCTTTACATACCATGAGGGAACATTTCCACTGGGAAGGCCAGGACTACTCTGATTCTAAGAAAAGGCTCCGAGTGTTCCTTTTACTACCCCAGCACAGACCTCTTGCTATCCCTATAGTTTTGGATATTGTGGATGATGTTTACTTGGAGTCTAGTCTAAATCCAGACTCTCTACCTCCTGCTCCAGCCAAACCAGACAGATACTACAGAGTACCTGACTCACACACATTCCTTTATAAAAGCCTTGTGGCTGACCCAGAAACAATTTCCCAGGGTCCTAAGGGAGCTAAAGCTTCTATGGCTAAAAATCCTGTGCCCTCTGAAAGGGATTCCAGAGCCCTAGATAGATGGGGAAAGAAAATATACACCTCAGCAACTCTGGCAATGAGAGCATTAAATTGTCAGTTTTGCATGCTGAAATATCAGCAATTCCTAATGTCTCAATTAAAACAAAAAATGAGCACACATACTGAACAGTCTGAATTCAAGGAAATGCAGGATCTGTTGCATGCAGCTGAACAGGTGGGCAAACATACTTTACAATGTGGATTTTATTAATTGGAAGCTTCCTGTAGAGCAGCTGTTACTGGCTCTGTCATACGTAGACATGCTTGGTTAAAAGAACAAAAACCCTTCCTGATCATGTTAAAGCAAAATTATTGGCTGCAGGATGTATTATTTGGTGTCAAAGCAGAAGAGGTTTTAAAGAAAATGGAGGATAAGGCAAAGTCTATGCAGACGGTCAAGGATTTTTTGCAGGTACAACCCCCTCGTTTCAGCAGAAATTGGCCAACAAAAAACTGGTCCTTTCCAGCTTCTGACAGATCACAGAGAGGCAAATACAGATGCCCAAGGGGCAGAGGTCAGTCACGAGGCCCTTACAAACCTCGCCAATGGGGTACTGCTACCCAGAAAAGAGGAGAAGACAGGCCCCAGGCTAGCAGAAGACAAACACAATGACTCAATCCTCAAACTACCAAGCAAATCTCTTCTGGCAGCTCCCTTAGGAGGAAAATTAGCATTTTTTGCAGACAACTGGCACATCATCACAAAAGACAAATGGGTTCTAGACATTGTCTCTCAAGGATACAGATTCCACTTTCATACCTTACCAAGGATAAAAGGAATACCAAACCTGCCACCAAATCAATGGGCAGAGGCACAAAAACAAATTACAGCTCTCATGAACATGAGAGCCATTCAACAGGTACCTACACAGGAGCAAGGACAAGGATTTTACTCAAGACTCTTTCTAGTCCCAAGAAAGGACAAAGCATGGAGACCCATTCTGGATCTTTCAATTCTGAACACCTATCTGCAAGTACCAAAATTCAAGATGCTAACACTACAGCAACTTTTTCCCATGCTGGGCAAGAATGCTTGACTAGTAACGTTGGTCCTCAAGGAGGCATACCTGCATGTCCCTGTCAGACAAAATTGCAGAAGATACCTCCGCTTCATTGCAGGTTCAACACATTATCAATTCTCTGCACTGCCCTTTGGCTTATCTACTGTGCCCAGGGTCTTCACAAAATGCCTGGCACCAGTAATTGCATACTGCAGACAAAGAAGAATTCAAATATACCCATACCTGGACGACTGCCTTATTCAGGCAGAAAGCAAGGACATTCTTTTAAAGCATCTGGCATTTGTCAAACACCTTCTAAGTTGCCTAGGGTACACAGTAAACGAAAAGAAATCAAAACTAGTGCCCTCACAAAACATAATATTCCTGGGTGCCAGCTTGAATACAACGGCCTAGATGGCTTATCTCACGCCAGACAAGAAACAGCTGACTCAATATTTCAAAATAATGGCAACAAAGACCCAACTCCCTGCAAGAAAAATTTTGCAGGCCTTGGGATTCATGGCATCTTGCATACTACTAATACCATTTGCAAAACTGCATATGAGGAAATTACAATGGTACCTGAAAAGCGTATGGACTCAGCACAGCCACAGCTTGGAAACAATTATACCACTCATTCCCTGCCTTCAACAGGAGTTTCTATGGTGGGCACAGGCATGTCACCTCAACAAGGGTCAGCCTTTCACCTTACCCACAGCCAGGCAAACTATGACAACAGATGCATCGGACTATGCCTGGGGAGCACACATGGCAGGGCAGTGCATTCAGGACAAATGGACTACAGATCAGAGGCATCTGCATATTAATCAAAAAGAAATGCTAGCAGTACAGAATGCCCTAACAACTTTCAAGAACCTCTTACACCCAGGGCAACTAATAATAAAGACGGACAATATCACAGTAATGTGGTACATAAACAAACAAGGGGGGCACACATTCCTACCCTCTATGCAGGCAAGCAATGACCTTGTGGAACACTGCACTGTCTTACCAGGTTCAATTACAAGCACAATTCCTGCCAGGAAAGAAAAACACATTGGCAGATGACCTAAGCAGAAACATCATGGATCCACACGAGTGGAAACTAGATCCACAAGTATTTGCAATGATAGCTCAAAAATGGGGACACCCAGACATGGATCTGTTTGCAAGCCCCCAAAACTACCAACTTCAAAAATTTTGCACAAGGACATTCCATCCACAAGCTTGGAAAGTGGACGCCCTCTCATTCAGTTGGAAAACATTAACAGTGTATGCTTTCCTCCACTGCCTCTTCTAGCAAAGGTACTGCTGAAAGTCAGATTAGAGAGGCCACAAATTATACTCATTGCACCAGACTGGCCACGCCAGCATTGGTATCCAATTTTAAGGAACATGGCCCACGGCCCACCATGGATTTTACCACAAATTCCTCACTGGCTCACCCAGCGAGACAATCAGATTCTACACAGCCAGCTCAAGACTTTAAACCTGGCTGCATGGCAAATTACCTAAACAACCAGCCAACACCTCTATCCAAAGCAGTTATGGATGTCATTCTGGAGGCTAGGAGGCCAAGCACCAGGAAAACCTATTCAGACAAATGGAGAAGATTTTGTGCCTGCAACCAGGCTAAAGGCCAAAATCCCCTTGATCCAAACATTCCTCAGATTCTACAATATTTAACTGAGATGTTGCACAAAGGTCTTTCCTTTTCAACTATTAAGATCCACGCCTCAGCAATTTCAGCTCATTACAACACGGATCCTCCTTTATTCTCACATCCACTCCTAAGACAGTACCTCAGAGGGGCTAAGAACATAAGACCGCCAAGGAGCGCACCAACACCTACTTGGGATCTCAACTTTGTTCTGGAAAAGCTTACACTGCCGCCCTTTGAACCAGCTTTTTCAGCTGATTTAAAATTTCTTTCATGGAAAACTGCCCTGCTACTTGCAATAACCTCAGCTAGAAGAGTCTCAGAGCTACAGACACTAATGACAGTGGAGCCTTTCCTCATTTTCATCAAGACAGAGTCTCTCTACGAACTAACCCTTCCTTTATGCCAAAGGTGGTATCCAGTGTGGCCCTAAACCAAATCATTCATTTGCCCACCTTTTTCCCAAATCCCCAGAACAAAGGAGAAAGACTCCTGCACTCTTTGGACATTCACAGGCAATTACGTTACTACTTGGATAAAACTAAGGCTTTCAGAAATTCTGACCAGCTCTTTGTAGCCTATGCTACAGGATCACAAGGAAAAGCTATCTCAAAACAGACCATTTCTAAATGGATACGGCATTGCATACGTTTCTGCTACACGCATCATGGGAAACCGGTACCTGCTAACATTAGGTCCCACTCCACCAGGGCTACAGCTACATCAGCAGCCTTTCTCAGGGGAGTGCCAACCAAGGATATTCTGGAAGCTGCAACTTGGAGTTCAGTGCACACCTTCACCAAACACTATCACTTACCTCTGTATTGTAAGAGTAGAGCTGGTTGTGCCACTGCTGTTTTGCAGGGCCTACTAGCTCCTTCTAACCCTGTTTAACTCCACCTCCCATCCTTAGCTTTGGGATTCAACCCAAGTGTGATGACTGCATCAGGGTAACACGATAAACATAGTACAGTTTTGTACCTACCATAAATGTAGATGTTTGACTGTTCACCCTGCTGCAGTCAAGGTTACCCTCCCTCCATCCCCTCTGAACTAGCTGAACTTATCTATACCACTCTATCCTGTTCAACCTCTGTGGTGTATTTGCTTGTGCCTAAAGGTATTGTTTTATTTTTATCTAGCGATATATATATATATATATATATATATATATATATATATATATATATATATATATATATATATATATATTGCCTACCTATTGGGGGCAGCTGACATCTGGAGCAAGAAAAACTGACGAAAATGGCGTCTGATGCCTCTTATATACCCCTGGCGCTCTGACATCAGGGAAGAAGCGACAGCAACCGACGCCGGACCAAGACTTTGGAACTCAGGCCGACTGCGGGACCGCCTGATGGCAGGAATAACCCAAATGTGATGACTGTACTGTACTGTTCATGTTCAAGCTGGTGAGCTTGTCTGTAATACCAGTAGGCTGTGTGTACCACCTTTCCCTTGTCTATAGCCTTAGTAACTGTCTCAAAGAAGTCCACCAGGTTTAGGAGGCATGATCTACCCTTAACAAAGCCGAACTGGGTAGGGTCCAGTGTTTGGAGGTTCCCAATGTCTCTGTTTATGAGTTCCATGATGATGCGCTCCATAGCCTTGCAGACCAAGCTAGTCAGGCTTATAGGGCGATAGTTTACCCCTGTCTGTTGTAGCTCCACCTTTGTGGAGCGGAATAACAGTTGCTGTGCGCCACTCTGTGGGTACATGGCCTGAGGAGAGGCTGAGTTTGAACAGTGTGTTTAGGTGAGGGGTTAGTTCGTCTTTGAGCTCGTGTAGGACACAGCCTGGGACACCGTCTGGTCCCATTGATGCTGTGTTTTTGGCTTTGGAGAGGGCTGTTTTAACCTGAGTGTCTGTGATTTCAGGGGCTCTACATTCTTCTGGTATGGCTATGGACCCTTTTGGGGGGAGGGGTGAAGTTTGCAATGAACCTGTCTGCCAAGATGTTGGTGATATCGGTCTGTTCAGTGTATTTTGTGCCATTCTGCACTAACTCTGAGCAGATCTGAGCATTGCCCCTTAGATTCTTGACATAGCTAAAGAATGCCTTGTGGTTATCTTTGGAGTCCTTGTCAATTTTTCTTTCGAAGCTAGCCTTGGATGATTTTATGAGAGATCATAGTTTCCTGATGATACTGATCAGTGATGTCTTCCCTTCTTGTGATTTTGCTCTTTTCTGTAGTAGTTTCCTTCTCCTGTTGTATAGCTTGTTTATGGCAGGGGTCCACCAGACTGGTTTCCTTTTCTTGGAGGAGTGAGTCTTGGTTTTGCTTGGGATAGCACGATCCATGCATTCTTGTAGGTGCCCATAGAATGCATTAGTAAAGGATTTTGCAGCTTGGACAGCATTATCCTTTAGCATGGGGGCTTTGAAACTTTCCACCTCGGTCTTAAGTAACGTGAAGTTTGCTTTTGAAAAGTTTTTCACGGTGGTTTCCTTGACCGGGGTTGGGTCGGAATGGGGATATCCAGAGTGATTTCTTTGTCAGATCTAACGAGCTAGGGGTTGACCTCCAGTGTGGAACACTGGTCACCCATGTTGGTGATGACCAGGTCCAATATGTTGTCACCTCTGGTGGGAGTGTTGACCAGTTGATCCAGGGCATTTGAGTTTATAAATTGTAGGAAATGTTGGGCAAGGGAGTTAGTACTTCTTGGCCACAGAACTTATACTTCTTGGCCACACCCTTCTCTCCAACCAACAAATCACAAACTCCCACCTTCAAATACAATTAGCACCACACCTTATTGCTGTACATAAGCAGTTACAGCTCTAACTACTTAATACTTTTCCTCCTAGCCTTACCACTCAAACCTTGTCTATTACGTCTTTTACCTCTCCTAGCTATCTTTAATACCCTGCAACCAACTGTTCTCACCATGTCTACCACAACCATGTCAATACTTCTGAAACTACTACTTACTACCACACTACTATCTTTTATAATGACAGCATATCACTTAACCTCCTTTGAGCACCTACATTACTCTCGGTTTCACTACCCAACTAAACAAACATCCTTTCATATACTCATGTCTCCAAATAATATAAATATAATATCTACACCTAGCTACCTACTCGCAAAGTTCCATAGACTATCCCACATTAATTACTATAATCCCCCAACCAAGAAATATCAATTTCTAATAAGTAATCTATATTATGCACTGTATATTCTAAAAACTCAATCCTTACAAAATGGTGATATCCAGCCTAACCCAGGCCCTGCAAATGTCCTACCTACTGATGCTTATACCTCCAATCCCTCTATCCCACACAGCCCCATTAAACTCCCCAATTCTCTTCTGATAGCACATCTCAATATCCAAAGCATCAACAATAAAGTTCCTCATCTCCATTCTCTCTTAGACATATACTCTTTTGACATTTTATGTTTAACAGAAACTTGGTTAAAACCACAGACCCAAGATAATGAGATTATCCCACCAGGATAATAATATACTAAGAAATGACCGAACAAAAGGAAAGGGAGGGGGAGTAGCAATTATTTTCAAAGAAGGGCTACACGTTACTACCTCACCTTATACCCCACCTAAGGACAATAATGCAGAAATCCTTATTTCCAAGATTCAGCTTAATTCTAATAAATCCATAAATATCTTATGCATTTATCTACCTCCTGGAAATAATATTAGCACCTTAGAGGATATTCTTAGCTGGGTCACAGCAACCTTCCTACAAGAAACTTTAATCCTAGGTGATGTCAATATAGATTGGAAGTGCATCAATACTGAGCATCCTACTTCTCATATTAACCTTCATGGCTTCTCTCAGACCATCACCTCCCCAACTAGAATTAACAAACCAAACCAAAAAGAGAGCACCTTAGATTGGATTCTCATTAATGATCACCACCAAACATACAAAGTAAGCACCTTCCCTGATGATGTAAGTGACCATTGCTTAACCTATATAATTAGGCAAAAAATTGATATCTCCCACCCAACATCATATAGGACTTTACGTTCCAACAAGCATTTTAACCAAGAACTATTTCTAAGCGAACTTAGTGCCTGTAACTGGACTTGTTTAAAAACCCTCCCATTAGAAGATGATGTCCAATACTTTAACTCTAAATTCTTAACTATCCTAGACCAACATGCACCTATACGTAACATAAGAATTAGGTCAAAACCAGCCCCATGGCTCACCAAAGATACCAGGCAAAAAATCCTACTTAGAAACAAAGCCTGGACTAGGTGGCGAACTACCAAAAGCTCATCTACTCAACAGACATTTAGACAAATAAGAAATGCTACTAAAAAAGCCATACTCTTAGACAAAAAAAACTTTTACTACAAAATATTGCAAACACACCAAAATTACTCTCAAAGATTCTGGGCAAATATCAATAGACTCCTTTATCCAGGACACTCCAGTACACCAACACCAATAGGAGCGAACCATGAGACTCCCATCCAAACTGCTAATGACTTTAACTCCTTCACAGATGCCATCCAAACTCTAGCCAGTCAGCTATCTCCTGACACCTATAGCATTCCCACCTCCATAACAAACACTCTTCCTACCTTCTTATTACAACCTATATCCACTAACTTTATTTTCAAACTCCTAGCAAAACTAAAGCCTTGTACTCCTTCTGCTGACCAAATCCCAGCTGAATACATACAAAAAGCAGCCAAAGCAGTTGCTTATCCTGTATCCATCCTGATAAACAGAACCATCAAAGAAGGATATATCCCTACTAGTTGGAAAGTCTCACACATCATCCCCCTACACAAAGGTGGCAACTCCAAAGAATATTCTAACTATAGACCCATAGCCCTTCTATCCCCCTTAGCAAAAATAATGGAAAAATGCATTCACCATCAGCTAATAGGCCATCTAACTCAACACAACTTACTAGCTAAGGGCCAACATGGCTTTAGGCCATTCCATAGTACCACCACTGCCCTCCTATCCTTTACAGACACCATTAATAGAAACCACAATAACAATGTACTCTCTTCAGCACTATTTATTGATCTTTCAAAGGCTTTTGATATGGTAAACCACACATTGCTTATCAATATTCTCAAATCGCTTTCCCTGGATACTCTATCTATAAAGTGGTTTACTTCCTACCTGAGCAATAGGCAACAAGCAGTGTGCTGGGAAAATAATCTATCATCCCACCTGCCAGTCACACTGGGAGTTCCCCAAGGCTCCATTCTAGGTCCTCTCTTATTTTCATTTTTTATTAATGATCTCTACTTGGCTGTTCCCACTGCAACTTGTATACAATATGCAGATGACTCTACATTAATCTGCAAAGCTAAATCTGCTTCTGAACTGCAATGCCAAACCCAGAAAGTATTTAGCATAGTTGAGACATGGTTCTTAAAGTGCCTTCTACTGAATCCCAAGAAAACAAAGCTCCTACTCTTTACTCCTACTTGTAGGTCCACACCAATAGATATCTCAGTCATTTCTAACAATGGTACCCTCATTTACCCAGACTCTACCACCAAACTCCTTGGTATTACAATAGACAACAACCTTAACTTCGACACCCACATTAGCAACACTATAAAATCAGTTAACAGAAAAATGGGCTGCCTGTACAGAGTCAAACCCTTCCTTACTCCAATAGCAAGAACTACCATTGCCCACTCCCATCTAATCTCTACTCTATGCCTCACCAATATACACTAACCTATCCAAAAAGAATCTTCTCAAACTTGCTACCTCTTATCATAATGTTGTCAGATTTGCCACTGGTAAACCCTTCAGAACACGTCACTGTCAGAATCTTAAGCAACTCGGATGGCTTGAACTTCAAAACCAGCTTCAACTGAACCAACTTACAATTGCCCATAACATCCTTTACCAGCCAAACAATACTCCAGTGCTCTCAGACCTCATAACCCCCTACAAAAATCTTAATGCCTTGCGTTCTTCAAATAAACTCCTAGTTAACATCAACAAGTCTCACAACATGGCTGGGGACTCTCTATTCTCAAACACAACTGGGAAAAACTGGAACCTTCTACCTATTGAACGTACTTCCCTTCCTTCCTTACCACTCTTCAGACAAAAACTTAAAACCTTCCTCAAAACACACTGGCTATGCCCTTGTACCAACCCTGACTAACCTATCATTAATGCTACTAATATATTTTCGAACTGTTCTCTCCCCACTAATTTAATCTTCTTTAGTTCAGTGATAAGCATCTAGTAAGAACCTGGATACTATTTTTTAGCCACTAGCATACTTATATTATCTTGCTCTAAACTTTGTATATAGTTTTATGTTATTTTACTGTTAAATGTATAGAATATCTTCTATATCTACTTATTGTTTTTTTATGTAACAATTACTTATTGGCTGTTTGTATCTGTCTTGGAGCTTTTCTCCCCAGGCCTCTACTGAAAATGGACATATATCCAGCTGGACTAGCCCAGTCAACAAATGTGAAATAAAATAAATACTTGAGTAGTTCTCCCAGTTAATGTTTGGGTAATTGAAATCACCCAATATTAGGGTGTTTGGTAGGAACTTTGTTTCCCAGTGTTTCCAGAAACGTGGAATGGGGGTCCTGGGATGATCTCTGAAGCATCGTGCTGTGCCACTAACCTGGAGGTGTGGGTATCCTTGAGGAATATGGAAACGCCCCCCCCCCCCCGTACCTTTTGTATTTCGGTCTGGGTTCTGTGGCCGAAATAAAAGTAAAAAAGGTCCAGGCCACCCATAGCAGCAAATAAACTTTATACAAATCCACAGATTAGTGCTTTTGTCTTTATACAAGACTTCTTCTGAAGAAGTCTTGAATAAAGACGAAAGCGCTAATCTGTGGATCTGTGTAAAGTTTATTTGCTTCTATTGGTGGCCTGGACCTTTTTTACTTTTATTTTTAGTGAATTTTTCGTGTTGCTGTGAGTTTCTGTGGCCGAAATGTATGGTATGAGTTGTAGCCTGCTAGTGCTGGGGTGCTCTCTGGAGCCTTAAATCAGGTTTCTGTTACTGCACATATATCAATTTTCTCCATACTGAGGAGTGCCTCGAGTGCATGCATTTTGAGGTGTAGACTTCTGGCATTGAGTAGCATTACCCTCAGTGTTTTGTTACTTGTGCTATTTACAGCGGTGGGTTTGTCTTTTGAGCCTTGCCTAAAAAAAGGCAATATGAAGGTGGCAAGAGCCTTGGCCAGTATTTGAAAGCCTAAGGGTGACAGGTGCAGGCTGTCTCTATCAAAGCAGCATGGCTTGTCGAGCATGTCATCCCAGGCGGACAGACACTGCATCCCCTTTGAATGACACCATAAACTTAGCCATTTGTTGAAATTGATAATTTTTTCTTTATACTGTGGTATAATTCTTGGTGAGGGCAGGATGCTACTCAGGGTCATACTGGCCTGGGCTACGTGATCAGAGAGCTCTTCCATGTCTCATGTAGTCCAGGGAGGTACAGCTCAGATCATTCACACCAACATGGACAATGACAGAGTCTTATTTCTACTTGCTCTGGAGTGACGCGAGTGCTTGTGTTATATGGTAGATCCTGGCACCTGACAGGCAGCTAACAGTAACCATGTTCTTCGTGTTTCACTGTTGCAGTCATTACATTTGGGTTATCTGTCTTGGGTCCTGTGTCGGTTGCTGTCCCTTTTTCCATGACGTCAGGTCATCAGGGGTATAAAGCATGCAGCCGATGCCATTACAACAGTCTTTCTTGCTGTGCGGTGCCTGAAGCAGTTCGCAAGTGCCAGTCGGCCGACTCCTGAAATTTTCGTTTTCGAGTTTCAGAACCGAAGTCTTCAACTAAAAGCCAAGTACCCCATTGGGGAAACTTTTTCTTGCTTTTTAACCAATGTCAGTAAAAGTAAATAATTGCATTACTTATGAAAAGCAAATACCTCATAAAGATTTTCATTCGTACTGTATTCCTTGCCTAGACCCTGACCTCGCTGTTGGTTTTGTGCCTTATTTAAACCACAAACTATCCATTGTCGGTATATTTAAGCTTCTAAATATTTTGGTGCTCGGTTCAATTATCCTGATATGTCTTTGGTCAGCCTTCTGACTACTGACATTCCAAAAAAACACAAGGATAAAGACAGAGACAGGCTGCATAGGTCCAAAACTGTCGACGACACTTCTCCTAAGCCAGTCGCCAGTTCACCAGTACTCAGTGGGGTGCTTTCGCAGCCCCTGATACCCGATACTTCTGATTCGCAGGCCTCTACTGAGACCCATTCGGAGTCCAGTATGCCGCGAGATGCTTCAACTGTGGAACCTGTGGATGTCTCTACCTTGGATGGGTCCGGAGCCGCTGTGCAGGCACCGGCTTATGAAGGTGTATTCAGGCCTACTGACTTGCGTATTAAACCAACCCCATTTTCTTCTTCAAGGCCTAAATCTCGAACCATGCCTAAAAAACGCGACTCCCAGACCGCATGGTCAGGCCCCTATGCCTAAAAAACAGATAAGAATGGCTGAAGACCTTATTACTCTAATCAGGGGAAGCCAGCTGGCTTCCCCCTCTAAGAGACCTAGGACTGAGTTTGTTTATGATACTTTTGACCAGGATTCTGAAATTTCTATTTCCTCTGATGGCCAGGATTTACCCTTATCTACCTATGAGGATTCTGATACTGAGGACTCCATTCCCTCTGCTTCCCCACCAGAGGATTTCTCTTTTGGTGAAACCTTGCATACTGTCAGGGACCATTTTCATTGAGAAAGTCAGGATTTCTCTGATTCTAAAAAGAGGCTTAGGGATTTCTTACTCCTGCCCCAACACAGGCCTTTAGCCATACCTCCTGTACTAGACGTTGATGATGCATTTGCAGAATCTGGCTTGGCCCCTGACTCTTTACCTCCTGCTTCCAGGAAACCTGATAGATATCACAGGGTCCCTGACTCTCGCAAGTTCCTTTTCAAAAATCCTACTGCGGATCCTGAGACTATTTCACAGGGGCCCAAGGGCATTAAAGCTACTACTGCCAAAAATCCTACCCCCTCTGATAAGAGACTCCAGGATGCTGGATAGATGGGGAAAGAAGGTATATACTTCTGCAACTTTGGCCATCGGGGCCTTAAACTGACAGTTTCATATGTTGAAGTATCAGCAGCATATTATTTGATTACTTAGACAGAAAATGATGTTTCCTGATTGTGCTGAACGTAAGGATTTACAGGATTTATTGCATTCAGCTGAACAGGTTGGAAAACATACTTTGCAGTGTGGTTTTGACTCTCTAGAGGCATCTTGCAGGGCTGCTGTAACTGGGTCTGTACTTAAAAGGCATGCTTGTCTTAAGGAGCAATCCCTACCAGATCATGTTAAAGCAAAATTACTGGATGCTCCCCTAAACCAGGACTGCCTGATTTTCAACAAGGCAGAAGAAGTTCTTAAAAAGATGGAAGAAAAGGCTAAATCTATGCAAACTGTTAAAGATTTCTTACAAGTACAACCTTCACGATTTAGTAGGCATTGGCCTTCCAAGAATTAGTCCTTTCCTGCTTTTTCCAGACCTTCTCAGTCCAAACCCAGATCCAACAGAGCTCCCAGGCTGCAGTCCCAGGTTACGCACAGGACTAAGCAGTGGGGGGCCTCCACTTCCAAATCTGGGAGTAATAAGGGTCCCACCTATGGTAAACTGTCTCAATGACTTCCTCTTAAAATTTCCAAGCACTTATCAACTGACTGTCCCTTTGGGGGGAAAGATTGCTCTTCATGCAAAGAATTGGGAACTCATTACCCAAGACAAATGGGTTTTAAATATAGTGCCCCAGGGATACAAATTTCACTTCCACATGTTGCTAACACCAAGCGGGTGGCCAGACCTACCCCCATATCAGTGGGCAGAGGCCCAAAACCAAATACTTTTACTCTTAAGCATGGGGGCTATTCAGCTGGTACCAGAAGAGGAAAAGGGACAAGGTTTCTACCCGAGACTTTTTCTGGTACTGAGTAAAGACAATTCATGGCATCCTATCCTGGACCTGTTAACTGTAAACACCTTTTTGGAGATTCCAAAATTCAGAATGCGGACTCTTCACCAGTTGCTTCCTATGCTAGACAAAAATGCCTGGTTGGCAACACTAGATTTAAAAGAAGCATACCTGCACATCCCAGTTAGGGAATCTTGCAGAAGATACCTACGATTCAAAGCAGGCTACATCCACTGTCAGTTCTCTGCACTGCCCTTTGGCTTATCTACTGCACCCAGGGTATTCACAAAGTGCCTAGCTCCAGTTAGAAATATTCAAATATATCCATACCTGAACGATTGTCTAATTCAGGCAGAAAGCCAGGACATACTTTTGAATTTGGCCTTTGTACAAAGGGTTCTAACTTGTCTGGGGTACACCTTAAACGAAAAGAAGTCACACCTGGTACCCTGTCAACAAATTATATTCCTCTGAGCAAGCTTGAATACAACTTCCCAGATGGTTTTCCTCATGCCAGAGAAACAAATTCATTTAACAACCTACTTCAAACAAGTAGCCACAAAAATCCTGCTGTGTCTGCAAGACAGATACTGCAAGCCTTGGGGTTCTTGGCCTCCTGCATTCTTCTAATTCCATATGCAAGACTGCATATGAGAAAACTACAATGGTATCTAAAAAGCTTATGGTGTCAACATTCTCAGGATCTAGAAGCAATGATTCCTATCATACCTTGCCTACATCTAGAATTCCTTTGGTGGCAGAGGCCTGCCACCAAAACAAAGGACTACCTTTCACACCACCCCTTGCCGCCCAAACCCTAACAGACACATCAGACTATGCATGGGGAGCTCACCTGGCAGGGAAGAGCATTCAGGGCAAATGGAACCCAAGTCAAATGCACCTGCATGTCAATCAAAAAGAAATGTTAGCTGTACAGAATACTCTTGACAGCCTTCAAGGACCATATTCTTCCAGGGCAACTAATGGTAAAGATGGGCAACACCACTGTTATGTGGTACATAAGCAGGGGGTACACATTCTTACCCCCTCTGCAGACTAGCCATGGCATTGTGGAACACAGCCTTGAGCTACCAAGTGCACCTACAAGCTCAATTCCTGCTAGGAAAATTTAATACACTGGCAGATGGACTAAGCAGAAACCTCATGGACCCACACGAGTGGAAACGGGAATCAAGGATTTTCAACATGTTGACAAGCAAATGAGGAACCCAGATATAGACCTGTTTGCCTCTCCCCAGAACTACCAATTGGACAAATTTTGCACAAAGACTTCCCACAAACAAGCCTGGAAAGTGGATGCTCTGTCCTTCAGCTGTTAAAACCTATCAGTTTATGCCTTCCCCCATCTGTCTCTGCTCTCCAAAGTACTATTAAAAATCAAACAGGACAAACCAAAGATGATTTTGATGGCCACGCCAACACTGGCACCCCCTCCTGTGCAGTGTGTCACGGTTATCCCCGTGGCACCTGCCTCAGACTCCTTCCCTGTTGTCTCATCAGGAGAACCAGATTCTGCACCCTCAGCTTCTAACACTGAACCTAGCAGCCTGGCTAATTACCTAATCTCTCCTTTACCATCCCTCAGTAAACCTGTGGATGGATATCATTTTAGAGGCAAGGAGGCCTAGTACTAGAAAATCTTACGCTGAAAAATGGAAAAGATTCTGTGCCTGGAACAAGTCTCAAGTGATGAGCACAGCAGCGCCCAATTTACCTCAGATTTTACAATACTTAACTGGGATGCTTCACAAGGGCCTGTCTTTTTCCTCCATCAAAATTCACGCCTCAGCCATTTCAGCTCATTATAACACAGAACCTCCTCTCTTCTCTCATCCACTGCTCAAGCAGTTCCTCAGAGGGGCCAAAAATTTGAGACCAGCTAGAAGAGCTCCAACCCCAGCCTGGGACCTTAACTTTGTTTTGGATAAACTCACTCTACCTCCTTTCGACTCAGCTGCTATTGCAGACTTAAAATTTATTTCTTGGAAAACAGCTTTCCTTTTAGCAATCACTTCAGCAAGAAGGTTATCTGAATTACAGGCCCTTATGGCAGTGGAGCCTTTCATCATCTTTCATGCAGACAGGGTATCCCTCAGAACCAATCGATCCTTCATGCCCAAGGTGGTATCCAGTGTGGCTCTTAATCAGTCCATTTGCCAACCTTCTTTCCTAATCCACAGAGCAAACGGGAATTGATACTTCATTCCTTGGATGTGCACAGACAACTTAGATTCTACTTGGACAGGACTAAACCTCAAAGGAAATCTGAACAACTGCTGGTGGCATTTGCTGCAGGGGCAGAGGGGAAGGCTGTTTCAAAGCAAACCATTTCTAAATGGATAGGCCATTGCATTCATTTCTGCTATAAGCACCATGGAAAACCTATCCCTCAGGGGATCAGACCTCACTCCACCAGGGCTGCATATACCTCTACAGCCTTTCTCAGAGGCGTCCCTACCAGGGATATCCTAGAAGCTGCTACCTGGAGTTCTGTACATACTTTCACCAAGCATTATCATTTGCCAATTTTCTCTAAATTCAGAGCTGGCTTTGCCACTGCAGTCTTGCAGAGCCTTATAGCTGGTCCTAATGCTATGTAAATTCCTCCTCCCAACCATAGCTTTGGGAATCTACCCAAATGTAATGACTGCAACAGTGAAGCATGAAGAACATAGTACAGTTGTGTACACTTACCATAAATGTAGATATTCGAGTGTATTCACTGTTGCAGCCCTGGTTACCTTCCCTCCAGCCCCCTGACTTCTTTTGGCTATACCTCTACTTTACTTTACTATGCTTAAAAGCTTTTTGATGTATTTGCTTTTTTGTTGGAGGTATATCATTGTATTTTTATATTTAATTGCTTCCCATTAGGGGGGCACCTGACATCTGGAGCAAGAAAAACTGATGTAATGGCATCAGCTGCATGTTTTATACCTCTGACGACCTGACGACATGGAAGAAGGGACAGCAACTGACACAGGACCCAAGACTTTGTTAATCAGGCCGACTGAGGGCTACCTGCAAGCAGATAACCCAAATGTAATGACTGCAACAGTGAATACACTCGAACATCTACATTTATGGTAAGTGTACACAACTGTACTTTCTCCTTGTTCAGTCTAGTGAGTGGGATGTCAGTGTGCCTGACTAAAGTCGCCTATTACAAGTGTGTTGGGTATGTTATTTTGCCTTAAAGGCTGTGATTGTGTGGCACACTGGTTTTGTGAAGTATGTCTTTCATGATTTGTGTTTGGAGGGGGGGGGGGTGGAGATTGCTTGGATGTGTGCTTTGGAGGTCTCTGTTGCTTTTCCAGATTTTTATTGAGAGCCTCCGAGTATGTATTTGTGTGTTTTTTTGCCGGTGATGGTTTAGTGGGTCTTTTTGAGACTGGTGATGTGATGCAAGTATTTCCCTTCTCCACTTGACTGTCTGATCCAGTCTTTGATTGAGAGAGCTTAGCCTCCAGTTTGGCTGTATAATTGCATCTCTCCCATGTAATAGTGTTTGGTGGTAGGAGGAGAAGGTTGTCTGTGTACATGAGGCAGTTGTAACATTGCCTCAAAATGCCCAGATTCCCCAGTTGGACTGGAGAGTACACCTGAAACTGTTCTTTGGACATGTCTGAATAGGTACAGTGAACCGTTTTACTGATTGGCTTGTATGGTCGAATAGAGAGCCTTGTCCCTCTGTACAGTATAGGGGGGTCTAGTGCTAGAGTTTGTAAGTGCTTGCTATGAATTTTGTGCAAGTGCCGGGCTGAGAAATGAATGGTTTGAGTGCTTAAGTTGAAAGTTTGTCTAGTTCCAAGGGAAAAATTGAAGAGGAGACTTTGTGGAGCTGGAAATAGTTATGCCCTACCCTAACCAGTGCTGCCCAGTGTGCAAAACCGGGCAAATGTGGTTTTTATAGCAGGGAAATGAGAGAGAGAAATTACCCCAAAATGGCCAATAAACTACTAATTTCTGGGCTGATACCACTCTTCCAGGGACATATAGGCTGCTCAAAGCTCCCCTCTCAAACAGGTGAACAGAGAAACTTCCTTCTATTCAAGTAAGGTATGGGCAAACACAGAGACATGTAACACAGCCGTGAATTCAGCACTAACCTGAAAATTGGACTGTACTAGCTTAGAAAGGCGGGAAACAAGTATATTTATATTTTTTCAGAAAATAAAGCAGATGCAAACAAAAAAACACTTTAAATGCACAGAAAAGGATACTTATTGTTATATATCTCAGATCAGAGTTGCAGTCCATGCTCCTAGTAATAAAGTAGGAAGAAACACAAATACAGTAGAAGCAGATGAATAAAGTGCAATGTTTTATTATATATATATATATATATATATATATATATATATATATATATATAACAGAAAACAAACAAACTGATTTAAACAAGTTACCCAATTAACCAGCAAAAAGCTCAAAACTGAGCCCTGTTCCAGCAGTCTTCAATCAGACAAGTTCTAACTACACACTCCTGCCCCTAGAGTGCAGGGGAATCTTCTCCAAAAAAAAGATGGCCTGGATCAGTGCTCAAGTTCTACAAACAAAGCTAGATTCAGCAGGCCTGAATCTGATCTATGCTACAGCAACAAGGCACACCAATTTCAGAAAGAAACAGTTCAAATAAGCCGGTACAATAAGCCTGTGACCAGAAATTCCCAGCTCAGAAGGGCAGAATCCAGCCTGTCCTTCCACAAGAGTGCAGACCATAAACCTTCTTAATGTAGAATAACTGGCCTGAAGCCCAAGTGCTTAAACCAGAACTAATACTCTTTTAGAATAGCAGACACTGATACCAATCAGTAATAAGTGCAGCAGAATAAATAAAATGGAGTACTTTTAAGAAGAGGCAAAAGCAAAATAAATTAGGAGGAAACACAAATACAGTAAAAGCAGATGAATAAAGTGCAATTTTTTTTGTTAGTAAAGTGCAAGGGGAGAGGAAGAAAGAACCTAACTGGGTTGGCCTTCTCAAATCTTCTCTCTGTATTAAGTAGAGTGAACACTAGACTCAGAATATGATCTCACTGTACTCGGTTAAGTGAGCAAATGAGATGGACCCAGGAGGAGTGTTCAAATACAGACTTACAGGAGGGGCGGGCAATTCCAGAGCCACTAACACCAAGACAAGAACAGGTGGGGTAGGTGGGGAACTAACTGCAGGGAGACAAGCAGCACACTAGTCAGTGAAACAATTAGGTAACCAAAAAATAAAATACAATACTTTTAAAACTACAAGTTTGCACTTAACAGAAGAATAAAACACAGTTCTGCAAGTTTGCACTTCAGCTTCTAATGCAGGTGATTGTAGCCAACCATGTTGAACATTACTCAAGCCCTAACTTTCTAGCCCAACCGTTCCTGGAGTTCATAAATTCAAATGCCATGGAACAGCTAGTCACTGTTCCCACGAGAGGAGAAAATATACTAGATCTCATTTTCACAAACATGGGGACAAAATGCTCCACACCGGAAGTATATCCCTCATTGGTGAGATCTGATCATAAACTAATCTCACTGGAAATCCACATCCCACCCCCACCCCAAACAAAAAAGACCACAGTGAAGAACTTCTCTAAAGCAAACTTCACACTACTCAAGACTGGTGTGGTATCCTTCAAGGCCCCTGAGCCAGTGGAAACCACAACCCAAGCTGCGGAAGCCCTTACAAATGCCTTCTATGAACACCTCCAGGACTGCATGGATCAGGCAATCCCAAATAAAACCAAGACTCTTTCCACAAAGGGCAAACGTCCAGTCTGGTGGACCCCAGCCATTAACAAACTTTACAATAAGAGGAGAAAGCTATTACATGATAGAACAAAATCCATAAAAGGGAAGTCACCCCTGATCATTATTAGTAAAAAAATACGAGCACTCATAAAATCAACTAAGACCAATTTTGAGAGAAAAATTGCCATGGATTCAAAGGACAATCATAAGGCCTTTTTCAGCTATGTTAGGAACCTGGGTGGAAACTCCCAGATATGCTCAGAATTAGTCCAAAATGATACAAAAATCACTGAACCCACAGACATTGCCAACATACTGGCAGACAGGTTCAGTGCAAACTTCACCCCTCTCCCCCCCTAAAGGAGAGATAACTATCCCAGCGGAGTGTAGCCTCCCAGACATCTCAAATGCGCAGGTGAAAGCTGCTCTCTCTAAAGCTAGAAACACAGCATCAATGGGACCGGATGGTGTCCCCGGCTGTGTGCTACACGAGCTAAATGAGGAATTAAACCCGCACATAAGGCAGCTGTTTAATCTCAGCCTTACCACAGGATACGTGCCCAAGGAGTGGTGTACGGCAATTGTGGTCCCACTCCACAAAGGCGGTGCCTCTACGGACCCTGGTAATTACCGCCCCATAAGCTTAACAAGTCTAGTTTGCAAAGCTATGGAGAGGATCATAATGGAGCTCATAAACAAAGATCTGAAGTAGGCAGACTTCATTTGTCTGCAACCTGTGGGTATCGGATCCGACCTCGGATCCGAGCCGGCATTTCAAAAGCTTAGGCTCCGAGCTCCTAGCTCCTCCCTCTACCCATAAACCCTTGCCAATCCCTGACTGACCCCAGATTTCGTTTGCCGCTTTCAAGTTGCGACGGATTCCTTGAGCTCCTAGTGCAGATAAGTTTTCTGACAGAAAAATTTTGAAAAACTTTAACTTTTTTAATATAATTAGTTAGAAGTGTTTGTGTTAGGCTTTCCTCTCTCTATCTTTTTAATTTTTTTTCTCGGGTTTTGCGTAGTTTGTGTGTGTGTGTGTGTTTTTAGGCCTGTTAGGGCTTAACATGTCTGAAGCCCATAAGGCAGTATTCTCTAAATGTGCGAGTGTGGCCATAAGCTGTCCCCAGCGGATGGCCACACTGCGTCAAGAATGCTTGGGGGTTGAACACCTGTCATCTGGTTGTACCATTTGTGCAGGGTTCAACCCCCGAGCTTTGAGGGAGCGGAGGTCGAAGCTGGTTCTGGCGGGACTTCTCCCTCCAGATACCGCTTCGGCTTCTGCCCCTTCTACACAGCAAACAGTTGCTGTGGGCTCTCCTCCACCGGCTGGGACTCAACCTCCCTCAAAAATGCCGGAGGAGAGAGAGTCTTCTAGGGAGCGAGAAAAGGAGAGGCACAGGGAGAGGCACCACAAACGGAAAGCTGAAACTTCTAGTTCGGCTCCTCCATCCAAGCGGGCCTCTCCTGTGCCTTCTAGCTTCCCTCCTCCTCGGCTGCACTCCCCTCGGTTCTCTCCTGGGCCCGAGGAGGAGGAGGCTAGCCCTTCAACGAGGTCCCCAAGGCGGCTCTCTAGATCCGCTTCGGTGGCCTCGACCAGATCCACCTTCTCCATGAGTGAAGCAGACATGGACCGGATGATGAGGAAATTCATCCAGGCCCAAATGCAAATGGGAGTGCTCCTAGCCCCCATCCGGGAGGCTTGACCTTTTTCGCCTTTGGCTCCTTCTCCGACCCACACCATGGGTTCGGAGCTGTCGGCGCCGGGCAGAGTTGGATCCGGGGTGGGTCGGATCCGATAGGTCGGCGCACCTCGGATCCGCCCCATCCCTTGAGTGCTTGGTGCCGGACCCGACCTCTCGAGCCGAGGACCGAGCCTCGGATCCGAGGGAGCTGGTGTGTCTTTGGCTCTGTCTAGGTCGGAGCACACGGTCTCGGATCCGGCGGTCTCGCTCCGCCCGATCCGCAAGGCCGGATCCGAGTGGGGTCGGCTCGGGGTTTAGAGAAGCTGGCTCCCCTCGGCCTTCGACATAGTGGAAAGGGCACTGTTGAGGACTTCCGACCCCGGTCCTGCCACGGCTCCATCCCGCTCCCTTGCAGTTGGGCCAGGCCCCCACCAGCCGGTCCCAGGGACAGCCCGCCTCGATGTCCCAAGTAGTTCCCTTGGAACATCCAGCTGCGGAAGAGTACTCCTCGGACAGCCCCCCCGAAGAAGTACCTCGGAAGCGTAAGTGCAAAAGGAGGCACATGGACTCCCCCGAGTCCGTTACCGAAGACACAGACTTGGATGAAGGGGAAGGCCTCCCCAAGATCACCCCCTGAGGACGTCTCATTTGGAGACATTATGGAAATGTTGAGGATCAGGGGGGGGTGGTCTGCCCCCAAGGCCTCCTCAGACGAGTCTGTGTTCTTGGAGGCATTCGAGGCGGGCCCATCTACCTCTTGGGTGTCCCCTCCTGCCGATCCTCTGGTGGACCTTATATCCATCAGAGCATGGAAGGATCCGGACACCGTTGAGCCTGTACCCAAGCGTCCTGACCGTATCCTTTGCCTCCGCGGACCGCACTCACTGGAGCAAAGGCCCCCCAGTAGATGCCATGATGGCTGCAGCCACTAAGAGGGAATTGGCTCAGGAGAGTCCCTCTATGCATCCACCGGGCAAGGAGTCCCGCTCGATGGATCGCATTGGGAAGCGAGTTTTCAGTTCAGCAACCTTCTCTTTGAGAGCGCTGAACTACATGGCACACGTCATCAGGATGCAGCAGGATCTGATTAAAGAATACGCTGCATCTCCCCCAGAGTCAATGTCGGGTGAGGATAAGCAGGTATACTCCACCCGAATGGCCACTCTTAGAACAGTTTCTAATACATCTATGCGGCTGTTTTCTCACGCTACTGAGGGAGCCGCTAGAGCCAGTGGAGCAGGCCTAGTCATGAGGCGGCAGGCCTGGCTCCGCCACTGTGATTTCGCAGAGCCCTTCAAGGCGACTTTCGCGAATGCCCCCTTCGATGGTTCTGCCTTGTTTGGCAAATCTGTTTGCGAAACGTTAGTCCCGAGCGAGAAGGACGGGAAGACACTGTCTGCCGTCGGAGTCCGCTTCTCAGCTCCCCAGAGGTCCTTCTCGAAGAACCAAAAGGGACAGAAGAAGATGTGGTTCCGGAAGTCGCAGCAGTCCCAACCTGCTCCAGATAACCAGTCCTTCCGTGGCAGAGGAGGACGGGGAGGTCGCCGTCCTAGAGGCAGGGGGGCTCCTAGCAACTTTGGGTCCAGAGAACCTTTCTCTGATAGACCCACGCAGCAGCCCTGAAGGGTTGCCCGACTGTCCGTCTCTGGAGGCAGTCGGGGGGCGTTTTTCGAGGCACCTAACTTCTTGGGAGTCCATCACAACAGACCGTTGGGTGCTTCGTGATATCCAGAGGTTATACAATTCCTTTTTCAAAGTTCCCAGATCTCGCAGCCTCCCAGATGTTCCACCTGACCAAAGGGAGGCAGCAGCTATCGAAATCGGACAGCTGCTAGAAAAAAGAGCTATCCAGTGTGTCCCCCCAGATCAAACCGGGTCAGGGTTTTACTCCAGGTTCTTTTTAGTGCCAAAGAAAACGGGGGACTTAAGACCGATCTTAGATCTTTCCCTGCTGAACCTGTCAGTAACCAAGCAAAAGTTCCGGATGGTCACCCTTCAATCTATACTCCCCCTCTTGAGGGAGAACGACTGGATGTGCTCCATCGACCTCAAGGACGCGTACTACCACATTCGCATGGACAGACGGTCCAGGAGGTTTCTTCGCTTCCGGCTGGGAGCCAGTCATTATCAGTTCAGGGTCCTTCCGTTTGGTCTCACCTCAGCCCCCAGGGTGTTCACCAAGGTTCTAGCTGTAGTAGCGGCCCACCTGAGGCTCCAGGGGTTACAGGTCTTTCCGTACCTGGACGACTGGCTCCTAACGGCATCATCAAGGCATCTCCTGTGCTCAGCCAGGGACTACTTCCTGCGTATAGCCCCAAGGCTGGGCATCACTGTCAACTGGGAGAAATCTTTACTGCACCCCACACAAGTTATAGATTTCATAGGAGGAAGACTAAACACCAGGTCAATGCGAGCCTTCCTCACCCCAGACAGAATTTCCAACCTGAAGTGTCATGTCGCAGCGGTCCTGCAACCATTTCCGACAGCAGCTTCGGTCCTGAGGGCCCTAGGTTCGATGGCGGCAGCTATCCGCTTCTTATTCATGCGCCACGCATGAGGGTTCTTCAATGGACCCTTCAAGTTCAGTGGTCCCCTCTCTGTTCCTCTCTCAACACTCCGATAGCGGTCAGCAAAGCATGCAAGGATTCCCTTCTTTGGTGGCTTCAATCTCCGGAGCCTCTGACAGGGAGACCTTTTTGTGCAGCATTTCCCCGAGCCACAGTGACCACGGACGCTTCTTGCCTCGGGTGGGGGGGGCATTCTGCGGGAAAGATTGTCCAAGGCACGTGGAACTCCACAGAGACTTCGTTGCATATAAACGTCCTGGAAATGAGGGCGGTGCTTCTAGCATTGCAAGCACTTCACCACGTTCCTCCTTCAGGGACTATTGCGATCCAGACGGACAACATGTCGGTAGTCTGGTACATCAACAAACAAGGAGGAACCAGGTCCTATCCCCTTTGTCGAGAGGCCATGAGAGTCTGGGAATGGGCAATTTCCACCAAACGCTTTCTTGTAGCAACGCACATTCCGGGAAAATCCAACATCCTTGCGGACAAACTCAGTCGCACCATTCTTTCCCCTCACGAGTGGTCTCTCAATCCTCAGGTAGTGAAGAAGATTTTTGCCGTTTGGGGACAACCCTGTTGCGATCTTTTTGCCTCTCACTCAAACGCCAAATGCGACAATTTCTTCGCTCTGCTTCCCCCACCAGGAATTCCCGAGACGCGCTGGTGCATGCTTGGCCTCCCGGTCTCCTTTATGCCTACCCTCCACTACCTCTAATGCAGAGGCTTCTGCAGAAAGCCAACAGTTTGGGGAGCAGAATGATTCTCATTGCCCCGTTCTGGCCTCGTCAACCCTGGTTCCCCTTTGTATGGTCTCACAAAGTGAATCCACCCTGGATTCTGGATCCGATTCGGATCTCATCTCCCATCCTCTGGGAATTTCGGTCCCCAATCGCACCCTGAAATTGACAGCTTGGCTGCTCCAGTTCCATCCTTGATTAGGACTCGGTATCTCGTCACCGGTCAAGGCCATTCTAGTGGCAGCTCATAAACCTTCCACTAGGCAGGTTTATCGGAGTAAATGGAAGAGATTCACTATTTGGGCGGTCCAGAAAAGTTTGGATCCTTTTTCAGCACCTATGTCAGCAGGGCTGGTTTTTTTAACAGTCCTCTTTCATCAAGGGCAAGTTCTTCCACGATTAAGGTACAATTGGCAGCCATCTCTCATTATCACATTGGCCATGAGACAGCTCCCTTATGACGCGAAATTGTGCAAAACCTTTCTTAAAGGGATTTTTTTGTTGAGGCCTCCAGTCAAAGACATTGTACCACCTTAGGACCTATCTTTAGTTCTGCAAGCCCTTACTGCTCCTCCCTTCGAGCCTGCAGCGTCTACAGACCTGAAGTACCTTTCCTGGAAGACTGCCTTCTTAGTAGCTATCACTTCAGCCAGAAGAGTGTCTGAACTTCAGGCTTTATGCGTCAAGCCGCCTTACCTTTCCTTCTTTCCAGATAGGGTGTGCCTCAGGACCAATCCATCTTTTCTTCCAAAGGTCGCTTCAGAATCTAATATCAACCAATCAATCAACTTACCTGTGTTTTTTCCCAGGTATTCAAACAAAGGAGAATACAAACTGCATTCCTTGGATGTTCATAGACAATTACGATTTTATATTCACAGAACAGCTGGTCACAGGCAATCAGATCAGCTGTTCGTCTCCTTTGCTAAATTTGCTTTGGGTAAAGCAGTTTCTAAAGTCACACTATCGAGGTGGATTGCTAATTGTATTCTGCAGGCTTATGACACTTCAGGTAGACCTGCTCCTCAGAGGGTTACGGCTCATTCTACTAGGGCAATCTCCACGTCAGCCGCCTTTAAGTCCCGTGTGTCATTGGATGATATCTGTGCGGCAGCCACTTGGGCCTCACCTCATACCTTTATTTCTCATTATAAGGTGGATGTTGTTTCCAGAGGAAGAGCATCCTTTGGCTCAGCGGTGCTCCGTAACATCCTTCCATGACGGCCGCCCAAGATTCAGGTAGCTTGGGACTCTGTCCCACAGGTTGCAGACAAATGAAGTCTGCCTACTTCAGATTTAGAAGTTATGTACTCACCATAACGTTCCATCTGAGTAGGTGACTTCATTTGGATGCAACCGTCCCCCCCTCCATCCCCCTGACCTTTATACAGCGAGTATTTTTTTGCTTTGTTCAGTTACTGTTGTCAGTATTATATAGGCAAACTCAATCTGAGGTCAGTCGGGGATTGGCAAGGGGTTATGGGTAGAGGGAGGAGCTAGGAGCTCGGAGCCTAAGCTTTTGAAATGCCGGCTCGGATCCGAGATCGGATCCGATACCCACAGGTTGCATCCAAATGAAGTCACCTACTCAGATGGAACGTTATGGTGAGTACATAACTTCTAAATATAGGGGACTTGCAGACATTGGACACGACCCAGTTTGGCTTCGTCAAGGGAAGATCATGCCTTTTGAACTTCAGTCACCAAGGCCATTGATGAGGGAAAGGCAGTCCATACAGCCTACCTTGACCTTGCAAAGGCTTTTGACACAATACCCCACTCGGGTATTGTAGAAAAACTTACCAGCTTAAATGTAAACCCATATGTCACAAGATGGGTTGCAAACTGGCTTAAGGACAGAACCCACAGGGTTAGAGTTGCTGGCGCTATGTCAGACTCCAAGCCGGTCACAAGTGGTGTCCCACAGGGCTCGGTCCTTGGCCCCCTATTGTTCGGCATCTACTTCTCAGAAGTACAGGCCAACATGGGAGGACTTTGGCTGACAAAGTTTGCAGACGACTGCAAACTGGGCGCCATAGTGGAAAGTGCATCGGACACGGATATCCTTCAGAAGGGACTCACGGAAACAGATAGCTGGTGCCAGAGCCATGGCCTGAAGTTAAACGCCAAAAATGTATAGTCATACCCTTCTGGAAAAACAAGGTAACCCCAAGCTACCATATAGGTGGCAATCCACTAAGCACAGAAGAGGTTATTAGGGACCTGGGGACCCAGGTTGACAGTGGCCTTTCTTTTGACACTCACGTTGCTAAAGTGGTTAGAAAGACCTTCTACATTGCCCACCTGATCATGAAGGGATTCACATCCAGATCTAGTGAGGTCATTGTTCCCCTGTACTCTTCACTTATCAGACCAATGATCGAGTACAGTGCCCCATTAGGGATGTATCTCACCCGACATCTGCAGCAGTTGGAGAGACCCCAAAAGTTCCTCACCAAAAGGATAAAGGGACTCCAAAATCTGTCATATGCTGCCAGATTGAAGAAACTCCAGCTCTATTCAGTCGCATACCGTCTGCTCAGAGGTGACATGTGCCTGACATACAAGGCCATGTCCAACCCGGAATTAATGGACATGCTCCACCTCAAAAAATCCAAATCCACCAAAACCACTAGAGCAAACAACTTAAACCTTAGCACGGACATAAATAGGACGTGCTGGAGGGATAGATTTATCACTCAGAGACTCCCTATGCTGTGGAATAAAATCCCGGTCCATGTGAGGCAGAGCACCTCGCTGGCTCTGTTCAAGAGAAATCTTGACCTGTGGATGGGAGATCGTAGGTTTACCCCGGGAATCATCTCTGTGTCACTGCTGGACAGAGGCACAACAAACTAATGGGCACAGTATTTTTTCATATAAGGGGTGGCGTAAGCCACAAAAATTTGGGCTAGGCTTATAAATGCCTTAGGGCAGATAGCCTAGTATAAACCTATGAACCTATGTCACTCAGAAATTGAGCATAAAATGAATTCTCAAACTTTGTGGCTAGTACTTAAAGTACAGAGGAGACCCTCTAGGCTAACAGTTAAATATCAGGTAACAGGGTAATCTCTGCCTCTGGCCATTGTTAATGTGTTTTTTTTTCTTGGTTGGAAATAACTTTTCCCATTTCCATTGGATCACCCCCTACATTCTTTGGGGGTATACAGCATTGGCCCTCATGTTATACTCATATATTCACTGGCTGCACTTTTATGTCTTTTCTGTTGCACTGAGGGCAGAGCTGTCATCTCATTTTGCCCCATTGCTGATTTTTCTAAGCTCTTTTAGACACTGCCCCCTAGTTCTTCTTTTAGAGATGGTCATGGTGACATATTTTTCTCATTATCTCCCTTATTAAGTTTTCTTTCTCTGGGATTGGAGTACAGTGTTTTACTTTCAGTATCCATGACTCTTACATACTGTCTTTTCCACAAAGGTCATATGTGGTGACTATTGACCTATCTGCGGAGATTTCAACACCACTGCCCTGTCATCATGCAGTTACCCTTTAAGATTTTTATCTGCCCTTTCATTTAATTTTCCCTATTGGTGAAACAGTGCAGTGAGAAGAGTATCTGTATGGAGAGGAAAGGGGTTTCTCTGGATGCAGGTGCTATTGCAATTGCCCCCCCCCCCCTTGTTTAATCTTTCCTCCTCTGATGGCCCCTAGTTTGGTTGCCAGTACATTCTAGGCATGTGCTGTGCACCTCTTAACCTTCTTTATCATATTTTGCTTTGTTACAGCTATCTTTCTATTTATTTATCATTTGTTTACCAGGAAAGTCCAACTGGGTTAAAGAACCCATTTTCAGCGGAAGCCCTGGGAGAAAAGCTCCACAAATAGAAATGCATAATAGTACAGAGACGAAGTGAGGATTTATCACTTGCTTGTCTGTCAAGTCTGCTCCTCAGAGGTGAGAATTCTTCTGTCTTCAGTACTCATTTTGTTTACTGGTATTTCCCTTGTTGCAGTCTTGTTTTGTTCCCAGCAGCAAGCTGTTTTTATTTAGTTAAAAGATACAAGATCATCCCCCTCCCATTAACTTCCAATTTCCCACATTCTACATTAAATCTTCTGTTTCTTTATACAACTGTCTTTCAGTCCAACATCACATAAATCCCTCAGTTCCCTGCCTTCCTTTAAGCCTCACTCATCATAAACAGTATTCTGCATGCATTCTTCCTGCAAATTCCATTTATTTCTATGTAATTTGCTTCTTCTCTTTTATAAAGATCCGTCTTCCAGTTTTTATCTTTTACTTTACTATACTTTACTCTTTCATGATATTCAATAATTATAATACAGCTGGGTTTACATTTTGATTTCCATTTTGTAGTAATTGCTGTTTTGCTAGCCAACAGAATTAACCTAAACTTAACTGAAGCTTGAACTACTTTTTGCTGAACAGCTACAAAATCCTTCCCAGACAGTTTTCTCTTCACCATTCCTGGTTGATTTTCTTTCAGATTCTCAAAAATTCTTCTTTGCTGGCATCCTGGCAGTTAAAAGCAGGTGACTGAATTTTACCCCCCCCCCCCCCCCCCCCAACAGTTTCAGTGGGACTGCTTTTTTCACAGTTACTGTTTTCACAATGAGAGAGCTAAGTCAAGCTGATATGTGTGCAGCTGTCTTGGCTACTTTAACATGATTGTTGTCAGTTTTTAGCATTGAAGTTCTTTTATTTTATACTGTGGTTGGATCCATCTACTACTATCACCAACCCCGTTCCTAACATGGGAAGGTTTAGTCAATCATTTTTTCCCTTTAACACCTTCATTGAGTAATTTTGCTCAGACACAGCATTTCTGAAAGCAGAGATTTTTTTTTCTTGTTATGTTCGGTAATTTATAATTCTAGTGGGTATCAAGTCCTCTCCCTTAGATGGTTCTTTGATAGCTTTTTCCCCTATGTGTGTGTATATGCAGTAAGAATCCTGTCTTCGGAGACTGATAGCAGTAAAAATTATCCTGTGGCATTCTTTATTCTGTACCCATTTGTGGGTTTCCTTCATTCTTTAGAAAGTAGCAAGCATTTCTAAGGCTTCAGTTTACTCATCCTGTATTCTCAGATCTGGAGGGTATGCATAATGTATGCTTATGCTTGTCCATATGTGATCATACATATGCACTAATAGTGAAAGACAAATTTAAATGCTGGCCTTATCAATAGTCATTCATCTTCAAATACAACTACTTAGCTCCATATAGGTGTGTGTATCCATGTGTGTATTCAACTGTGTGTGTTTTGTCCTATATCTAAACATAGTTATAGGACTGTTTGGTTTGTTTGGCATCTCTGTATATCAGTTTGGATATGAGGAAATATATTGGTTTTCAAATTTCCTTCCCATGGTATGTGGATATTTTGCCTTTCTTAAGCCTTCTTTGTGGTTTTAATCCCAGAAGCCTCTGACTTAGTTAAGTAGGCTATATTTTGAGGTGGTTTGCTTTTGTTTTTCTTGCCAAGAATTATTACATGTTGATTATTTTCCTCTTTTCTTTAGATTAAGGCTTTGCCTCTCTTTTCTGAGTCCTAACCTCACTCTGAGTCAGTGTTGTTTGTATTCTTTGTTTTGGCTTAATATTTGACTTTCAGCAGGCCTGAAGGTTTAAGTTTCTTCCCTGTGTGGACTGTGAAGCTTACTTGTCTAGCCTGAAGCCTCCTATCCTCAGTATACATGTGGTGAAGATGCTCTACCATCCTACTCCGTACTCGTATACTGGGCGTGGGCATTACACATTCTTGCCTATTCCCCTACTGGTTTTCTGTTATTGCTTGCAGTGATTATTGTCATACTGAGGGCATTTAGATGTCTTGCAGGGTACATGAGAATTTCCCCTTTGGCAGATAAAGCAAATGTGAGGAATCAAAATGTCTTTTCTTTTTCACTTTTTCAACTTCAGACACTGTGACAGTCTGACCATTGTGGATATGAGATGAACATTGTCTCTGCCTGTATTCCTTTCCATGGAAGCTGCAGTTTTCAGTTCTCTTTCTCTTGGACTTTCTACCTTTGAGGCGCTTTCTGTCAGATTTGGCCAAACTGGTAAGAATTAGTGGACTAGTCCTAACACATACAAAAATAATGTACTTAACAGTAACAGTAGATGTTTGAGACTACATCCCTCTTACTGTATGATCCCATCTTCTAGCCCCCTGCCCTTACAGGTATTTTTTTTTCTCTGAAAACCTTTTTTGGTTCTTCCTTCTCCTTACATTGCATTAACACAGACCAGCAGAGATCTGGAGACAAGCCCTGTACTACACAAAGTTATGGGGTAGAGGCTAGTAGCCTGGAAAAGTTTTAATATGCTGAGCTTCCCAAGTCATGCCAGTCTTGAGTCGTACAGGTAGAGGAAGATAGCCGTAATCCTACACATCTACTCTTAGTGTAAGTACATAACTTTCATTTAAGGCTGCAGTTGTCAGAGAGGAACACTACTTGCCGAAGCATCTCACCTAAGTTAAGGCCATGGGAGGGGCACTTTTTTTAGATGCCTTTGTTCAGGGCTCATTTTGCTGGAAGGGGACAGGTGGAGGCAAGCAGGTAGCTGAGTTTGATGATATCCTGACAATTGTTCCAGTGGAGAATGACATTGATGATAAAGTAAATTGTTTGAATGTGCTGCATGCAACCAGGCATGGAAACAGTCATGTATGAAAAGTAGTTGGAGAGAGAGACCCATGTGATGTCCTACCTCCAGTGGAATGGAGCTTCTTCAGGATAAGAGCTAGGTAGCAGCGGTAAGCCTGAATCTGAACTATAACTGTCAGAATGTACTGGACTTTCTCTAGAAGGGGCTATATCATAGAAAGACATGGCTAGTAGCAGTAAGTCCTAAACAGCTGGCAAAAATCCTGGAGTTCATTTGGTTGGGGAAGTGGATCTAGATAGGATCGTACAGAGCGCCGAGTTTTTTTTAATACCTTTATTAAATCATCTCAAGACATGGATGCATGTACATTAATAGAAATAAAAAGCATTAACATTTTTTTTATCATGCACTGTATGTTGCATGCATGTTTTCTTTCTTGACAATTATCATTCACACCAACATTACATAAATTAATTCCTAAACCAAAGCAGGAACAGACAACTCCAAAGCTCTTCAGCTCTGTATTAAAATATCCAAGTAAAAGAGCATTGATGACAAGTGAAATTAAGCGCTTTTCGTGTAGTATAGTAACTAGACTTCTTCAGACAATTAACAGCACCTCAGGTTCTTCTTAAATACACCCCCCCTCCTCTTGGCTTAATTACATAAGTGCCAATTAATATAATTATGTGACCTTACACTTTACATTATAAGTTAGGGCTAGGCCATCAAGGCAAATAGTATATACAGTTTGAAAAATAAAATAGATGAAATAAAGACACCATATATAATACAATAAAGCTTCATATCAAAACATTCATATTCCTACATGTTAGTTACAAAACTAAAATGTAGTAATTGTTAACCCTAAAAGGGCTTTAAGTAATTAAAAAGGTTCCTAGTTACGAAGGTCTACTAAAGGTCCCCAAAAAAACACTTAAAATTAAAATAAACTGTCTGCATTCCTTTCTTTAATACTTACTGTTGTAGGTTTACGTAATTAACTAAGTTTCACAAAACTATCTATTCCGTTTCATAAGTTTCAAGAGACACTGTATAGAGCAGGAGTCGTTAATACCAGGATAGTGGCAAGCATCCAACCGGATCTGCCACATTAATTCCATTTTCTCTAAAGATCTTGGTCCACCCTTTAAGTCTTTTGGAATATGGTCAATAACTCTGAAACTAAAACTATGAGAAGGGTTCCCGTCAATGTGACTGGCTAGGGGATTTTCAGTTTTCTCCTTTTTGATATAATATAGATGCTCATATACCCACTCTCGTAGTTTTCAATCGGTTTTCCTGATGTAAAAAGCAGGGCATAATTGGCATTTAGCTAAGTAGATGACCTAGGTAGAATTACAATTAAATCTTCTGGAGGTAGTGACATAGCGTTGATCTCTAATGTAGAATATGTCCCCATGTCCATATATCTACAGTAGTTACAAGTTACAAGATTTGCATTTAATCATGCTTGGGTTCCTTGCAGATTTAGTGTTACTTGTTTCCAAAACGTTCTTAAAGTTCTTACCTTTCTTGAACGTAAAATAGGGAATTAACCCTATTAGTGTTTGCAGTTCAGAGTTGTTACTCAATAGATTCCAATTTTTCTTTATTGTAGTTAAAATCTGCTCACTTTCTGGGTTGAATGTTAATATAAAGCAAACAGGGGACCTATTTTACTAGGTTGATGTCAGGGTTGATCATGTTATGGGAAAAAAGACTCCCCCCATAGTAGTGGGGTGTAAATGCCATTAGACCTTTTATGTGTTATCTCAGTGGTAATTTCCACAATAAGATCTCTAGGCTACCCCCCCCCCCAGATAGAAACATGTTGCCTATTTTTTCACATTCCTTCAAGAATTCACTCTCAACAGTAACTATAAAAGACTGGCTACTAGCATCCCATAGGAAGGATACCTTTTCAAACACATATCTACACTTCAGTAGCTCACACCCCTTCCACCACAAAAAATCAGTAAACAAGGACCAGTTAGTTCAGGCCGCTAGGATGGTTACTGTTGAGTGTGAATTCTACAAGGAATGTGAAAAAATAGGCAACATGTTTCTTTCTAGGGGGTACGCTAGAGACCTTATTGTGGAATTTATCACTGAGATAACACATAAGAGGTCTAATGGCATTTACACCCCACTACTACGGGGGGGTGGGGGGAGTCTTTTCCCATAACATGGTCAACGACATCAACCTAGTAAAGCATAGATCCCCTGTTTGCTTTATATTAACATTCAGCCCATAAAGTGGGCAGATTTTAACTACAATAAAGAAAAATTGTAATCTATTGAGTAACAACTCTGAACTGCATACACTAATAGGGTTAATTCCCTCTTTTACATTCAAGAAAGGTAAGAACTTTAAAAGAACCTTTTGGAAACAAGTAACACTAGATCTGTAAGGAACCCAGTCATGATTAAATGTGAATCTTGTAACTATTGTAGATATATGAACATAGGATACACATTCTATATTAGAGATCAACACTATGTCACTACCTCCGGAAGATGTAATTGTAATTCTATCTATGTCATCTACTTAGCTAAATGCCAACTATGCCCTGCTTTTTAAATCCGGAAAACCGAAAACTACGAGAGCGGGTATATGAGCATCTATATTATATCAAAAAGGGAAAACTAACAATGCCCTAGCCAGTCACATTAAAGGGAACCCTGCTCATAGTTTTAGTTTGAGTTATTGACCATATTCCAAAAGACTTAAGGGGTGGACCAAGACCTTTACTTTTAGAGAAAATGGAATTAATGTGGCAGATCCGGTTGGATGCTTACCATTATCCTGGTATTAACGACTCCTACTCTATACAGTGTCTCTTGAGACTTAAGAACCGGAATAGATGGATGTTCTTCATCTCACATTGCTGCAGTCCTTACATATGGGTAGTCCGCTGTCCTCGGTCGGCCCGAATACCAAAGTATTAGGCTGACGTCGGTCAAGGCGCTTAAAACTGACATCAGAACGTCAGGGTACAAAAGCGCATGACCGACGTCATTTCCTCAGTCTTTTTTGCCGCATGGTCCGATGCAGAAGCAGCGTTGCAAGTGCCGTTCGGCGTTCTGAAATTTTTCGAGTTCGGAGTTTCAGACCGAATCCAAGTTGGCTAAGTACCCCGTTGGGGATTATTTTGGTTTTTTCTTGCCTCAGTGTTTTACCGGATGTCAGAAAAAGTGAATAACTGTATTTCTTGTGGGAAACAGATACCGCATAGGGATTATCATTCTTTGTGTATTCCTTGTTTGGGGCCTGAGCACGACGTTGTTGGGTGTCGCTTTTGTGCTAGGTTCAATAAGCGCACTATTAAGCGAAGGTTGGATTGTGCTAGGCTGGTCTTTGGGAAGCAGTGCAATTATAATATGCCGTCGGATTCTCCGCGCCCGCTTCTCTTGAAGCGCAAAGACAAAGCAGTTAAACCCAGGCAAGATGAGTCGTCTGTTCCGGACGCCGGTTCTTTAGAGGCTTTAGTGGAACCGGTGGGTCCGGCGGAGGCTTCTCTGGAGTCTCAGGGGAGACTTTGATTTTGCAGGAGGTGGTCTCTCAGGAGGCAGGTCAGGCTGAAGGGGCTTCCCAAGTTACTGTACTCCCCTCCCTTCCTAGGGTGGTTAGGCCTTCTCCTTCTGTTTCCAAGGCTTCTCCCAGAGGCAGGCCAGTTTCAGCTTCTGTTGGTGTCACTCCTAGTTCAGCAGGGTCTGTGCCTAAGAAGCACATGCTTAAAATGGCAGAAGATTTAATTACTCTGATTAGAGGTTCCATGCCCCCTCCTGATAAGAGGCCTAGGGTGGAGCCAGAGTTGGGAAGTTTTGAGCAGGCTTCGGATATTTCAGAGTCTTCAGCTGAAGACTTGCAGGAGTATTCTTATTCTGATTCTGATGCAGATGATTCCACTCCTTCTGCTTCTCCTCCAGAGGAATTTTCTTTTTCAGAGACACTTCATTCTATGAGGGAACATTTTAAGTGGGAAGGTCAGGACTTCTCTGATTCTAGGAAAAGGCTTAGGGAGTTTTTGCTGTTACCCCAGCATAGGCCCTTGGCTATACCCCCTGTTCTGGATGTTGTGGAAGATGTGTTTGCAGAGGCTTCACTTAATCCTGATTCTCTGCCTCTTGCTCCTGTTAAACCGGATAGGTATTACAGGGTGCCTGAGGCTCATAAATATATTTATAAGAGTCCTAGGGCGGACCCAGAAACTATTAGTCAGGGACCTAAGGGTGTCAAGGCCTCTGTTGTAAAAAATCCGGTTCCTCTAGATAAAGAAGCCAGAGCTTTGGATAGATGGGGAAAGAAGGTCTATACATCCTCTACCTTAGCTATGAGGGCTTTGAATTGCCAGTTTCATATGTTGAAATATCAAAACTTTCTTCTTTCTCAATTGAAGTCTAAGGTGGATGCTCTGGCGGAAGGCATTGAGTGTAAAGAGTTGCAAGATTTGGTGCATGTCTCTGAACAAGTGGGTAAGCATTCATTACAGTGTGGTTTTGATGCTGTGCAGGCCTCGTCTAGGGTGGCTGCCACTGGCTCAGTTCTTCGCAGGCACGCCTGGTTAAAGGATCAGAATTTATCTGACTATGTTAAGACAAGGATTTTGGATGCTCCTTTGCAGTCTGATGTGTTGTTTGGTTCACCTGTGGAGTCAGTCTTGAAGAAAATGGAAGACAAGGCTAAGTCTATGCAGGCTGTTAAAGATTTTTTGCAAGTTCAGCCTCCGAAGTTTAGTAGGAATTGGCCTGCTAAGGGGTGGGACGTATCCTTCTTATGATTCTCAGTCTAGGGGTAGATCTAGGCGTGGTAGGGGCAGAGCTCAGAGTTCTTTCAGGCCTAGAACAGGGAGTTCACCTGCACAATCTTCGGTGAGGGCAGGGGCCAGTCCTTTCGTAAACAGGCCCAATGACCTACTTTTCAGCTGCCAGATTCTTCTTGCCTGGCAGCACCTTTGGGAGGAAGGTTAGCACTCTTCAAGGAAAATTGGATGTTGATTACCCAAGACAAATGGGTATTGGATATCATACACCAGGGTTACAAGTTTTATTTCCATACCTTGCCTCCTTTCAAAGGCATGCCGGACGTTCCTCCTCAGCAAAGACTAGAGGCTCACAAACAAATTTCTCTACTACTTCAAATAGGGGCCATACAACCGGTCCCTCTGCCAGAAGTGGGCCTAGGATTTTATTCTCGCCTGTTTCTAGTACCAAAGAAAGGAAACACGTGGAGACCAATTTTGGATTTATCTATCCTCAACACATATCTGGACATTCCCAAGTTCAAAATGTTGACGTTACAACAGCTTTTACCTCTGCTGGGCAAAGATCACTGGATGGTGACTCTGGATCTCAAGGAAGCTTACCTTCATGTTCCTATCAGGCCCAGTTGCAGGAAGTATCTGCATTTTCGGGCTGGGACTTCACATTATCAGTTCTCTGCATTGCCCTTTGGCTTATCTACTGCACCCAGAGTGTTCACGAAGGTTCTGGCTCCAGTGGTAGCTTTCTTCAGGCTAAGAGGAATACAAATCTATCCTTATTTGGACGATTGCCTGATTCTGGCCCAAGAAAAGGACGAACTTCTTCATCATTTACAGTATTTGATGGCAGTGTTAAGATGCCTGGGGTATTCTGTGAACGAAATAAAGTCCAGTCTAGTACCCTCTCAGGACATGTGCTTTCTGGGTGTGAGACTGAATACAGCATCCCAGATGGCCTTTTTGACCCCGGACAAACAAAAGAATCTTTCTCTTTACTTCCACCAATTGTCTCGTCAGTCCAGGCTGACTGCAAGGACAGTCCTTCAAGCCTTGGGGTTCATGGCATCTTGTAATCTGGTACTTCCCAATGCCAAACTGCATATGAGGAAGCTACAGTGGTATCTCAAGAATGTATGGACACAGCACTGCTAAGATTTGGACACTGTCATTCAGATAATACCTTGCATTCAAAAGGAATTTTTGTGGTGGGCTCAGGAATGTCACCTAAACAAGGGACTCTCTGTGACCCGGCCAGAGGCGAGTCAGATTTTAACGACAGATGCCTCAGACAAAGCTTGGGGAGCTCATCTAAATGGAAAATGGGTACAAGACACGTGGCCTGCCAGACTTCAACATCTACATATCAACTTGAAGGAGATGTTAGCAGTCCAATTTGCATTGATAGCTTTCAAGGATTTACTTCTTCCAGGGCAGCTGTTGATTCAAACAGACAACACAACTGTCATGTGGTACATCAACAAGCAAGGGGGAACATTCTTATCCTCTATGCAGACAAGCAATGATTTTGTGGGAGACTGCTCTCAGTTTACAGCTAAATCTTCAGGCAAGGTTTCTGCCAGGAGCACAGAACTCCTTAGCAGATGTGTTGAGCAGACAAATTATGGATCCCCACGAGTGGAAATTGGATCCTCATGTATTTCAGAGATTGACAGTGTTATGGGGAACTCCAGACATAGATCTGTTCGCTTCTCCACTAAATTACCAGCTGCCAAAGTTTTGCACAAAAGGTTTCATCCCACAGCTTGGAAAGTGGATGCTCTCTCATTCAGTTGGAGCAATCTTCACGTGTATGCCTTTCCACCTCTGCCTCTCCTCCCAAAGGTACTGCTGAAGGTCAGACAGGACAAGCCAAACATGATTTTAATAGCTCCAGATTGGCCTCGACAGCACTGGTACCCATTACTGAGAAGTCTGGTACAGGAGCCTCCATGGCCTTTGCCTTGATTCCTCACCTGCTGTCTCAGGAGAACAGTCATTTACTCAATGTCAAACTTCATTCTCTACATCTGACAGCCTGGCATATTCTGTTTTAAACCCTGGAGGGTCTCAGCTTCCACAACAAGTTTTGAATGTTATTTTGGAGGCCAGAAGGCCTAGTACAAGGAAAGTTTACGCAGATAAATGGAGGAGATTTTTATTTTGGAGTACAGCAAAGGACTTTGATGTTTCTAAACCTAATTTAAGTGTTGCTTCAATACCTTACTGAGTTATTGGACAAAGGTTTGTCCTTCTCCTCTATAAAGGTTCATGCTGCAGCAATTTCTGCTCACTATGACTGTGACCCACCATTATTTTCTCAGCCTTTGTTTAAGCAATTCCTTAGAGGGGCAAAGAATATAAGACCCCACGTAGAGCTCCTACTCCTGCTTGGGATCTCAATTTTGTGTTGGAGAAACTCACTCTACAACCTTTTGAGCCTGCAGCATCGGCAGAGTTGAAATATTTATCATGGAAGACTGCTTTTTGTTGGCCATTACCTCTGC
Organism: Protopterus annectens; assembly: GCF_019279795.1. Taxonomy (NCBI): domain Eukaryota; kingdom Metazoa; phylum Chordata; order Ceratodontiformes; family Protopteridae; genus Protopterus; species Protopterus annectens. Next base: position 852,416,110 of record NC_056731.1, read on the forward strand.
GAGAAGGGTTTCTGAATTACAGGCCCTTATGGCAGTTGAGCCTTTCTTAATTTTCCACAAGGATAGGGTGTCTTTGCGTACTAACCCTTCTTTTATGCCTAAAGTGGTTTCTAGTGTGGCTTTAAACCAAACTATTCATTTGCCTACTTTTTATGCAACCCCCAAAATAAAGGAGAAAGGATTTTGCACACTTTGGATATACACAGACAGTTGCGATATTATTTGAGCAGAACTAAAGGGTTCAGGCAGTCTCAGCAGTTGTTTGTTTCTTTTGCTTTGGGTTCTCAGGGCAAACCTGTTTCAAAACAAACTATTTCTAAGTGGATTGGTTTTGTATTGCTTTCTGTTATTCCCATCATGGTAAGGAGATTCCAGCTGGGATTAGGCCTCATTCCACTAGGGCTACTGCCACTTCTACAGCTTTTTTAAGGGGGGTGGCTACTAAAGATATTTTGGAAGCAGCTACTTGGAGTTCAGTGCATACTTTCTCTAAGCATTACCACCTTCCACTTTACTCTAAATCTAGGGCTGGATTTGCCACTGCAGTTTTACAGGGCATTTTGGCAGCTCCTAATGCTTTATAGTTTTGCCATCCTCCCTTACCTCTGCTTTGGGATTCTACCCATATGTAAGGACTGCAGCAATGTGAGATGAAGAACATAGTACAGTTTTGTACCTACCATAAATGTAGATGTTCGAAGATCCACATTGCTGCAGTCCAATTTACCCTCCCTCCTTCCCCTCTGTTGTTGAGGGTGGTGGTGTGCTTTGTGTTGTACATTTTGTAAATGTGGTTAGTGCACGGGTGGTTGGTTAGTTTTTGCTTGTTTTTTGGCTGTGGCCTTTCTTGTTAGGGCCTTCTGACATCTGGGGCAAGAAAAGACTGAGGAAATGACGTCGGTCATGCGCTTTTGTACCCTGACGTTCTGATGTCAGTTTTAAGCGCCTTGACCGACGTCAGCCTAATACTTTGGTATTCGGGCCGACCGAGGACAGCGGACTACCCATATGTAAGGACTGCAGCAATGTGGATCTTCGAACATCTACATTTATGGTAGGTACAAAACTGTACTTTTTGTGAAACTTGGTTAATTACGTAAACATACAACAGTAAGTATTAAAGAAAGGAATGTAGGTAGTTTATTTTAATTTTAAGTGTTTTTTTGGGGGGGCCTTTAGTAGACCTTCGTGACTAGGAACCTTTTTAATTACTTAAAGCCCTTTTAGGGGTAACAATCAGTACGTTTTAGTTTTGTAACTAGCATGTAGGAATATAAATGTTTTGATATGAATGTTTTGATATGAAGCTTTATTGTATTATGTATGGTGTCTTTATTTCATCTATTTTATTTTATTTTTCAAACTGTATATACTATTTGCCTTGATGGCATAGCCTAACTTATAACGTAAAGTGTAAGGTCACATAATTGTCATTAATTGGCACTTATGAAATTAAGCCAAGAGGGGAGAGAGGGGGAAGTGTATTTAAGAAGAATCTGAGTTGCTGTTAATTGTCTGAAGAAGTCTAGTTACTATACTAGACGAAAAGCGCTTAATTTCACTTGTCATCTGTGTTCTTTTACTTTGGTTATTTTAATAAAGAGCTGAATAGCTTCAGAGTTGTCTGTTCCTGCTTTGGTTTGTGTTCTTCAACAGTTTGTGGTGCCGTTTGTGTCCTTTTTATAAATTAATTCCGGTCTTCCCTTAAAACTCACTCCTCCTCCTCCTCAACATTATTCTGCATGTATATTGTTTCCACAACTTTCACATATTTCTATGTAATGCACTCCCTTCCTTTTCTAAGGATCCCACCTCCAGTTCTTTAATCTCCTGTACAATATTTATTACTTCAGTTTCAGATGGTTCAGATTTTGATTTCCATTTCCAGTAAATGCATTTTTCTAAGGCAGTAGCATTAAATTTAGTGAGTCCTAAGTCTAGGCAATTCCAATCCTGTGATTCAGCTCAAAAGAATAATTCCCTTAGTTTCAGCAATTTGATCCCCAGACATTTCTGACAGAGTACTCTGTAGAGAATTTTTAAAATCTGCCAACTTGTTTCACCCCAAAATGTGTTTCTAGTTTCCTTTCTCTTTCCCATCACACTTCCAACATTTTCTATCTACCCAAGGAAAAATTCTCTGAAGTCTACTTTGGGTATAAAAAAATAAATCTGAAGTTGGAGATTCATTTGTCTGCAACCTGTGGGTTATGGATCCGATATCGGATCCGAACCGGCATGGTTTACCAGCTATGGATCCAAGCTCTCAGCTCCTCCCCTCACCCATAATGCCCTGCTCTACCCTCATGACCTCAGATCTCGTTTGCCGCGCATGGTGACCAGATTGTGTTTTTCCAGCTCTCCAGCTAAGTGAAATTTCTAGTCTTAAAGTGCTTAATTTTGAAAGTTTTATGTGAAAGTTGTGTGAAAGTGTAGGTTTCCCTCTTATATTATTATACTTTTAGTCTTTAAAATTTATTTTTACTATCCCTCCCCTCGCTGGTAGCGTAGTGTGTGTTTGGGCCTGTTGAGTGGTTTTGTTACTTTACTTTAACTAGTTTTAGTAACCTTGTTTGTTTGCTTTTGGGATGTCTGAGCAGCCCAAAGCTGTATTTTCAAAGTGCTCCGAGTGTGGCCATAAGCTTTCCCCAGCTGATGGCCACACTCGGTGTGTTAGATGCCTGGGGGTTGAACACCTCACATCTGGATGTTCCATTTGTGCAGGGTTCAACCCCAGGGCATTGAAGGAGCGGAGGTCCAAGCTTGTCTTGGCGGGTCTTTTGCTGCCGGACTCGGCTCCGGCCTCCGCTCCTTCGGGGGTAACCGTTACCACGGTTGTCCCCTCTCCAGCTCCCCCTCCTCCTCCTGGGACTCAACCTCCCTGTAGTGGTTCGGAGGAGAGGGAAGCTAGGAAGAAGGACCGGAGGGAGAAGCACCATAAGCGGCGGGCCTCTGTTTCGGCCCCGCCAGCCAAGCGGGCTTCTCCCCCGGCCTCCTTGTCTGCTGGCTCTCCCCCTCCTCGGCTCCAGTCTCCAGCGTGTTTTTCACTGGGACCTGAGGAGGAGGAGACCCGATCTCCGTCGAGGCTATCGAGGAGGCACTCAAGGCCTACCTTGGTAGCCTCGTCGAGATCAACTTATAGCCTGTCGGACGCTGATCTGGACCGGATGATGAGAAGGTTCATCCAGGCCCAGATGCAGATGGGAGTGCTCTTGCCTCCCCCCCCCCTCTGGGGGGGGAGCTCGACCCCTTTTTTTCAAGCCAATTGCTCCTTCTCCGACCCGCTACCCGGGTTCGGAGCAGTTGGAGCCGAGCAGCCGGGCGGGGGTGGATCGGCGCCGATAGTACTTGGTACCGGATCCGACCCTGCCCTCGAGTGCATCGATTCCGACCTCGGAGCCTGGATCCGAGCCGGATCCGGGGATCAGTGCTCCTTCGGTGCCGTCTGTCGGAGCGCACTGTCCTTCGGATCCGGCGCGCGCTGGCTCCGATCCACTCCTCGGATCCGAGGGGAGCCGATTGTCGGATCCTTTGGTCGAGGTCGGCTCCCCTTCGGCTTTTGATGTAGTGGAGAGGGCCCTGTTGAGGGTCTCCGGACCCCGGCACTTGTTTCGCTCCGTGCGCGCTCCCTCTGCACTGGGTCAGGCTTCCACCATCCGGCCCTTGGGACAGCCCGCTCCTGTGCCCCAAGCTGTTCCCCTGGAACAGGTTACTGTTTGAGGAGTCCTCTGACAGCCCCCAGAGGATGTTCCTCGCAAGCATACGTGCAAAAGGAGGCACATTGACTCCCGAGTCTCTCACGGAAGACACGGATTTGGAGGAAGGGGAAGGCTCCCCACGGTCACCCGAGGATGTCTCATTTGGAGACATCATGGAAATGCTCCGCATAAGGGGGTGGTCTGCCCCAAGTCTTCCTCGGACGAGTCCGTGTTCTTGGAGGCATTTGAAGCGGGCCCGTCTACCTCTTGGGTGTCCTCCTGCCGACCCCTGGTGGACCTCATTACCACCAGGGCGTGGAAGCAACCGCACACCGTGCCGCCAATCCCTAAAGGCCCGACCGGATCCTCAGTCCCGCTGACCGTGCCCATTGGAGTAAGGGGCCTCCGGTAGATGCCATGTTGACGGCGGCGGCCACCAAGAGGGAACTTGCTCAGGAGAGTCCCTCAGTCCATCCCGCGAGCAAGGAGTCTCGGATGATGGACCGCTTGGGGAAGCGGATGTTTAGTTCAGTGACCTTCTCGGTAAGGGCGCTGAACTATCTGGCACATGTGATTAGGATGCAGCGCGATCTTATTAAAGAATACGCTGCATCCCCCCCAGAGTCCATGTCGGAGGAGGACAAAGTGCTGCACTCCACCCGCATGGCCACTCTCAGGTCCGTTACCAATACCTCTATGCGGCTACTCTCCCATGCTACGGAAGGCGCCGCTAGAGCCGCAGGGACAGGTCTAGTTACTAGACGTCAGGCCTGGCTCCGTCATTGCAATTTCTCAGAGCCCTTCAAAGTGTCATTTGCGAACGCCCCCTTCGATGGTTCTGCCCTCTTTGGCAAAACTGTGCGCGACACTTTGACCCAGAGCGAGAAGGACGGGAAGACGCTGTCTGCCGTCGGAATCCGCTTCTCTGCGCCCCAGAGGCCCTATTCTAGGAACCAAAAGGGTCAGAAGAAGATGTGGTTCCGGAAGTCGCAGCAATCCCAGCCTGCTCCGGACAACCAGTCCTTCCGTGGCAGAGGAGGACAGGGAGGACGCCGCCCTAGAGGCAGAGGGGCTCCCAGGAACTTTGGGTCCAGAGAACCCTTCTCTGAATGTCCCGCGCAGCAACCCTGAGGGGTTGCCCGGCTGCTCCACTCTGGAGGCAGTCTGGGGACGTTTTTCGGAGCACCTAGCGGCATGGGAGTCCATAACATCAGACCGCTGGGTTCTCCAGATCATATCCAGAGGATACCGTATCCCCTTTCGTCACTTGCCAAAATTGAAGTCCCTCCCCGACGTTCCACCCGGTCAATGGGAGGCCGCTTTGGCAGAAATTGGCCATCTGCTAAAGAAAAGAGTCATCCAGCCCGTCCCCCCAGACCAGATCGGATCAGGGTTCTACTCCAGGTTCTTTTTAGTGCCAAAAAAGACGGGGGATCTAAGACCAATTTTAGACCTTTCTCTCTTGAACCTGGCAGTTCCCAAGGAGAAGTTCCGAATGGTCACTCTGCAGTCTATTCTCCCCCTTCTGGGAGAAAATCACTGGATGTGCTCCATAGACCTCAAGGATGCGTACTACCATATACTAATGGACAGGCGCTCCAGGAGGTTTCTCCGCTTCCGGCTGGGAGCCAGTCACTACCAGTTCCGGGTCCTTCCCTTTGGTCTCACCACAGCCCCCAGGGTGTTCACCAAAGTATTAGCAGTGGTAGCGGCCCACCTGAGGCTTCAAGGGGTACAGGTCTTTCCCTACCTGGACGACTGGCTCCTTACCGCCCCAACAAGGCATCTACTACTATTGGCGCGAGACTCCTTTCTCCATCTTGCTCCCCGTCTGGGCATCACTATAAACACAAAAAAATCCAACCTAGCACCCACGCAGTTCATAGATTTTATAGGTGCCAGGTTAGACACAAGGAGTTTAAAAGCCTTCCTCACTGCGGACAGAGTTCAAAATCTGCAACTCCAGGTGAGGGCCATTCTCCACTCAAGCTCAGTTCCGGCGGAGTTGGTCCTGAGGGCTCTAGGGTCCATGGCGGCTGCTATAGCACTTCTTCCTCTCGCCAGGTTCAATATGCATCCTCCAGTGGACACTCCTAGTACAGTGGTCGATCTTGCTCTTCCTATGCATCATCCCATTGCGATCAGCAAGGCTTGCAAGCGGTCCCTCCTGTGGTGGCTTCACTCTCCAGATCTCCACGGAGGCCGCCCATTTTGTGCTTCTCCCTCGCCACGGTGACCACGGACGCCTCCCGCCTCGGGTGGGGACATTTTGCAGGCCGGACCGTCCAAGGCACGTGGAACGATTCAGAGACCTTACTGCATATCAGCGTTCTAGAGATGAGAGCAGTGCTCTTAGCGTTGCTAGCACTTCAGGCCTTTCTTCCCTTGGGAACAATTGCGATTCAATCGGACAACATGTCGGTTGTCTGGTATATCAACAAGCAAGGAGGAACCAGGTCTTACCCTCTTTGTCGAGAAGCCATGAGAGTTTGGGAATGGGCAATCTCCACCAACCGCTTTCTCATAGCAACGCACATTCCGGGTCGGTCCAACATCCTGGCGGACAAGCTCAGTCACACCATTCTCACCCCTTACGAGTGGTCTCTCAATACTGAAGTAGCGGAACGCATATTCGCACATTGGGGAACTCCTTCTTGCGATCTTTTTGCCTCTCCCTCAAACACCAAGTGCGACAGTTTTTTCGCTCTGATACCTCCTCCAGGAGGTTCCCCAAGAGACGCTCTGGTGCATGCTTGGCCACCCGGTCTTCTTTATGCTTATCCCCCCTTGCCTCTGATGCTCCAAGTTCTTCAGAAAGCCTCTCGGTTGGGGTGCAGAATGATTCTCATTGCTTCGTTTTGGCCTCGACAGATCTGGTTCCCCTTCCTAAGGTCTCACTCTGTGAATCCTCCTTGGATTCTAGATCCCATTCCGGATCTGATATCTCATCCATCCCGCTTATCTCCTCCGAACCTGGACAACCTGAAGCTGACCGCTTGGCTGCTCCAGTTCCACTCTTGATCAGGACTCCGGTATTTCGTCCCTGTTAAGGCGATCCTGGTGGCAGCTCATAAACCATCCACTAGGAAAGTCTACCGTAGCAAGTGGAAACGGTTTTCTTTGTGGGCGGAGCGGCAAGGCCTAAACCCCTTCACAGTTCCTCTCCCTTTGGTGCTTGATTTCTTAACCACTCTTTTTAACGATGGTGCCAGCAGTTCCACGGTCAAAGTACAACTTGCGGCAATTTCACATTATCACATTGGTCATGACTCCAATCCACTGATGTCGGCCAAGTTGTGTAAAATTTTCCTTAAAGGTACTTTTCTTCTCAGGCCCCCTGTAAAACAAGCGGTTCCTCCTTGGGACCTTTCCTTAGTTCTCCAGGCCTTGACCGCCCCCCCCTTCGAACCGGCAGCTACGGTAGATCTGAAATTCTTGTCGTTCAAGACTGCCTTCTTAGTAGCCATTACTTCGGCCAAGAGAGTTTCAGAGCTCCAAGCATTATCAGCTAAACCTCCTTACTTGGTCTTTCATCCGGACCGTGTTTACCTCAGGACCAACCCATCCTTTCTTCCTAAAGTAGCTTCTGAAGCAAACATTAATCAATCCATTAACCTCCCTGTTTTCTTTCCTAAATATGAAAACAAAGGTGAATACAAGCTTCACTCCTTAGATGTTCACAGGCAACTTAGATTTTATCTAAACAGGACGGCTGGTTATAGGCAATCCGACCAGTTGTTCATTTCCTTTGCTAAATTTAATTTGGGCAAACCAATTTCTAAAGTCTCACTATCTCGCTGGATTTCACAATGTATCTTATTGGCTTATCAAGCTTCAGGAAGGCCCGCACCGGAGGGTGTACATGCCCATTCAACCCGGTCAGTCTCTACCTCGGCAGCCTTTAAGGCTAGGATTCCTCTAGATGATATTTGTGCAGCAGCCACGTGGGCTTCATCTCATACTTTTATTTCCCACTACAAGTTGGATCTTGCATCTAGGGGTAGAGCATCCTTTGGCTCCACGGTGCTCCGGAATATCCTTCCATGATGGCCGCCCAAGATTCAGGTAGCTGGGGACTCTGTCCCACAGGTTGCAGACAAATGAATCTGCTACTTCAGATTTAGAAGTTATGTACTCACCATAACGTTCCATCTGAGTAGGTGTATTCATTTGTCTGCAACCATCCCGCCCTCCTATCCCCTGGCCTTTCAGTTTCCTGCATATGTTGTGTTACCCTTTTCAGGGTGTTCTTGCTTTTGGCAAACTCGATCTGAGGTCATGAGGGTAGAGCAGGGCATTATGGGTGAGGGGAGGAGCTGAGAGCTTGGATCCATAGCTGGTAAACCATGCCGGTTCGGATCCGATATCGGATCCATAACCCACAGGTTGCAGACAAATGAATACACCTACTCAGATGGAACGTTATGGTGAGTACATAACTTCTAATTATACAAACACCTCCAAGCAAAAATCTTATATCATCTGGATTTTGACACATACTTGAGGACCATTCAGATATCCTGCCATTGTTCCTTTGTAAATTACTTTTCCAGTCTTCCCAATCTTTTCTAAACTCATCTGATTTTTGTAGTTATGTAATATTTTTATATACCCTACTAAATATCCTTTTTTTAACAGCAGCATATAATGTCTTTTTCGTCTGTTCCTTTACCTAACGAGGTTTGGATCAGACATCGGATCCGATTGACTTTAGTCTCTGTAGCTCGAGTTTGAGTTCCTCCTCTTACCTGTAATCCCCTTCTTTTTCTCAGTTACCCCAGATAATGTTTGCCACTTCAGCATTTGGGTGTGGTTACCATTAATTTGAGCAGGTCATAGTGGATAAGTATTTATTGGCCTTTTTTGTCTAATCTTTTTACCGATTTCTTCCTCCCTGATATAAAAAAGGATTTATCTGTATTGTGTCTCCTGATAAATTCAACTTCCTTTTCTTGTCAGTGTAGTCTTGGGCCTTGAGCCCTTGCTTACTTCTGTTGCTTTTTTTGGTACTTCTTGGCTTCAACTTGTTGGCATTAGTCTCTTACATTTGTACCTTTGATTATTTCCTTTACCATTGCTGGTATATATTTTCTAGCTTATTGTTTCTATTTTCTGGTTGTTGTTACTGATTTTATTATGACAAGAAAAGCAACTGATTTTAAGCACTCCTCATGCAGGCACAAAATTCCAAACTGTGATAATCATTTCAGGTGTGTTTATTGCCTGGGACAGGACATTTAAATACTGACTGTGACATTTGTGCTAGTTTTAACCATAGAGCAGTGATTAAAAGGAACGCATTGATTCTGAAAGGTTCCTCCTGCCTGTGGAACTCCATCCTCTTCTTTTAAAAAAACAAACCCTTCAGGAGAGGCAGTGGAAAAAAAATAGAGAAAGTGTTCCAGTGATCGCTGTCCTTCCCAAAGTTTTTCAGGCTCAGTTCCTTCCAAGCAAATCTCTGAAATATCAGGTCCGTCAACCTCTTTGGGTCCAACTCCGACCAAATTGAAATCCTTGGATCTGACTACATCCTCTGATCCAATCCAAACAGTCTGTTACCTCCAGCCTCATCCAAGTTTTCTCCAGAACCAGTGACTTTAAGGATGCACTCGCCTATAGTGCAGGACACCCTTCAAAGGGTATCCCATCCACTTCAGCATCCTCCTCCCTTAGGTCATCTAAGAGCATAACAGAAGTGGATGTGTATAGGATAACATTTCTCAGAACCCAGATTCATTTGGGTGCTGTTCCAGCTATGTCTCCCATTGATTCCATGAGCCTACCTCTGGTACAACCCCAGCTTTTGACTCTTACTCTGATTTGTGCTGCAGTTTCAAAGATTTCACACTCGAGACTTCCGAACTTGTCCTTATTTGAGCTGAAGACCTTGCCCTCTTTGATTGTGACACCATCTCTGACCCAAACTGGTCCGACTGTCGGATCCGAAAGGGTCTTGGAGCCATAGCATCTGCACTGGATCCAGGGGGGCCAGGATTGACACTGATGTTTTTGGAACCTCAGCTCTAGACAGCTCAGTTCTGACCCCTGAATCGAAGTTGGAGCCTTGTTGGGAATTTAGTTCCATCTTGTACCGGCTTCTACAGATCCTGTATGATCAAGACTGGGTTCTCTCATGGCTTCAACATTTGATGTAGTGGAGAGAGCTTTTTCCACCTCAGTGGAAAATACATCCTTGGCTCCCTTGGGTCTACCCCATCCTCAACTGTCCACTGTGGACACTAGGTCCTTTCATCCTGTCCCATCGGGACAGACAGTTCAGTCAAGCCTAGGGGCTGTCCTCATAAAGGACTGTGCTAGCACTTCCGAGTCCTCTCTGGAGCCTCCAACCAAAGAGCTGCTTCTGAAGTGGATGTGTAAAAGGAGACACTAAGACTGTCCTCAAGAGTCTTTTACTGAATACACTAACTTTGATGAAGGGAAGTGAACCCCAGGTCACCCCTTGAGGATGTCTCATTCGGTGAAATACTCAAACCTTTAAGACAGGTTGGTCTTCTGATTAGTGTTCCTCAAGGCTTTCAGAGTTGGCTCAACTACAACTTTGGTAGCCCCTCTGGCTCATCAGATGGTAGAGATTATTGCCCACTGGGCTTGGAAGGATCCAGATGTCATGGAGCTTATCTCTAAATGCCCAGACAAATACAGTGTTGCATCCAATGATAGTGATTGTTTGAGCAAGTGCCCCCCCCCCCCAATAGATGTTATGGTGGTTGCAGCAGCCAATAAGAAAGAGCTTATGAAATAAAGTTCTTCTGTCCATCCCCTTAACAGAGAGTTTAGAGCATTGGACACATTTTTGTGAAGCATGTCTATGCTTCAGCGACCTTTGTCCTTAGGTCTCTAAATTGTCTGGCACATGTTACAAGATTTCAGCGAAAACGGATTAGTTTTCCAATACCTTTTCGGGGTCCATGTCTGCGGTGGACAAGAAGACTATCTTTGCATCTGACCACCCTCCTGTCCCCACCTAATTCTTCCCCGTCTAATTCTTCCATGAGATTGATTTTTCATTTATCAGAGGGAGCTTCTAGATTTGTGGTTTCAAGGATAGCCGTACTGCTGGATGGTGCCTTTGTGATTTTGCAGAGCCCTTCATTCATCAGTACCCCATTTGATGGATCCACCTTGTTTGGCCGTAAGGTAAAAGAGAGCCTCTCTAGGAGCAAACAAGATGGGAAGACACTATCTGTTTTTCTACCCCTGAAAGGACCTTTTCCTGGAATCAGAGAGTTGGTAGAAAGATGTGGTTTAGAAAGACACACAGTTCTTCCCAGGAATGCTTTTTTTTGGAGGGGTAGAAGGGAAAATGGTAGTCTAGAGCAGTATTTGCATTTGCAGTCCTGCAGGGAATCCTCTCCTCTCCTTAATCTCTTTCTACCCTTTCTAAAGCTTTGGGAATCTGCCCAATAGTCAGGATTGCAACAGTGAAACACAAAGAACATAGTACAGTTGTGTACACTTACCATAAATGTAGATGTTCGAGTGTATTTACTATTGGAGTCTTCTTTCCCTCCCTCCTACCCTCTCAGCCTACTAGGTAGGCTGCTAGGATCAGCAAAGGACCCTACACCTCCCAACTCTGGTTTGGGTCCACTTTAGCTTGGCCTGCCTTAGGTACACAAGGGAGCTTCTTGAATCCACACTTGGTACTCCTAGGGTACACTTGGGGGTTCCTTCTAAGTAGGTTAGGAAATTACTAAAGTGATGATGCAGGCTGACTCCCTTTATACCCGAGTGTACTGCCATCAGTAAAGGGCGTCAGCCAACCTGGGAGATGAAAACAGTTTTCTCTGGTAGTCGGGCCGGACTAGGGCTTTCATGGCAGAAAATCCCGACAGGACTGCAACAGTGAATACACTTGAACGTCTACATTTATGGTCAATGTACCTAAATGTACGTCCCCTTCCTGTGGCCTCATCTAGTTCACCCTCTCCGGGCACTGGATCCTTTTTAGGTCCTTCTGTCTCACCCAGGGATTCAATCTCTCAAAGTGACCGCATGGTTTCTCCACTTCCAGTGATGGCTAGAAACTCTAGACTTTTTTCCCCAATTCATCTCATTCTTACATCATCTCAAAAAACTTCTACCAAGAAAATTTATAACAACAAGTGGAAAACATTTACTGCCTGGCCCCTTCAGGGGCAATTAGATTCCTTTTCAGCACCTATTCCAACAGTTCTCTACTTTCAAGTTTCCATTTCCAGTAATGGAGCTAGCTATTCGACAATTAACATGCAGCTTGCTGCCATCTCATATTTTTACCTAGGTGAAAAACACTCTTCTTTAGCCTACTTGAAGTTGTGTAAGGCTTTTCTTAAGGATGCTTTTCTACTTCAACCTCCTGTTTAAGGATCCCATTCTTCCATGAGACCTAACAGTTATCCTTCAAGCTTTGACTTAAACCCCCTTCAAGCCTTCAACCAGAGCAGAATTGAAGTTTTTGTCATGGAAAACTCTTCCTGGTTGCCATTACATCAACTAGATGGGTATCAGAGTTCCAGGTGCCTTTGTGCCTTCTTCCCAGCCACCTTACTTGATTTTTTTTTTACAAGGATAGTGTGTCTGTTCAAACTAACTAACCCTTCCTGCCTAAGGTGGTGGTAGATACCAATCTTACCCAGTTAATTAACCTACAAGTCTTCTTTCCAAATTTTTCCAGCAAGGGAGAATGCATGGCTTCATTTATTGGATGTTCATAGACAGCTCAGATGTTGTGTTCACATAACTAAAGATTTAAGAAAATCAGAATAAATGTTTTTTTTACTTTCCCAAGGCTAAGTTGGGCAAAACAGTATCAAAAGTAACCTTAGCCAGATGGCTCACTGATTGCATTGTTATCATCTAGAAGAGTGAAGGTTTATAATTTCCCAAATCACTTAAGGCTGACTTCACAAGATCTATGACCATGTCATCTGCCTTTTGGACCAGAGCATCTATAAATAACATTTGTATATCTGCCACATGGTCCAGTGTGCCTACTTCTGTAACTTATTACAAACCGGGCATTCTGTCTTGGAATAGGGCAGCATTTGGCACTGCTGTAATCTGGAATATCCTCCTTTGATAACCACGCAGGGTTACTCTAGCTGAGGACTCTGTCCCATCAGTTGTTGAACGGATGAAAAAGACCACATCAGATATTAATAATGTACTCATCGTAACTCTTGCATCTGAATTGTTTTTTGTCCTTTCTCAGCGTACCACCCTCCAACCCCCTTCCTTTTTGATAATCTCCTACTATGTCTTGAAGGGGTTCTCCCATGTCAGTCTTGCTACGGGTGTTCCAGGAATTTTTTCTTCTCCGCCCTTTGCCATATTCTTGAGTTATTAAATGTTCATGTTTCATTGTTGCACTCATCATATTTGGGTTATCCCTGCCAGGGGAGCCCTCGGCCAGCCCGAATACCAGAGACTTAGTATTTCTGTGTTGGCTGCTGTCGCGTCAGGACTGACATCAGGTCGTCAGTAGTATAAAGTAAGGCAGCCAACGCCATTACATCAGTCTTTCTTGCTGTGGAGCCCGAAGCAGAAGCAGATGTCCTTCAAGGATGCATCTGCAGTCTTCACAAATGGGTTGTCCTGTCGTCAGGCAGCCCTTCGGTCGGCCGGATTCCAAAGTCTGGGTCTGGCTTCGGCTGGTGTCGCACTTCACCCGACGTCATTGCGGCAGTTCTTCGGGTATAAAGGCATCAGCCGACGCCATTTTCCCCAGTCTTTCTTGCCGCGTGGCGCCCGAAGCAGAAGCTGTTCGCAAGTGCCGGTCGGTCAGATCCAGAGATTACTACTACTGAATATTACTTCGAAGACTTCTAAAAAGCTAAGTACCCCGTTGGGGACTCTTTCTTGCCTCAGCCGATGTCAGAGAAAGTGAATAACTGTTTATCTTGTGGGAAACAAATACCTCATAAAGATTTCCACTCCTATTGCATACATTGTTTAGGCCCAGACCACGACGTAGCAGCTTGTCTAGCCTGTGCTTCTTTTAACCGACGGACGCTTAGACGTCGGTCGGAGTTTGCTGAACAGATTTTCGGCTCCGATTTTGCATATATTATGCCGTCGGATCCTCCGACTACGCAAAGTACCAAAAACCGCAAAGAAAAGGACCGACACTCTCGGTCCGTGGTTTTGGCCGAAACCGCGGTTAAGCAAACCACGAGTGTCTCGGTTTCGGCCGAAACCGAGCAAGTGGTTCTTTCTTCAGCCAAAATCATGCCTTCTACCGAGGCCTCTTCTAACCTGGTAGAAACGGCTTCTGAAATCCAACCTTCTGTTGCGGTTTCACAGGATTTATCAGATACCATTCCCCTGGATATTTATACCCCTGCACGTGGAGCTGCTAGGCCTCCTGCAGCAATGTCTATTAAGGCCTTTGCCAGGGCTAAAGCAGCCAAAGCATCAAAAACGGTGCCTGTCAAGCCCCCCTCTCTCAGGCCCAGCACCAGCTCCCATATGCTTACTTTGGCTGAGGATCTCATCTCTCTAATTCGTGGAGCCCAGCCTCATCCAGACAGGGCCTCTCTCCCCCCTCCAGAAAAAAGGCCTAGAGCAGAGCCCCCTGAGCCAGTATCCACAGATGATTCCTCTGATGACTCAGAACATACAGACCCTCCTGAGGCTGCTTATTCTCCTTACGAAGACTCTGATGCTGAGGAGTCCATCCCTTCAGCCTCTCCTCCTGAGGAATTTTCCTTTGGGGAAACCTTGCATGCTATGAGGGAACAATTTCAGTGGCAGGGCCAAGATTTCTCAGACTCCAGAAAAAGGCTTAGGACCTTTCTACATTTGCCACAGCATAGGCCTTTAGCTATACCTCCAGTACTTTCTGTTGTTGATGATGCATTTAATGATGCTTGCACTGCTCCTGATTCATTACCTCCGGCTCCTGCTAAGCCCGATAGGTTCTACAGGGTCCCGGACACTCATCACCATTTATATAAGGCTCCTTTTGCAGATCCAGAGACCATCTCCCAGGGTCCTAAAGCTGTAGCGGCTACTTCCACTAAAAACCCCCTCCCCTCTGAAAGGGAATCCAGGTCCTTAGAGATGGGGTAAAAAAGTTTACACCTCTGCTACTTTGTCAGCTAGAGCTTTGAACTGCCAATTTCATATGATTCAATACCAAGAGTTTATGCTTGACCAGTTGACTAAAAAGCTGTCCTCTGAAGAATCTTTAGATAAGAAATATGTTCAAGAAATGGTACATAACATACAGCAGGTTAGTAACCATTTATTAAAATGTGGCTATGATGCACTGGAGGCTTCCTTTAGATCAGCCATGACTGGCACAGTTATCAGGAGGCATGCATGGCTGAAAGAACAGGCATTACCAGACCATGTCAAATCAAAGCTTTTGGATGCACCTATGGACAAGGTCAGTTTATTTGGTTCCCCTGCGCAACAGGTACTAAAAAAGATGGAAGAGAAAGCAAAATCTGTACAAACAGTGAAAGATTTCCTACAAGTTCAACCTCCAAGGTTTAGCAGGAACTGGCCCTCCAAGAATTGGTCCTTTCCAGACTCCTCTAGGGCACAAAGAGGCAGGAATAGGCTCGAGAGGCAGAAACCAAACCAGGGGTGCCTACAGGGGACGCCAGTGGCAAGGTAACAACCAGCGAGGCACGGATGCAACCACCACCACTACAACAACTCATTCACAGTGACTTGGCGGTGGCACCGCCTACCAGGGAACAACTAGAAGCACCCTTAGGCGGAAAGCTAACCTTATTTTCAAAGAACTGGCATTGCATCACAAGAGAAAAATGGATTTTGCAAACTATAGACCAAGGTTACAGGTTCCATTTCCATACTCTACCAAGCAAAGAGGAATGCCAAACCTGCCACCTACTCAAAGGACAGAAGCTCTAAAGCAAATATCTCAATTATTAAGAATGAGAGCTGTGGAAAAGGTACCATCTTTGGAGCAAGGAAAGGGATTTTACTCCAGACTCTTCCTGGTACCAAGAAAAGAAAACAAATGGAGGCCTATTCTAGATCTGTCCGCTTTAAACACATTCCTCATTGTTCCAAAATTCAAAATGCTGACCCTACAGCAGCTTCTTCCCATGCTGGGCAAGGAGTCTTGGCTGGTAACTCTAGATCTCAAGGAGGCATACCTGCACGTCCCCATAAGACCAATTTGCAGAAGATACCTCAGATTTCTTGCAGGATCAGAGCATTATCAATTCTCAGCATTGCCCTTTGGCTTATCTACTGCGCCCAGAGTGTTCACGAAATGCCTGGCATCAGTAATCGCTCATTGCAGACTTCAGGGGATTCAAATCTATCCCTACCTGGACGACTGCCTGATACAAGCGGACAACAAAATAAAACCAACAGAAGACCTACAAAGAGTCATTTACCTGCTGCAAGCCCTGGGATATACAGTCAATATAAAAAGTCAAGGCTGATTCCATCCCAAAGAATAACCTTTCTGGGTGCAGAACTGGACACATCAAATCAAATGGCATCCCTAACTGCAGAAAAGAAAGAGCAGCTTCCTCTCTACTTCTTGGCATTAACAAAGCAGAACCATCTAACTGCAAGAAAAGTGCTGCAAGCTCTAGGCTTCATGGCATCCTGCATAATACTGGTCCCTCATGCCAGGCTGCATATGAGAAAGCTACAATGGTACCTAAAGAATTTGTGGTCTCAACACAAGCACAGCCTAGAAACCAAAATTCCAATGATTCCCTGCCTGAAGAAAAGAGTTCCTATGGTGGGCTCAGGCCTGCCAATCAAACTCAGGATTGCCCTTCTGCAAAAGCCAACCAAAACAAACCATCACGACAGATGCCTCAGACCTCGGTTGGGGGGCACACATGCTGGACAGGTGCATTCAAGGCCTATGGACTCAAGACCAGCTGCACCTGCACATAAATCTAAAGGAAATGATGGCAGTAAAATTGGCAATCCAGGCCTTCAAACCTTTTCTCCAAGAAGGTCAGCTGATGATAAGGACAGACAACACCACAGTTATGTGGTACATCAACAAACAGGGAGGCACACACTCGTATCCTCTATGCCGGCTGGCACTGGACCTATGGGATGTGGTTCTGAGCTACAACATTCAGTTACAAGCAATTTATGTACCAGGGAAGGAAAACATTCTAGCAGACATATTAAGCAGAACTACCACAGATGCCCACGAATGGATGCTGCATCCGGACATCTTCAAAGCCATCACAAGAGAATGGGGATTACCACAAATAGACTTGTTTGCATCCCCACTCAATCACCAGCTAAAGAAATTCTGCACAAGGACATACCACCCACTTGCTTGGAAGGTGGACTCCTATCTTTCAGTTGGAAAACCTGATAGCATACGCATTCCCACCACTTCCTTTGATGCACAAGGTGCTTCTGAAGATCAAAGAGGAACATCCGAGGATCATTCTGATAGCTCCAGACTGGCCAAGACAACATTGGTATCCATTGCTGAGGAGCATGTCCCGGGAACAAATATGGACACTGCCCCTGATCCCATTACTGTTAACACAGAACAACTTCAACATCCTGCATCCAAACCTGAAAATTCTGCAGCTAACTGCCTGGAACATTACATGACAACAATTAACCCAAATTTATCCCAAAGGGTTAAGGACATAATCCTGGAGGCTCGAAGACCTTCAACAAGAAATAATTATGCAGCAAAATGGAAAAGATATCTCACTTGGAGTACTGCAAAGGGGCAAGAAGTGACACTGGTGAACATAGCCAACATCCTGGAGTACTTGGCAGAGCTCTTCCATACAGGCCTGTCCTACTCTTCCATCAAGATACATGCCTCAGCTATTTCAGCAGAATACAGCTTGGATCCTCCTGTCTTCTCGCATCCTCTGCTCAGACAGTTTCTGAGAGGAATTAAAATGTGAAACCTCCCCGGAAACCTCCATTACCAGCATGGGACTTGAACTTTGTATTAGAAAAATTGACACTTCCCCTTTCAACCGGCAGCAACAGCAGAATTACAATACTTATCCTGGAAGACTGCATTCCTGCTGGCAATAACTTCAGCAAGAAGGGTCTCTGAACTACAGGCATTAATGGCAGTGCAACCCTTCCTGATCTTCCATCAAGATAGAGTGTCCATGAGAACAAATCCTACATTTATGCCTAAGGTGGTATCCAGAGTCTCTTTAAATCAGGCTATCCACCTTCCTACATTCTTCCCCAACCCACAGAACAGGGAGAAAGGCTACTACATACCTTGGATGTGCATAGACAATTACGCTACTACCTGGACAGGACAAAACCAATAGAAAAACTGACCAGCTTCTGGTAGCATATGCAACAGGGAAGGAAGGAAAACCAATTTCAAAACAGACAATCTCCAAATGGATAGGAAATTGCATTAGATTTTGTTACTCCTATCATGGAAAGAAAACTCCAGAGAACATCAGGCCTCACTCCACAAGGGCTACAGCCACTACCACAGCTTTCTTACGAGGAGTGGCTACCAAGGACATTATAGAGCCTGCTACTTGGACCTCCGTGCATACATTTGCCAAGCATTATAATTTACCTTTATACTCTAGATCCCGAGCTGGTTTTGCCACTGCTGTTTTGCAAGGGATCCTAACTACACCATAATCTCTACTCATTCCTCCTCCCCTAGTTTAGCTATGGTATTCTACCCATTTGTGAAGACTGCAGATGCATCCTTGAAGGACATAGTACAGTTTTGTACCTACCATAAATGAAGATGTCCGATAGGAATGCATCTGCAGTCAGGATTACCCTCCCTCCTTCCCCTCTGAGGTACTCCTAGGGTATTTGCCAACCTTCAGCTAGCTTGGGGGGGATCTATTATGGTGTATTTGTTTGTATATATGTACATACATGCTTATTTTGTGTGTTTGCTTTCTACTATTTGGAAACTTTGGCATTTATCCAAATTTAGCCATCCAAGAGGGCACCTGGCATCTGGGGCAAGAAACACTGAGGAAAATGGCGTCGGCTGATGCCTTTATACCCGAAGAACTGCCGCAATGACGTCGGGTGAAGTGCGACACCAGCCGAAGCCAGACCCAGACTTTGGAATCCGGCCGACCGAAGGGCTGCCTGACGACAGGACAACCCATTTGTGAAGACTGCAGATGCATTCCTATCGGACATCTACATTTATGGTAGGTACAAAACTGTACTTTCGCATGAGTGCCGGTTGGCCGCTACCCGAGTTGTATCTACCTAATTAAAGTTGAAGTCTTCTAAAGCTAAGTACCCCATTTGGGGTCCTTTTTTCTTGCACTAACCGATGTCAGAAAAAGTTAATTGTCTCGCCTGTGGAAAGCAAATACCACACAGAGACTTCCATTCTTACTGCGCCATTTGCTTAGGCCCAGACCACGACATCCCTTGTTGTCGCTTCTGTGCTTTGTTCAGTGCCAGAACTATCTGGTGTTAGGCCCTTATTGTAGCCAGATATTTTCTTTTACAGTCCTCTAATTCTGATATGGCTTCAGTAAGTCATTCGACAGCAGATCTTCCAAAAAAACACAAAGATAAAGGCAACAGAGCAAGGCCGCACAGGTCCAAACCTACCGACGATGCTTCTGCTAAGTTTGTCGTCAGTTCTTCGGTCCTCAGTGAGGCGCTTTCGCAGCCCCTGGTGCTCACTTCTGTAGATTCACAGGCCGCTACTGAGACCCTTTTGGAGTCCGGTATGCTGCAAAACCCTTTGGCTAAGGATCCTGCGGTCGTGTCTACCTTGGATGGGTCCGGAGCCGCTGAGCAGGCACCAGCTTCCGAGGAAGTCCTTCGCATTACCGATTCTCGACACCAACAGACATCTTCCTTTGCGACTAGCATTCTTTCAAAAATGACCCAAGTTTTTTAGGCCCAGGGTATGAACCACACCCAAGAAACCGACGACCCACTCTCAGGCACCTGCTTCCTTGCCTCAGCCTCAGATGCTTAAAATGGCAGAAGACCTTATCATGCTGATCAGGGGAAGCCAAGCTACCCCCTCCAAAAGGAAGAAAGATCGTTCCGCTATAGTTCTGTCTGAACAAGAGTCAGATTACTCTGATGCTTCTGAATATGAAGACATGCAACCCCTCTCTACTTATGAGGATTCTGATGCAGAGGATTCCATCCCTTCAGCCTCTC
Organism: Protopterus annectens; assembly: GCF_019279795.1. Lineage (NCBI taxonomy): Eukaryota > Metazoa > Chordata > Ceratodontiformes > Protopteridae > Protopterus > Protopterus annectens. The sequence continues at coordinate 852,435,936 of NC_056731.1, forward strand.
CCCCAGAGGATTTTTCCTTTGGGGAAACACTGCATACCTTAAAGGAGCATTTCCAATGGGAAAGTCAACATTACCTTCGGTCTAAAAAGAGACTCTGGGAATTCCTAGATCTTCCACATCACAGACCCTTCACCATCCCTCCAGTCCTGGATGCTGTGGAGGATGTTTTCCTTGAATCTAGCTTGACTCCTGACACCCTCTCTCCTGCTCCCAGAAAGCCAGACAAGTACTATAGAGTCCCTGACTCACACAGATTTCTTTTTAAAAATCCTACTGCGGACCCTGAGGTAATTTCTCAAGGGCCTAAAGGGTTAAAGCAACCTCTGCTAAGAATCCCACCCCCTCAGATAGGGACTCCCGAGCACTAGACAGATGGGATAAAAAAGTATACCCCTCAGCTACTCTTGCTATAAGGGCACAAAATTGTCAGTTCCATATGCTAAAATTTCAGCAACATACCCTGGAACACCTCAAACAAAAAAATTCTTCCTTTCCTGCTTGGGCAGAATCTAAAGAATTACAAGAGTTAATGCATTCTGCAACTCAAGTAACTAAACACACCTTGCACTGTGGATTTGACGCCGTAGAAGCTTTTTGCAGGGCAACAGTCACTGGATCTGTCATTGAAGGCATGCATGGCTTAAGGAACAGCCCCTGCCAGACCATGTCAAATCTAAATTGTTGGATGCCCCCCTGCACAAAGACAATTTATTTGGCACTAAGGCAGAAGAGGTCTTAAAAAAGATGGAAGAAAAAGCAAAATCTATGCAAACAGTTAAGTATTTCTTACAGGTCCCGCTACCCAGGTTCAGCAGGCATTGTCCCACCAAACACTGGTCCTTTCCTGTTCCCTCCAAGCCAATCCAGCATAGGCCCCGGGGAACCAAACCCCTCAGACAGCAGCCACAGGGATTGCAGAGATCTAAGCAGTGGACTACCTCCACTTCAAAACCAGGGAGTTCTAAGCCACTCCCTTATGGTAAGAACTTACAATGACTTACCTCCCCCAACCCCTCCCTCTGCCCACCTTCACTTAACCCTAGGAGGAAAACTCTCCTTTCACGCAAGCACCTGGGCCACCATTACCAAAGACCACTGGGTTCTGAACATAGTGTCTCAGGGATACAGATTTTTCTTCCACACCCTTCCAACCCCAAAAGGGTTCCCAGATCAACCTCCAAACCAGTGGGCAGAGGCTTAAAAGCAAATCCTTTCCCTGCTTTCTATGAGGGCAGTAGAGCACGTTCCTGCAGAACAGATAGGCCAAGGTTTCTACTCCCAGACTTTTTATGGTGACCAGAAAAGAGGGCGTCTGGTGCCCCATCATTGATGTATCCATTCTAAAGCACCTTCCTGGTGATCCCAAAATTCAAAATGCTCACCCTCCAGCAGCTGCTATCCATGCTCTCCAAGGATGCTTGGCTAGCCACCCTGGATTTAAAAGAGGCCTACCTCCACATTCCTATCAGGGAATCATGCAGGAAATATATCCGTTTCAGGGCAGGATCTCAACACTTTCACTTCTCTGCGCGCTTCCCTTTGGCTTATCTATTGCTCTCATTTTTCACAAAATGTCTGGTTCTGGACATTGCCTTTTGCAGACAAAGGAATATCCGGATTTGCCCATACTTAGACGGCTGCCTTATTCAGGCAGACAGCCAGGAAAAGCTGCTCAAGCACCTGGCCTTTGTAAAGACCCTGCTAACCTCCCTGGGGTACACAGTCAACAAAAAGAAATCCAAACTGGTGCCCACCCAAAGGATTATATTCCTGTGAACAAGCCTGGACACAGCATCCCAGATGGCATTCCTTACACCAGAAAAACAAATTTTCCTGGCAGCCTACTTCTCTCAACTAGCCACCAGGCCCCTGTTGTCTGCAAGGAAGATCCTGCAAGCTGTGGGGTTTTCTGGCATATTGCATACTACTCATTCCATATGCCAGATTGCATATGAGGAAACTTCAATGGTATCTAAAAAGCCTTTCGTGTCAGCACTCTCAAGACCTGGAAACTCTTATGCCTAGAATTCCTTGCCTCAGAAAAGATTTTCTTTGGTGGGCAACAGCATGCTCCCACAACAAGCGACTGCCTTTTTCACCACCCCCCGCCACCCAGACCCTCACCACAGATGCATCAGACTATGCTTGGGGTGCACACCTGGACTGCAGGTGCATACAGGGCCAATGGAGCCCGCAGCAAATGCCTCTGCACATCAACCAAAAAGAGATGATGGCTGTCCAGCACGCCTTGATAGCTTTCAAACCCCTTCTCTCCCCAGGGGTTCTCCTGATCAAAACAAGCAAACACCACTGTGATGTGGTACATCAGCAAGCAGGGAGGGAATCACTCCTACCCTCTATACAGGCTGGCCATGAATCTTTGGCACACAGCCTCTGCCATGCAAGTGCACCTGTTAGCACAATTCCTGCCAGGGTCTCTGAACTCCCTGGCAGACCAGTTAAGCAGAAATCTGCTGGACCCACACAGCTCAACAGAAGAACCTTCACACTAATAGCTTAGAAATGGGGAACCCTGAAGGTCGACCTTTTTGCCTCCCACACCAACCATCAGCTTAGCAAGTTCTACACCAGGGAGCATGACTTGGAGAGTGGATGCCCTGTCCTTTCCCTGGGTCAGTCTATCAGTTTGTGCCTTTCCTCCACTACCTCTCATCTCCAGGGTACAGCTCAAAATAAAGGAGGAGAAACCAAGGACAATTCTTACAGCTCCAGACTGGCCTCGCCAGCACTGGTACCCCTTGCTGCGCAGGCTGTCACCACTGCCACCATGGCATTTTCCTCAGATTCCAAACCTCCTGACCCAGAGGGAAGGGGAATTCATGCATCCACAACTGCAGACACTCAATTTGGCAGCTTGGCTTATTCCTTAACCCTGGATTGATCTGCCAACCTCAGTAAACAAGTTCTAGATGTTATCTGATAGGCCAGGCGCCCTAGCACTAGAAAGTCTTATGCTGAGAAATAGAAAAGGTTCTGCACCTGGATCCAGGCTAAAGGAGCCAATGCGGCACAGCCCTCCCTTCCTCTCATCCTGGATTACTTAGCTGACCTACTACACAGTGGCCTCTTTCTCCTCTGCTATTTCTGCTCATTTTCCCACTGAGCAGCCCCTTTTCTCACACCCTTTGATCAAACAGTTCCTAAGAGGGGCTAGCAACTTGAGGCCACCCAGAAGGGCACCCACCCCAGCTTGGGACCTTAACTATGACTTTGGAAAAACTCACACTGCCCCTTTTTGAACCAGCTTCTTCTGCAGAGCTAAAATTTCTCTCCTGGAAGACAGCATTCCTTCTGGCCATCATTTCAGCCAGAAGAGTCTCCGAGCTGCAAGCGCTCATGGCTGTGGAACCCTTCATCATCTTCCATGCTGACAGGGTATCCCTCAGAACTAATCCATCCTTCATGCCCAAGGTGGTGTCCACTGTGGCTCTCAACCAATCCATTCATTTGTCCACCTTTTTCCCTAATCCCCAGAACAAGGGGTAAAGGATTCTGCACTCTAGATGTGCAGACAGCTCAGATTCTATCTAGACGTGACTAAATCCTTCAGAAAGTCTGATCAATTGCTGGTAAGCTTTGCTACAAGGGGCAGAAGGCAAAGCCATCCCCAAAAAAACTATTTCCAACTGGATAGCACACTGCATCCATTTCTGCTATAAACAACATGGAAAGCCTCCTCCAAGGGGGTCAGGACTCACTCCACCAGAGCAGCCTCCACCTCTGCAGCTTTCCTCAGCGGAGCCCCACCAGGGACATCCTGGAGTCTGCCACCTGGACATCTGTTCACACTTTTACCAAACATTACCACCTGCCTCTCTTCTCCAAATCCAGGGCAGGGTTTGCCTCTGCAGTCTTGCAGGGCATCCTAGCCAGCCCCTAGTTTCTTTGCCTCCACCCTTTTCCTCAGCTTTGGGAATCAACCCAAATGTGATGACTGCAACAGTGAAACACAAAGAACATAGTACAGTTGTGTACACTTAACATAAATGTAGGTAGGTTCGTAGATAGGTACTAGGCTATTGGCCCTAGGGCATAATTAAGCCTAGCCAAAAAAAAATTTTTGCTTACGCTTCCCTCCAAAGTGGTTTAGTTTCCTGTGCCCCTGTCTAGCAGGGCCACCAAAGTGATTCCTGGGGTGAATTTCCTGATGTTCTTCGTGTTTCACTGTTGCAGTCATTACATTTGGGTTATCTGCTTGCAGTAGTCCTTTGTCAGCCTGATTAACAAAGTCTTGGGTTCTGCGTCGGTTGCTGTCCCTTCTTCAATGACATCAGGTTGTCAGGGGTATAAAACATGCAGCCGACACCATTACATCAGTCTTTCTTGTCATGCAGTGCCCGAAGCAGAAGCAGTTTGCAAGTGCCGGTTGGCCGACTCTTGAAATTTTCGTTTTAGAGTTTCAGAACTGAAGTCTTCAATTAAAGCCAAGTACCCCTTTGGGGAAACTTTTTCTTGCTCCTTACCGATGTCAGTAAAAGTTAATAGCATAACTTGTGGAAAGCAAATACCTCATAAAGATTTTCATTCATACTGTATTCCTTGCCTAGGCCCTGACCACAACGTACCTTGCTGTCGGTTTTGTGCTTTATTTAATCAGCGCACTATCCGTCATCTGTATATTTTCGCCTCTAAATATTTCGGTTCTTGGTTTAATTATCCAGAAATGTTGCCGGTTAACCATCCGACTACCGGAATTCCAAAAAAATGCAAAGATAAAGACAGAGACAGGCTGCCGAGGTCCAAAACTGCCGACGATGCTTCTCCTAAGCCAGTCGCCAGTTCGCTGGTACTCAGTGAGGCACTTTCGCAGCCCCTGATACCCGCTACTTCTGATTCGCAGGCCTCTACTGAGACCCATTCGGAGTCTGGTATGCAGCGAGATGCTTCAGCTGTGGAACCCGTGGATGTCTCTACCTTGGATTGGTCCGGAGCCGCTGTGCAGGCACCGGCTTCTGAGGGTATATTCAGGCCTACTGACTTGCATATTAAACCAACGCCCCCTTCTTCTTTTAGGCCTAAGTCTCGAACCATGCCTAAAAAACTGATGCCCAGGCCGCATGCTCAGGCCTCTATGCCTAAAAAACAAATGATAAGAATGGCTGAAGATCTTATAACTCTAATCAGGGGAAGCCACCCCCCCCCCCTTCTAAGAGGTATAGGACTGAAGTTGTTTATGAATCTTCTGACCAGGATTCTGTTTTTTTTTCTGATTCTTCTGATGATTTGGATTTGCCCTTATCTACTTATGAGGATTCTGATGCAGAGGATTCTATTCCCTCTGCTACCCCTCCAGAGGATTTTTCTTATACTCTTAAGGGAACATTTCCACTGGGAAAGTCAGGATTTTTCTGATTCAAAAAAGAGGCTTAGGGATTTCTTACTCCTGCCTCAGCATAGGCCTTTAGCTATTCCTCCTGTACTAGACATTGTTGATGATGCCTTTTCGGAATCTAGTTTGGCCCGATACTTTGCCTCCTGCTCCCAGAAAACCTGACTGATATTACAGGGTTCCTGAGTCACACAATTTCCTTTTTAAAAATCCTATTGCGGATTCAGAGACTTTCACAGGGGCCCAAGGGCATTAAGGCTTCTACTGCTAAAAATCCTACCCCTTGTGATAGAGACTCCAGGGCGCTAGATAGATGGGGTAAGAAGGTTTACACTTCTGCAACCTTGGCCATTAGGGCTTTAAACTGCCAGTTTCATATGTTAAAGTATCGGCTACATGTTATTGGACTGCTTAAACAGAAAATGATGTTGATTCCTGATTGTGTGGAAAATAAGGAATTACAGGATTTAATGCATTCTGCTGAACAGGTTAGAAAACATACTTTGCAATGTGGATTTGATTCATTAGAGGCCTCTTGCTAGGGTTGCCACCTTTTCAAATGCCCAAAGTGGGACATTTTTTGTAGAAACATCAAATTTTGCAGGGCAAAACATACCCACGGCTAGTAAAAGGACAGAAATTCACTTTTTTGCCAGAATAAAAGATTATTCTTGTAAGATTTGAGTTGCTTATTCTGTTTCTTATAATATTTAGGTATTTCAGTTACAAAATAACTGTTTTATGCAACTATTAGAGAAAATATAGGAAATATTTTTGTCCCAAAATCTCAGGACATTTGCCATTTTTTCAGTTTTTTTGCAGGACACAACTGCCCAAAGAGGAACTGTCCCTCGCAAAGTGGGACAGGTGGCAACCCTACCTCTTGCAGGGCTACTGTTACTGGGTCTGTGCTCAGACAGCATGCTTGGCTTAAAGAGCAATCTTTGCCTGATCATGTTAACACTAAATTGTCGGATGCTCCCTTAAATCAGGACCACCTGTTTGGCAATAAGGCTGAGGAAGTTCTTAAAAAGATGGAAGATAAAGCTAAATCCATACAAACTGTTAAAGATTTCTTACAAGTTCAGCCTCGTAGATTTAGTAGGCACTGGCCCTCTAAGAATTGGTCCTTTCCAGCCCCTTCCAGGTATTCTCAATCCAAACCCACACAGCAGAAACCCCATGTTGCAGTCCCAGGAGACACACAAGACTAAACAGTGAGGGGGTTTCCACACCCAAATCAGGGAGTAGTAAGACCCCCCCCCCCATGGAAAACTGTCTCAATGACTTGCTTTTAAAATTTCCAATCTCTTCCCAACTGAATGGTCCTTTAGGAGGAAAGATTGGTCTGCAGGCCAAAAACTGGGAACTCATTACCCAGGGCAAATGGGTTTTAAATAGTGTCCCAAGGATACAGGTTTCACTTCCACACCTTACCAACACCAAGCAGATGGCCAGATCTACCCCCAAATCAGTGGGCAGAGGCCCAAAATAAAGTACTCTCTCTCTTAACCATGGGGGCTATTCAGTTGGTACCAGAAGAGGAAAAGGGACAAGGTTTTTCTATTCAAGACTTTTTCTGGTACCCAGAAAAGGCAATACATGGCGTCCTATCCTGGACCTTTCTACTCTAAATACCTTTCTGGTAATTCCAAAATTCAAGATGCTGACTCTTCACCAGCTGCTTCCTATGCTAGGCAAAGGTGCATGGCTGGCAACACTAGACTTAAAAGAATCATACCTGCACATCCCTATCAGGGAGTCTTGCAGAACATACCTACGCTTCAAAGCAGGCTACATGCACTATCAGTTCACTGCACTGCCCTTTGGCTTATCTACTGCGCCCAGGGTATTCACAAAGTGCCCAGCTCCAGTCATTGCTTTTTGCAGGCAAAGAAATATTCAAATATACACATACCTGGACGATTGTCTAATTTAGGCAGAAAGCCAGGACATTCTTTTGAATCGTCTGGCCTTTGTTCAAAGGGTACTGACTTGTCTAGTGTACACCATAAATGAAAAGAAATCACACCTGGTACCCTGTCAACAAATTATATTCCTGGGAGCAAGCTTGAATACAACTTCCCAGTTGGCTTTCCTCATGCCAGAGAAACGGATTCTTTTGACAACCTTCTACAAGCAAGTGGCCACAAAAGCCCAGTTATCTGCAAGGCAAATACTGCAAGCCTTGGGGTTCATGGCCTCCTGTATTCTAATTCCATATGCAAAGCTGCATATGAGGAACTGCAGTGGTATCTCAAAAGCCTATGGTGTCAACATTGACAGGATCTAGAAGCAATGATTCCTATCATACCTTGCCTAAGCCTAGAGTTCCTTTGGTGGGCAGAGGCCTGCCACCAAAACAAGGGACTACCATTCACACTACCCCCTGCCGCCCAAACCTTGACAACAGACGCATCAGACTGTACATGGGTGCTCATCTGACAGGGAAGTGCATTCAAGGCAAATGGAACCCAAGTCAGTTGCACCTACACACAAATCAAAAGGAAATGTTAGCTGCACAGAATGCTCTGACAGCCTTCAAGGACCACATTCTTCCAGGACAACTAATGGTAAAGACGGACAACACAACGGTCATGTGGTACATAAACAAGCAGGGGGGTACCCATTCTTCTCCTTTCTGCAGACTAGCCATGGCATTGTAGAACACAGCCTTGAGCTACCAAGTGTATCTACAAGCTCAATTCCTGCTAGGAAAAACTAAATACACTGGCAGATGGACTAAGCAAAAACCTCATGGACCCACACGAGTGAAAACTGGAGCCAAGGATTTTCAACATTTTGAAAAGCAAATGGGGGAGCCCAGATATAGACCTGTTTGCCTCTCCCCAGAAACATTAATTGGACAACTTTTGCACAAGGATTCCCCACATACTAGCTTAGAAAGTGTATGCTCTTGTCTTTCAGCTGGAAAAACCTATCAGTTTATGCCTTTCCTCCTTTGCCTCTGCTCTCCAAAGTACTACTCAAGATCAAACAGGACAAGCCAAGGACAATCTTAATTGCACCAGACTGGCCACAACAACACTGGTACCCCCTCCTGAGCAGTGTGTCATGCTTGGCCCCATGCACTTGCCTCAGACTCCTTTCCTGTTGTCTCAGCAGGAGAACCAGATTCTGCACCCTCAGCTGCAAACCCTGAACCTAGCAGCTTGGCTAATTACCCAATCTCTCCTTTAACACCCCTCAGCAAATCAGTGATGGATATCATTTTAGAGGCTAGGAGGCCTAGTACTAGAAAATCTTATGCTGAAAAATGGAAAATATTTTGTACCTGGAACCATTCTCAAGGGATAAGTGCAGCAGTGCCCAATTTACCTCAGATTCTACAGTATTTAACTGAGATGCTTCATAAGGGCTTGTCTTTTTCCTCCATCAAAATCCATGCCTCAGCCATTTCAGCTCATTATAACACAGAGCCTCTCCTCTTCTCTCACCCACTACTCAAGCAGTTCCTAAGAGGGGCCAAAAATTTAAGGCCACCCAGGAGAGCGCCAACTCCTGCCTGGGACCTTAACTTTGTCTTGGAGAAACTCACTCTTCCTTCTTTCGAGCTAGCTGCTACTGCAGATGTAAAATTCCTTTCCTGAAAAACAGCTTTCCTTTTAGCAATCACTTCCGCAAGACGGGTATCTGAATTACAGACCCTTATGGCAGTGGAGCCTTTCATCATCTTTCATACGAACAGGGTGTCCCTCAGAACCAATCCCTCCTTCATACCCAAGGTGGTATCCAGTGTGGCTCTTAATCAGTCCGTTCATTTGCCTACCTTCTTTCCTAACCCACAGAACAAAGGGGAACAGATACTGCACTCCTTAGATGTGCACAGACAACTTAGATTCTACTTGGATAGGACTAAACCTCACAGGAAATCTGAACAACTGCTGGTAGCATTTGCTGCAGGGACAGAGGGGAAAGCTATTTCAAAGCAAACCATTTCAAAATGGATAGGCCACTGCATTCATTTCTGCTATAAGCACCATGGAAAACCTATCCCACAGGGCATCAGACCCCAGTCAACCAGAGCTGCATCTACCTCTATAGCCTTTCTCAGGGTACAAGGGACAGTCCTAGAAGCTGCTACTTGGAGTTCTGTACATACTTTCACCAAGCATTATCATTCGCCAATTTCTCTAAATCCAGAGCTGGTTTTGCCACTGCAGTCTTACAGGGCCTAATAGCTGGTCCTAATTCTATTTAAATTCCTCCATCCAACCTTAGCTTTGGGAATCTACCCAAATGTAATGACTGCAACAGTGAAACACGAAGAACATAGTACAGTTGTGTACACTTACCATAAATGTAGATGTTCGAGTGTATTCACTGTTGCAGTCCTGGTTACCCTCCCTCCAGCCCCCTTCTTCTTTTGGCTATACCTCTACTCTCACTTACTGTGCTCAAAAGCTTTTTGGTATATTTGCTTTTTTGTTGGAGGTATATCCATGTATTATTGATTTAATTGCTTCCCATTAGGGAGCCACCTGACATATGGGACAAGTAAAACTGACGTAATGGTGTCGGCTGCATGTTTTATACCCCTGGCGACCTGACGTCATGGAAGAAGGGACAGCAACTGACACAGGACCCAAGACTTTGTTAATCAGACCGACTGAGGGCTACTGCAAGCAGATAACAAAAATGTAATAACTGCAACAGTGAATACACTCGAACATCTACATTTATGGTAAGTGTACACAACTGTACTTTTCCCATCCACTCATCAAGATTCCTCTTGAAGAGGTTAATGAGGAGCTCTGCCTCACATATATGGGGACCTTATTCCAAAGCAAGAGATGTCTCTGGGACACAAATCTCAACCCTCCAACAAATCCTGTTTATTGATGATGTCAGGTTTACGTCCCTTGAGCGTGTAGCTCTGGTGGATTGGGTTTTCTTTTTGTGGAAGATTTCTAACAATTCGGGGTTTGACATAGCCTTGTATGTCAGCCAGAGTTAGTGTATTCACTCTTGCAGTCCTAGTTTCCCCTTTCTTCTCTTTCATTTCATAGGGTCATAGTGGTATTTACTTACTACTGGTGGGGTTCTTCCTGCAGAACCTAGCTCCTACTTGGGGGCTCCTGACAGGTTAGGGGAATAAAAACTGATGTAATGGTGTCGGCTGCCTTACTTTATACTACTGATGACCTAACGTCAGTCCTAAAGCGACAGCAGCCGACGCATAAATACTAAGCCTCTGTTATTCAGGCTGGCCAAGGGCTACCCTGGCAGGGAGAACCCAAATGTGATGACTGCAACAGTGAATACACTCGAACATCTACATTTATGGTAAATGTACACAACTGTACTTTGTAATGCCTCAAAGTATGGTAATGGTTGATCATACTTTTCCGTATTGTAGTTCGCTAAATAGAGAGTAAACTCGATCAGAGGTAAATAAGGAGAAGGGAATTATGTGTAAGGGGAGGAACTCGAGCTCTGCAGCCTAAAGTCTGGTGAAGTGGCCAAGGTCCGATCTGACGTCTGATCCAAACAACATCAGTTGAGGAAGGAAGAAAACAGAACACTGATGCAGAGCTATGGTGAGTACATAACTTTAACTTCTGTTGTAGACTCACCTAAAAGTCTCCTAGAGCCGCTCTTTCACTTAGCACTTCCCCATCCATTTCTCTGTGTCCATACTGTATCAATCCCTAATAGGGAAGGCAGTCTCTAACCTGCAGTCCAAACTTCTGTTTGGCCTCATCCCACTATTACTGTTCCTTCTCTGATTATTTTTCTCAATGCTTTGGTTCCTTTGTCAAACATTTCCAGTAAATTCCACCCCCTTCTTGCCTATTTTATGTACCCCTACTTGCAGTCTGTAAGCAAAATTTTCTTTCTGTATTCCTGTGTTGGCCTAGATGTTCTTCGTGTTTCACTGTTGCAGTCGTCACACTTGGGTTATCTGCCTGCAGGTAGCCCTCAGTCGGCCTGAATACCCAAGACTTAGTATTTCTGCGTCGGTTTCTGTCACTCCAGGACTGACATCAGGTCGTCAGAGGTATAAAAACAGGCAGCCGACACCATTACATCAATCTTACTTGCCGAGGAAGCAGAAGCAGTTCACAAGTGATGATTGGCCGCTACCAGAGTTTTCGTTTACAAATTGAATCATCCTGAAGTCTTCTAAAGCTAAGTACCCCATTGGGGATCCTTTTTTCTTGCTCTAACCGATGTCAGAAAAAGTTAATAATTGTCTTGCCTGTGGAAAGCCACCTGTCTAGGCCCAGACCACAACGTACCTCGCTGTCAGTTTTGTGCCTTTTTCAACTCTCCAACCATTCACCGCCTGGCCCTTATTGTCGCTAAATACTTTCGTTCTCGATCTCCATATTCTGAAATGACTTCGATAAGCCATCTGACTATGGATATTCCGTAAAAACGCAAGGATAAAGACAGAGACAGACATCACAAGTTCAAAGCTGCCAACAACGTTTCCATTCAGCTAGTCACCAGTTCGCTGGTACTCAGTGAGAAGGTTTTGCAGCCCCTGATGCCCACTTCAAGTGGATTTGCAGGCCTCTGCCGAGACCCGTTCAGAGTCCGCTATGCCGCAAGACTCTTCAACTATGAAACTGGCGAATGTCTCTAACTTGGATGGGTCCAGAGCCGCTGAGCAGGCACCAGCTTCTGAGGAAGTTCTTTGCACTACCAATGTTCGACTACTTCAGTTCTGTCTAAAACTACCGAGTTTCTAAGGCCAAGAGTATGTGCTACGGCTAGAAAACAGACGACCAAAGTGCATGCAGCTCCCTTGCCACAAAATAAAATGCTTAGAATGGCAGAAGACCTTATTATGCTGATTAGGGGAAGTCAGCCTTCCTCTGCTAAGAGAAAGAGACCAGTCCCCAGCAGCTTCAGCAGACCAACAGTCCGACGACTCTGATTTTTCTGATTATGAAGACATGCCTTTATCTGCTTATGAGGATTCTTATGCAGAGCAATCCATTCCCTCTGCCTCTCCTCCAGAGGACTTTTCTTTTGGTGAAACCTTACATTCTTTAACTCATTCACTCCAGAGCAGCACTGAAAAAGCTGCCTGCTTAATTCCACCATAGGAACAATAGTGCAGCCTGAGCTCATTTTCAGAAAATCCATTTCTAATACCATACAGAAAACAAATGTTCATAACTCTCTAACTATAAGAGCTAGACTAAAAATGTAAATGCAAAAGTTGTTCAGCAGACACTGACCTTTCCAACCGTGTAAATGTTGATGGTGCATATCAAAGTCATTATTAAATATTTGGCAAGGAATGTTGATATCGTGCATATTTTTTACCTTTTTGGAAAAGCAAAGCACAGTATGTTGGTCAATGTACCATGTAAACCCATACAACTAGTATTTAATTTGTTAGTATGAATGTCAGCTTTAAAATGATACCCTAACCATTACTGCGTGATGCCCCTTTATGGCGATATTCACAGAAATATGATTAATATAATATTTTTCATAATTGATAAAAGCATATCATTTCATCACCTGTAACCAGGGTTGCCAGACGTCCCTATTTGGGCGAGACTGTCCCGAGATCAGCAGCCTGATCCCGAGTCCCGCACTGCCGGTTTAAATCCCAGGCAGCCTCCACTTTGTCTTGTTTTTTTTTTTTTGATTGGCCCGTATACTAGCATACAGGCCAATCAAAAATCGCTAAACACGGAGCTTCTTGTGTTTAATGCGGAACATCGCAGTTCCACGTTAAACAGAAGTAGCTCCGTGTTTAGCAATTTTTGATTGGCCTGTATACCGGTATACGGGCCAGGCAAAAAATAAAAAAAAAACAAACAGAGCTACTTCTGTTTAATCCATTAAACAGAAGTAGCTCCGTGTTTAGCGATTTTTGATTGGCCCGTATAGTGGTATACGGGCCAATCAAAAAACCGCAAAACAGAGCTACTTCTGTTTAATGCGGAACTGCGATGTTCTGCATTAAACAGAAGTAGCTCCATGTTTATTTTTATTATTTTTTTTTTTTTTTAGTCTTCACTTTGTCCCCTACCTGGCCAGTCGGAAATCTGGCAACCCTGCCTGTAACAGACAGAGCCTACATATACATATCAGTGTAGAAGTTGGGCGTCTCAATGTCAGCTTCAAAATGATGCATCACTTATGTGATCACCATGCTCCCTTGCAAAGATATGGGCATAATAATGAGAGGTATTGGAAATGTACAGTGCACAGACATAGTTCTTTTACCATGTTATGAGTAACACTGTCTTCAAAATGAGGTATTACCTGGCACACTGACATGCTCCCTTGCAAAGTTATTTACCAAAATATGGAAAAAATCCATAATTTCCATAACCTAAGTCCGAAAAAAACTTTGATATCTGCACATGTGTGCAGCATACAGGCCCAATTCTTTTACCATGTTGGAACCAGCAATACTGTCTTCAAAATGAGGTGTTACTTAGCACATTCACTCCCTTGTGAAGTTATTTACCAAAATATGAAAAAAATAATAATTTCCATAACCTAAGTTCGAAACTAACTTGGATATCTGCACATGTGTACGACATACAAGCCCAATTATGTTACCATGTTGGAACCAGCAATACTGTCTTCAAAATGAGGTATTAGCACATTCCGATTCTCTCTTGTGAAGTTATTTACCAAAATATGAAAACAAAATCTTAATTTCCATAACCTAAGTCCTAAAAATCTGTGAGATCTGTACATGTGTACAGCATATAGACCCATTTCTTTTACCATGTTGTACATAATACTGTCTTCAAAATACGCTATTATTACTTAGCACATTTACAACTTCCCTAGCAAAGGTATTTACCAAAATATGAAAAAGTCATAACTCTCATAACCTAAGACCTAAACAAACTGTGATCGCTGTACATGTATAAAACATACAGACAGTTCTTTTACCATGTTGTACATGCTGATGCTGTCCTCAAAATGAGGTATTACTTAGCACATTTACAACTTCCCTAGCAAAAGTATTTACCAAAATATGAATATTGTAACTTTCATAACCTAAGTCATAAACTGTGATATCTGTACATGCGTACAGCATACAGATAGTTATTTTACTATCTTAAAATGAGGTTTTACTCAGCATGTTGACAAGCTCCCTAGCAGACTTATACAACAAAATATGACAATTGTCAGTGGCACTTCACGGCATCTTGCAGTGTTCAATACCTGTGTTTGCAAGGTGATAATGACTTTTAGTAATGTGAATAACAGTGGCAGCTGCTGATGATTTTACCTGACAAGTGATAATGACTCCGTATTTTACTGTAACTGCACATATTGTAAACTACTAATGTGATAATGACTTGCATTTCATTACTGCAAGGTTCTGCATGCTCATACAAAGGTGATAATTGCTGCACATAACCTTTTGAGCAAACATTCATTACATTCCTGGTGCAGGTGTAATGTAAGACTGAGTCATTACCATCTGTCAGAAAAAGACCACAGTAATTCATTAAAAGTCTTATATATTACTGAGCCCTTCCTCTCACCTAAATTTTACACACGACTGGCAAAGGAAGAAATGTCTAAAATGCATGGTTGTTCTATGCCAGAATTAGTGTACAAGTTATAACATTTATCTCACTGAGCCATCAACGGATTAAAATCAGACGCATAAAATCACAAATATCTAAACTATTTGGTTGATCCATGTAAGAATTAGTGCAAAAGTAATGTTTTCTTACTGAACCCATCCCTCTGATTAGAATCAGATTAGAGTCAGACACAAGTGACAAAGCCAAAAAAATTGCCGGTTGATCAGTGCTAACAGCTACTGCGGTGGTGGTGCTGCAGTAGCGTTGTCGCCTCACAGTAAGACATTGTCCTGTTCGATTCTCAGCTAAAGCGGCTTCTGTGTGGAGACATGAATGGGCATACCTTCGTTGAAGGTTGTGCATCAGGGCTGGCAACTCAGTACGTAAAAATCTACTGCCAATCATTAGCGGACCGGAGTTCCACTGTGGCGACCCGAAAAGCCGAAAGTTACATCAATGCTACAGCTGGTGTAAAATCAGTAATCTCACTAAGCCGTTGCTCTCGCCCAAACATGTTTTGGCATATCAGGGGTAACTTATCCAGTTGACACTTTCAGATTTGTAGCTTAGTTCCGGCTATGGCTCTGACAATACCTTTCTTTATAAGCTGTCCAATATAGAAGGACTTTCTTACAACAATGGCACATACTGGGTCAAAGTTAGATCACTATCCACATAAGTTCCCAACCTTGAACATGAACACCTGGGTCAACTCTTAGGAGCGTATTGTGAATGTGGCATTTCCCTGGGGGTGGATGACTTCCCAAAGGATGCAATAATATATTTTGTTTGGCATTTGTTTCAGTCCATGATTTTGGCACAATTTATTTGGGAGAAACCGTCCTCCAAGATGGCAAAGTCATTTGGAGATTCAGTGAATGCTCCTAGCTTGCAGTCATGTGAAAACTTAGGCAGAGCCCTTTTCTATTGGCTTTGATTTCAGAAAAGTAGATGCCAAACAGGACAGGTCATAACACAGAACTCTGGGGGACAATACTGGTGATTGGTCTTTTTTTGTGGAGGTAACTTGTCCTATTTGATTTCCTGATTCCTATTTGTGAGCCAGTTGGCAATCCAGCAGGTGACATAGAGTAGTTCCAGTTTATTTATGTCTCAGTGGAGAATTGTGTCAAAAGCTTTGGCCAGGTTGAGGTATGTAATGTGTACCATCTTGCCCACATCCCTTTTTTGCTGACTCTTCCAAACGGGTGTTAGGGGGGTACCTTGCAAAGCATCAAGGGGATATCAACCCTCTCATCCCAGGTAAACAGATACTGGATCACCTTTTTCCACATCAACAAGCAAAGAGTACTATGCAACAGTAATAAATGTAGACTACCTGAATATGTTTGATGCTATGCTTCTCAGACGTTCAGGCCAAAACCAAGGGGCTGTGGCTGACCAAGTTTGCAGACAACTATAAACTGGATGCAGTTATTGACTCCCCATATGAAGTTAGTATAATTCAGGAGGATCTTACACAGACCAGTGACTGGTGTCTGTCACGGCCTCAAACTAAATGCAAAGAAATGCGTCATCATTCCCTTCGGTAAAAACAGTGTCCCTTCACACTATCAAATTAACAACAATACCCTATGTACCTATGAAGTGGTAAGGGGTCTGGGATCACAAGTAGACTTTGACCACCATGTGTTTTCTGTAGTAAGGAAGGCCTTCTACGTAGCACACTTAATTGGCAAAGGCATCGCCTGTAGAGCAAAGGAGGTTATAACCCCACTGTACTCATCACTATCAGGCCCATAATTGAGTATAACGCCCCTTTTGTCATGTAATGCACAAAGCACCTGATGCAGCTAGAGAGGGACCACAGAGGTTTCTAACAAAGATGATCAAGGGACTCCAGCACGTGCCTTACACAGAACAACTAAAGTCCCTGTCACTATACTCAGTATTGTATAGACTTTTTAGGGGAGACTTATGCCTGGCTTGCAGACCAATTTCCACCCCAAACCTAATAAATTTCCTACACATTTGTAAATCAAACGGGATTAGAGCTAACCATTCCAGGGACCTAAATATGGCCTGGAACTTGAATAGGATGTGCTGGAGGGACAGATTTGTCTCCCAGTGACTGCCACATTTTGGAATAGGCTGCCAATTCATTTTAGTATGTCCTGCGTTTTCCCCCCTCAGAAGCATGAAAATGGAGGAGAAGCAACTCTGTGTCACCAACCCAGTTTAGCTTGACATCGTGTGTGCTGCCTGGAATTGCATAGGATTCTGCTGCCGATTCCAAGAAGTTGAATGTCCTGTATAAGTCGTTGGCTGAATGGAGCTACCTGAAAAGGGAATCTAAAGTAGTTTACAGGATGTGAAAAAAATAGTTTTCTCTGTCACACTGGGGCTTCCCTCAGTTATGTAGTTAATTTGTCCAGGTTGCAGCCTGTCCTAGTGGATCAGGTGCAGGAAAAAAAACTTTCAAACCTTAACTCCCATTTCAAAAATGAGTGGTCAAAGTTCTGTGGGTTCCACAGTGGGCTTCATACTGCTTGTAATTTTTTTGTACTGTTGTCACTGTTGCTGGAGCAGATGGTTTTATCATGTACCTGCCCAAGATGGGCATGTTTGGGGCTCTCCTTGAAGGTGGAGTGCAAGCATGCTATCCTAGACACTCCATTCTGAGGGAAGGTTTTGTTCAGTTAGCCTTCACAGGACCTGGTAGATAACTTCCTGTAAAGGATGCACACCATTGCCAGTGTGGAAAACTTATAATTTCCTTATTGTCAATGTCCTTATTCTTTCTTTTAGGCTTAGCCACCCTCCCATGAAGAAACCTATCAAAGACTTAGGGGCCCTATAACCTCAGGTATTCTCCCCCTCCAACAGACGCTTCTTGCCATGCTCACAGTAGTGCCACTTGATTCACATAAGGAGGACATTGCCACCTGCCCAGAGTCACAGTCCTGTCATATAGGACTGTCCCTTGGGGTGATCAGTTGTATGAGGTTACCACAGACAGGAAAGCCATCAAAAAGGACCAGTGGATTGATTAATCCCATAGTAGGCTTAACTATATGGGTTATATCCTGCCAAAGATGTACCAGTCGGCCAGCTTCCAAAGCTTCAGGGCACCTTCCACATGCCCAGACTGTCAGTCAGATACAGCTGAGCTGACTAAAAGACATGTTTGGTTACAAAAGCCATATAGAGCTTTACTGCTGCCAAAGGCTGCCATCCTCTGAGGCTTTCGAAGATTGACAAGTCAGCTTGTGTTTTCCTTTGCTGAGTAGGTTTCATTTGGTGGGAGGACTTCCACTGTTAATTTTATTGATTTTTTTTTTCTATTCCTTTTATCTTCAGGAAAATCATTTTAAAGCTTAGAAGTGTTATGTTTTAACAGATTGTCTCAAGACTGTAACATACTTTTAAACAGAGTGCTCTTTATTGTCAGTTTCAAAGTGGTGTAAAGTAACTGAAAACATTTTTTTCTGGGAAGAAATTGTGTTTTTACTTTTATGGAGCTGTCATATTGTTTTAAAGTGATTTTTGCTGTCTTTCTGTCACAAAGGTAACTGATGGATTGGTAGAGCTTACTTGCAACTGCTGCTTGTTTTCCCTAGGAAAGAGGTACCAATTTCAGCTTGATCATCGAACAGACTATCGGTTCCATGATTTGTCCTTCCAACCACGAAAAGAAAAAAAACATAAACAAACAACCTTTGCCTGCATAACAGTCTAGCAATTTGTCGCATCCATATGCGAGTGACTACTGTTGCCATGTGTTGTACCTCTGACCACTCATTTTTTACCCTTGTCCCTCTGGTGTAGCACCTACAGCCACTGTGGCTGTTGGAGTCCCCTCAGTGAGCAAGGAAGAGCCACTCTTGCTGCCCTGAGAGAGGGGAACAGGGAAGGCTTCCCTGTTGTCAGAATGCTGTGTCCATCCCTGAGGAAGCTGCTGCCATTGCTAACATGGTTGGCCCCATTTTTCCTGTCAAAACGAAAACTATGCATGTATCTACTTTTGCTCAGTTTTCTGTGGATATGAGTAGTTTACTGGGTCTTGTTTCAAGGTTTAATTCAATCTGTCTCTTCTTTTTAAGTAGTTTTTAGGCACGGCTCAAATTCTAAACCTACCACCCTAGAAAACAAAAATGGGAAGAAACTGAGGGTAATGCTGCTCAATGCCAGAAGTCTAAATCTCAAAATGCACGCACTCGAGGCCCTTCTCAGTATGGAGAACATCGATGTCTGTGCTGTAACTGAAACCTGGTTCAAGGCTCCTGAGAGCACCCCGGCACTATTAGGTTTTACCTCATATCATGCGTTCCGGCCCCAAAACCCGGACCACACCACAAAAGGAGGGGTGTATCCATATTCATAAAGGATACCCACACCTCCAGGTTGGTGGCAACGCACAAAGCTTCGGAAACCATCCAGGTGCAACTAACCATAGGCAAAACTGCTCTACAAATTGTAGCATGCTACAGGCCACCCTCTCAAACTCAGGAACCCCACATAGCCTTCCTGAAGACACTGGAGGGTATAAATGTATCTCCAAACACCATCATATTGGGTGACTTCAACTACCCGAATATAGACTGGGAACATTACTCAAGCCCTAACTTTCTAGCCCAACGGTTCCTGGAGTTCATAAATTCAAATGCCATGGAACAGCTAGTCACTGTTCCCACGAGAGGAGAAAATATACTAGATCTCATTGTCACAAACATGGGGACAAAATGCTCCACACCGAAGTATATCCCTCATTGGTGAGATCTGATCATAAACTAATCTCACTGGAAATCCACATCCCGCCCCACCCCAAACAAAAAGACCATAGTGAAGAACTTCTCTAAAGCAAACTTCACACTACTCAAGACTGGTGTGGTATCCTTCAAGGCCCCTGAGCCAGAGGAAACCACAACCCAAGCTGCGGAAGCCCTTACAAATGCCTTCTATGAACACCTCCAGGACTGCATGGATCAGGCAATCCCAAATAAAACCAAGACTCTTTCCACAAAGGGCAAACGTCTGGTGGACCCCAGCCATTAACAAACTTTACAATAAGAGGAGAAAGCTATTACATGATAGAACAAAATCCATAAAAGGGAAGTCACCCCTGATCATTATTAGTAAAAAAATACGAGCACTCATAAAATCAACTAAGCTCAATTTTGAGAGAAAAATTGCCATGGATTCAAAGGACAATCATAAGGCCTTTTTCAGCTATGTTAGGAACCTGGGTGGAAACTCCCAGATATGCTCAGAATTAGTCCAAAATGATACAAAATCACTGAACACACAGACATTGTCAACATACTGGCAGACAGGTTCAGTGCAAACTTCACCCGGCTCTCCCCCCCTAAAGGAGAGATAACTATCCCAGCCGAGTGTAGCCTCCCGGACATCTCAAATGCGCAGGTGAAAGCTGCTCTCTCTAAAGCTAAAAACACAGCATCAATGGGACCGGATGGTGTCCCCGGCTGTGTGCTACACGAGCTAAATGAGGAATTAAACCCGCACATAAGGCAGCTGTTTAATCTCAGCCTTACCACAGGATACGTGCCCAAGGAGTGGCGTCGGCAACTGTGGTCCCACTCCAAAAAGGCGGCGCCTCACGGACCCTGGTAATTACCGCCCATAAGCTTAACAAGTCTAGTCTGCAAAGCTATGGAGAGGATCATAATGGAGCTCATAAACAAAGATATAGGGGACTTGCAGACATTGGACCCGACCCAGTTTGGCTTTGTCAAGGGAAGATCATGCCTTTTGAACTTGGTCGACTTCTTCGAAACAGTCACCAACGCCATTGATGAGGGAAAGGCAGTCCATACAGCCTACCTTGACCTTGCAAAGGCTTTTGACACAATACCCCACTCGGGTATTGTAGAAAAACTTACCAGCTTAAATGTAAACCCATATGTCACAAGATGGGTTGCAAACTGGCTTAAGGACAGAACCCACAGGGTTAGAGTTGCTGGCGCTGTGTCAGACTCCAAGCCGGTCACAAGTGGTGTCCCACAGGGCTCGGTCCTTGGCCCCCTATTGTTTGGCATCTACTTCTCAGAAGTACAGGCCAACATGGGAGGACTTTGGCTGACAAAGTTTGCAGACGACTGCAAACTGGGCGCCATAGTGGAAAGTGCATCAGACACGGATATCCTTCAGAAGGGACTCACGGAAACAGATAGCTGGTGCCAGAGCCATGGCCTGAAGTTAAACGCCAAAAAATGTATAGTCATACCCTTCGGGAAAAACAAGGTAACCCCAAGCTACCATATAGGTGGCAATCCACTAAGCACAGAAGAGGTTATCAGGGACCTGGTGACCCAGGTTGACAGTGGCCTTTATTTTGACACTCACGTTGCTAAAGTGGTTAGAAAGACCTTCTACATTACCCACCTGATCATGAAGGGATTCACATCCAGATCTAGTGAGGTCATTGTTCCCCTGTACTCTTCACTTATCAGACCAATGATCGAGTACAATGCCCCATTCGGGATGTATCTCACCCGACATCTGCAGCAATTGGAGAGACCCCAAAAGTTCCTCACCAAAAGGATAAAGGGACTCCAAAATCTGTCATATGCTGCCAGATTGAAGAAACTCCAGCTCTATTCAGTCGCATACCGTCTGCTCAGAGGTGACATGTGCCTGACATACAAGGCCATGTCCAACCCGGAATTAATGGACATGCTCCACCTCAAAAATCCAAATCCACCAAAACCACTAGAGCAAGCGACTTAAACCTTAGCACGGATATAAATAGGACGTGCTGGAGGGATAGATTTATCACTCAGAGACTCCCTATGATGTGGAATAAAATCCCGGTCCATGTGAGGCAGAGCACCTCGCTGACTCTGTTCAAGAGAAATCTAGACCTGTGGATGGGAGATCGTAGGTTTACCCCGGGAATCATCTCTGTGTCACTGCTGGACAGAGGCACAACAAACTAATGGGCACAGTATTTTTTCATATAAGGGGTGGCGTAAGCCACAAAAATTTGGGCTAGGCTTATAAATGCCTTAGGGCAGATAGCCTAGTATAAACCTATGAACCTATAAATAAGGATTTATCTTTTCCTGAAGAGATTTAAAGAGTCTGAATCTGGACGGGAAAGTGAAGACAGATGCAGGGTTTTCTCTTCAGTTTTCTGATTCAGACTCAGAGTAGAGCTCAGTTTGATTCTCTTTGTGGAGGTTTCTCTTTTTCTGAGACTATTTCCAGAATGTGCCATTGTTTTCAGTGGGAGATCACAGGTTTCTCAGTCCCTCAGAAAATACTATAAACAGTTACAGAAGGAATTCCCAGAACCTGCACCCATTTCCCCAATTCTGTCAATTTTGGAGGATTTGTGTCACTGCCTGCAATTTTCATGATAGTCAGCCTGCTGCCTCTATAAACGCAGAAAAGATGTATAAAATTCCTCAGTCTTTTATTTTATGTTTTTATACATTCATCCCAAACCTGACCCAGTGGCTAGTTAATTCTACATCTGCTAAACATTTAGTTAATTCCAATCCTATCCTTTCTGACAAAGATGGGAAGATTATTGATAAGTATGGGGGGAAAAGTGTATGCTTCTGCAGCTTTGATTTTCAGAATTTTGAATTGTCAGGATCATACGTTAAACCTTATTCTAATTTTGAAAGTATGAGAAATGTCTTGTCTACATTTTCTACTTATAAGGAAAAATCTGTTTTAAATTCAGTTTCTTCCAATTTACAGGTCACTACTCATTGTTTACGGTGTGTATATGACTGTAATTAGTTCTTCCAGGGCTGTGGCTGCTGGTACTGCTTTAAGGAGGTTTGCCTGTCTGGGTTTCTCAGAACCTCTGAGATAATGTGAAAAGTGAGATTTTAAATTATACTTTTGCTACAGATTGTTTTTGTTTCCTGTGAAGATTGTACTTCTACTGCTAGAAGGCCTAGAGGACAAGAGGCATTTTCCTTTCCTTGGACAGGAATATTCTTATATGCTTTTCCACTGATATCCAGGGTACTTCCGAAGATTCAAAAGGAATCCCCCTAAGATCATTATGGTGACTCCCTTCTAACCCAGGCAGTAGTGATTCTTCCTTCTTTTGGAAATAACTAAGGGCAATTACCACAAGCTTCCTCCCAGAAATGGCTCTTGTCACACAAGGTCAGGGATGTTTGATGCATCCCAGTCTCAATCAAGTTCAACTGACTGTGTGGATGATAGGTGACTAAAGGGAATTAAGAGTCTCTTTATTGAAGATGTGCAGCAGGTACTAATTGAGACAAGAAAGCCTGCTACTAGAAGATACTATATTAGCAAATGGAAAAGGTTTTCGAGTTGGTACTAACAACATAACCAGCACCTATTCAGGGCTAATGGTTTTCTGTCTACCATTTCAACATGTCTGTGCATGGATCCTTCTTTTACAATGCATTCTCATGTCAAAATGTTTTTGAAATGGGTTTTGCATTAGAGGTCTTCAAGAAAACGAGTGGGCCTCCCTTGGGATCTTAATTTTGTGTTAAAAAAGCTAACTCTTGCTCCATTTGAACCAGCTAATCTGTCTGACTTGAGGTTAACATGGAAAAAAAGTATTTTACTGATTGCTCTGACCTCTGTAAGAAGAGTATCTGAGTTGCAAGCTCTTATGGTGAGTCAACCCTACCTCATTTTCTACTGAGACAGAGTTTCTTTGAGAACAAGTCCACCTTTCATACCTAAAGTGGTATCTGAGTTTACTTTAAACAAACTGTCCATCTCCCCTTTTTATCCTGAACCTAAAAATGAGGGAGCAAGAATACTCCATACATTGGGTGTCCACAGACAACTCAAGTACTATCTCAACATAGCTAATTCTTCCAGATCTTTGGATCCCTTCTTCATTTCTTGTGAAGGTAAGATGGGACATCCTGTGCCAAACTATTTACAAATGATTGTCTAAGACTATTACCTTTTGTTATACTCACAACAACAAAACTATTCCAGGCAGGGTTAAGACTCACTCTGCCAGGACCTTGGCTTCATCTGTGGCTTCTTTGAAAGGGCAGGGTTCAAGAAGTATTCTAGAAGCAGCAACTTGGTCCTGCACACATACATTTATAAGTCATTACAACTTGATTCTTTCTCTAGGTCTAGATCAAACTTTGCTAGCACCATTCTCCAGGAGCTCCTGGACCCTTCCACCTATCAAATGTAGTGGTCTAGGGTAATCTTACCCATATGGTTAAGGCTGCTGCAGCAGTGATGAATATGCTGAACAAAGTATAGTTATGTAGATAAACTTACCATAGTAGTAGATGTTGAAATGATCACTGCTGCAGTAGCAGTGTGTTGTTTATCCTAAGATGTAGACACTTTCTTCTTCCTAGCATTGTCCTCTCAGGGCTCAGTCTCACTGTCCCTGTTGACATGAAAGTTCTGAAAGGCATTGTGCCCAAGCCTGCCTTTTTAGTCAGCTCAGAAAGAGCTGAATAATGGTTTGGGTGCACTGGAAGGTGACCAGAAGCTTTGGAAGCTGACTGGTTCTTACAGCCTCAGCAGAGTATAACCCATATAGCTAAAGCTACTGCAACAGTGACCATTCAGACATCTACAGTTATAGTAGGTTTACTTGCACAACTGTACTTTTATTATTCACACAGTGTTCAGCAAGGTGTTAGCTGTGGTGCTGGATTTGCAGGAGAAGAAATTCAGTATTAGGGTCTTATTGTTAGTGTCCTTGGAGTAGACATTTGCTTGGCTGTAATTTCTTGGGTGAGGGTTATAAATATAAACTGGAATAAGTCCTGTCAGTTTGCTTCTGAGAGAACTGTTTTTGTTGTCCTGGATTGCACATGAGCAAGGCAAATCCTGTACCCTCTTCCACCATTCTGCATAATTTTCTGCCTCATTTCAAAATTCAAGAAAGGTAGATGAAAATAAATCCTCATTTTTTTTCTGAAGTTTCTGGTTTCAGACTTTCTGGTTCCTGGTCTTACAGGAAACGCTTCCAGTACAAGCCAAGTAAGTTTCTACTGTAATTGGATGAGCGAGGGGTCCACCACAAAGATTAGCTTCTGTAAAACATCTGATCCTGCTTGGACCTTTCTGGCATGTCGGATGTGATTGAACCTGCCAGAAAGTCTTTCACCCAACAAAGGTACTCTGCCATTTGGAGGGTGTTCTCCATTTGGATGAAAACGTTTTCTTTGCTGTGATATTCATTTATAATGCAAGTCCTTCTGACACATCTATCACTTGCCTAATTTGTGTCTCAGATATGCATGGTCCATCTCTTTTTGCCCGTCTTGGTGAAGGGAAGAAATGTGTAACATCAATTTCTAAAGCATTTCTTTAGGAGTTCTGCATCTCCAGCCTTATGAACATTCCCTCTCATTTATGAGATTTGTACTTTGATGTATAGGCTTGCTTCCTTCCCACTCAGACCTACTGGTTCACTAGCTGTGAAGTTTGTACCCTGGAAGATTATTTTGCAAGTTGCCATCTGTCTACAAGATCTGAGTTTCATGTCCTTATCTTTTGGAAACAATGTTTGATCTTTCACAATGACAAGATGTTTTATAACCAAACCCATGTTTCCTAACCAAAATGGTTAGAATTGTCCTTATGCCAGACTATTCATCTCCTGGTTTTCTTTGCCAGAGTAGAAAAGAGCAAATTAATTTGCCCTTTGCACTTAAGTCATGCACCGTAAGCTTAGATTCTACCAGAAATGAATGCCTAATAAGTTTGATCTCCTATGCTCTAGGAAGGAAGGTCCATCAGCTGACAAGAAGAAACTTTCATATTGTCAGCTGTTTTTCTTTTTCATCAGGCCAACTACCTGTTTGAAAATGCTACAGCTGAAATTAACTCTGTCTGAGGTGTGGGCCATTTTAAGGACATCTCAAATGTGAACTTATGTAGTGGCCAGCTGGTCACTTCATACTTTGCCCAAGCATTCATTGGAGTGTGATGCCAGGAGTTGATATGCTTAGCAGCGTAGTGCTTCAGATTCAGTTTTCTGACCCCTTGCCTCTTGGTTTTCTTGTGGCTAGTGGTGTCAGATCAGCAAGAAAAAGTAGAAATGATTTTATAGTTTAACATAGTTCATGGAGGTGCATATTACTTGAAAACACAATTTATTCCAAACTGAATACCCTTCCTTTATAATGTCTCAAACCTCAGACTTGCTAATTTCTGAGATATAGGTAGTATCTGCATCCCCAATATACTGAAATTGAGAATGCTCATGTGTATGCATGTGGGTGATGTATGTGCATGTGTTTTATATAATATAGACACATAACACCTTGCTAAGTAACTGTATACACTGTGTGGAACTAATGAGTTAAGTGCCTTATATGGAATCACAGTATTAATTCTCTGAATTGTTTTGTGAGTTTGTCCTGATAAGTGATTTTTTTAATATTGATCTGTCAAAAACGTATATGGTGGTTGCAATCACAGCACAAGCATGACTTGTTCTGCTTTTTGCTGTCATCTCTCAAGACTACTTGCTTTAATGTGTGTGGATTGAGGTAGATCTAATGTGGACTTCAAATTAATCTCAAAGTAGGATTCAGTAGTTAGAAGTCAGCGGTTCATTCAGGAGACTTCAGTATAACCATCCAGTTCTCGTTATGGTAGTTTGTGAATTTATCCAAAGTATTTATCGAAGCTTTGTCAAGTGTCTTCCAGTTTTATTTTGTATATTTGTATATCCGCTACCTGGATTACATAAGATACTTGTTTGGTATAGTGTGCAAGAGCTGTAGCTTGTAACTAATTTATGTTCCATATTTTGCCGTAGAATTATCCTTGGTGTTTGTGAATCTCACTGCTACAGTAGCCTTTGCCTATTTGGGTTGTATCTTGCCCAGGATATAGCATCCAGCCAGCTTCAGAAAGCTGTGGCTCCCTCCCATACCTACACTCTTAGTGCAGATTAGGCAGACCATTGGGGAGGGGAAATCAACATTCTAAGTGAAGATTACTTCAAAATTATTTCCCGATTTTCTTGACACCTCAAGGGAAAACAGCTAAGAGGCTTCACATGAATAACAACTGCCTACAGACTTCATTTCTGGCAGGTAAGTCCCCATAAAGGGGACCCTTCCACACAGAAAATATTCCCTTTTAAAATACTTTTTAAATATTTTTGGTGTATTTTCTTAAGAATGATGGAAATTTTATTAATATCAGATGCATCTTGTCAGAACCTGCTATTTTTAAAACGGGGCTTATTATTGAATACTGGGGTTGGTTTTCATTGAGTTATTATCCTATGGCCTGCTTACTCCTTTGGCAAGGGGTATTTATCAGCATGTTTGCTCCTGGATCCTCCTGTTAATTTCATATTTGATTCAAGGTGTTCTACAAAAAGGTTTTTCCATTGATGCATAACCTTACCTGTTATTCAAGTGACACTTTAGAGAATCTTTACTTTTTGCAGGAAAAGTTATTTCTGTCTGCTTGAACCAGCTATTCTGGGTGCTTTGTGTTCATCCTTTGGTAAACCAAATGGTTTATTTATTTATTTTACATTTGTTGACCGGGATTGTCGGATTGAGCTGAAGAGCCCTTTTTTTACACGAGGCCCAGGGAGAAAAGCTCCAACATATACAATTTTCATTATAAATTAGCATTGAACAGCAGTGTTACAGGATTATTACAAGGCATTAAGTAGCAATATAATGACACACATTGTCAATAATCAGGAGTATAGCAAAACTATTTCAAGGTGTATAAAAAGAAACATGTCATTAAGATGAATATAATTTTGGGGTAAGTGGTTACAAAAACCCAGTTTTATCATAATGTAGTTGCATGAAGGCAAGACAGTTACAATAGAATGTTTCTGTGAGGCGATTTGCTTAATATATTTTAGAAGACTGTAGAAAGAGTAGTGAAGGAAGGTTAGAGAGAGCTAGTGGGAAGAGTGAGTTAAGGGCAGAAAGTAGATTAAGGTATGAGATGTAGGGGATGTTTAAGGAGGGAGAGTGCAGTGGCAGGACCAGTGACTTTTAAAGTGCTCTTTGGTGGCTGTCTTAAATTGTTTAGGATGTGTAAGGGTCATGATTTCTAGTGGGAGCCTGTTCCAGGCAATAGTGGGGTGATAGCTGTACATGTTGCATCCAAATTTAGACTTGGGTTTGTAGATTTGTAGTAGATCTTGGTTAGAGCTTCGGAGAGGTCTGGAGGGAGAATAATGGGAGATGAGAAGGGATAGTGCTGGGCAGTAGGAACGCTGGTATAGGATAGAATGGATGATCTGGAGCTGAGAGAGAAGAGAAGAAGCTGATGGGGTAATTTAAGTCAGTTTAGGTGTTAGAGGTAGACAGTGATGGGATTTGTAGGTTTGTTGGGCAGCAAATCTAGCTACCTTGTTGTAGAGAATTTAAGAATTGTACATTAGACTGGATATAGAAGGTAGGTAAGCGAGAGAGTAATATTGGCTTCAGAGGTAAGGAATTTCTTGTTATAAAGGAGCCCTAGTTTTGAATGATTCTTTCTGATACAGTTATTAACATGCAAGTCAAATTTAAGCTGATCAACGAGTACTGGATTCTACCTGAATGGGTGTGTTATTAAGGGAATGGTATGGAGAAGGAGGGTTTAATATTGTTGAACTTTTTAGGTAGGAAGAGTAACAGCTTTGTTTTTTTTGGGTTAAGATTGAGCTGGTTGTTGGAGAGCCATGTTTTAACTAAGTTAAAAGATGCCTGAGTAGCTGAGAAAAGCTTAGGGGGAGAGTTGGCTGTGGTGATGACTGTAGAGTCATCTGCGTATTGCACTAAAGATGACTGAGGACAGGAAGTATAGAGCTGATTAGTAAAGATATTAAAAAGTAAAGGCCCTAGGATAGACCCTTGAGGTACACCCATTTTTACAGGGAGAGTGCAGAGTGCCATCTCACTGATTGAGATCTATCCGTGAGGTAGCTGGAGAAACCATGCAACAGTATCAGAGGAGAAATTGAGGTTATGCAGTTTATGTAGCAGAAGAGAGAGAGAGAGACAGTGTTGAAAGCTTTTGAGAGGTCCAAGAATAGGCAAGAATTATGTTTATTGCTCTTTCATCTAAAAGAGGCTATCCAGGTTGCAACTTTTCATGGTAGGATAAATCTTTTACTTTTCAGTGCTTATGGAGTTCTTTAGAGAGAGAAAAAAATGTATGCCCTTACTACTTTCAGCATGTTGCCTAGCCATCTGTCTCCCTAATTTCTTTTGAAATTTGAATGACAGGGAGAACAGATTTTAAATACTCTGGTCCTACCTTTACAACTCTGGTATTATCTTGTTAGTACTAAGTGCTTTAGGAAAGGTGCAGTCCGGATTGTTGCCCCGGAGTCTGTGGGGCTGCTTTGGGTCTGGGCTTCTCAGACCGTTCTCTGCCCCTTGGTGTTTCAGTGCTTGATAGCTCTGGACCGGCACTGTCCGGAGGGTTGGGGTTTCTGGCAGAGTTTGCTCCATCCTCGGTTGTGGTGCTATCAGCGGGGGAGGGTGCCACGTCTAGTCCTTTCACATTCCAGGTAGACACTGCTGAAAGCTTGCACCTAAGCCTACTTTTTGTCAGCAGTTGAGAAGGGGGACTGTCCCGTGTTCTATGAAAGTGCATTTCTGTATTCTTAAAAGAGACAAGTAAAAAGTCAGCCTGAGCTGTGTATTCACATTTCTTTAAAATATTTTTATTTATTTTGCCACTTGGATCAGACTTTTGACTTCGCTGCTTCATTGAACACAACATCCAGTTCTGTCCACTCTCAAATTCCCACTCCTTAGCAAAAGACACAAGTTTCTGGCATGCATATTTTGGGCCATTGTCAGATACAACCTTGTTTAGGTGTTCCATGTCTAGAGGAGTTTGATTTCAATGCAGCTGTAGTTGAATATGCTCTCGCTTCACTTCTAACTTCCCAGTATTTTCAGTAGTAATCAGCAAAGAGCAAGATTTTCAACTTGCTGTATTAGAATATGTCGGCAAGTAAGTTCAGCCTTGATAGTGAAAGAGTATTTTTTATGGAATTGACTCCTCTTTTTGGTTTTGATTTTGGAACATGCAACACCACTCCACAGTCTTGGTACGATCTGCTTAACTTGAATGCTTATGTTAGAGTAGTACATTGTTTCTAGCTCTTTCCGTGCACTGTGGCATACCCAGATGGGGGTCGTGCAGTTTCAGCAGCACCTGTTTTTTGTAGTTCAGTGAATGTAATCATTTTGTCATAATCTGAACAACTCTTGAATGCATAACAGTTAATCTGTAAGGGAAAGTATGGTTTGAGCATTGAATGTGCTTTACACCATCCCGCCATGTTGGCATTCCATAGTAGTTGCATCTCTAAGCAATCTCTGATAGCAGCTTTTCTATAGTCATTGGTGGTTGTGTAACAGTATGTAATAGTTTTAACTTTTCTTTAAGTAAATCCTTTATTTTCTGTTTTGTGAGCTGTGGTTGGATTAGCTAAGGAATTCTGCAATTCTCCTTTGAAGTAAAAAAAATAAAACCTGGATCCCCAGCTAACCTGGAATATTCAAGAGCTATTCAATGGCTAACCTCCTGCTATTAAGTGAGAACCTGGCAAAATGTCAAACCACCATAAACCCTATGAACACTTCTACCTATGCAGAACTGTTCACAGAAACCCTGTACAAGCATGTTAATAGCTGCATAGAGGCAGCAGTACTCCCCAGGAAGAAGTACAGAACTAACTCAAAAAACATACCACCCTGGTGGAATCACAAAATCAATCAGCTGTATAACAGGAGGAAGAAAATCATGGCAAAAATTAGCAGGTGCAGCACCCACCCGGGTAAAAGCACTCTCATCAAATTAAAACAACTCAGAGAACAAATAAAGTCTATGAAAGCCAACTTTGAGGCAAGTTTAACCTCCAAGGACAACCACAAAGCAATACACAATTGTGTGCAAAGCTCGTTGTAAATGGAGCCACCTATATTGAGCCAGAAGATGTAGCAAACCTCCTGGCTGATAAATTCAGCTCCAACTTTACTCGTCTCTCCCCCTCAGCTGTCCCTCAGGAAAAATCAAATATAACTCCCTCTGCTATCACTAGGGAACAGGTCCTTAATGCTCTCTAAGATCAAGAACACTGCATCAATGGGCCCAGACAGTATCCCAGGATGCCTTCTAGATAGCATGAAACATGACCCATCAGGGCCTCTGGAATTACTATTTAACTGTAGCCTCCCAAAAGGCTTCATGCGTCATGAATGGAGAGAGGCAACAGTCATCCCTCTGCACAAGGGAAACTACAGACCCATAAATCTCACTAGTCTTGTATGTAAAGCCATGGAAAGAATTATCATGAGAGGTGATCAACAGAGATGTAGTAAACCTCCAGACACTGGACCCAACCTAGTTTGGCTTCGTCAAGGGTAGATCATGTCTACTCAACCTAGTGGACTTCTCTGAGAAGGTTACCAAAACAATGGATGAGGGGAAAATCATTCACACGGCCTACCTTGACCCGGCCAAGGCATTTGACACAATACCCCACTCTGGCATTGTTGACAAACTCAACAGGTTAGATACAAACCCGTATGTCACCTGGTGTCAGATTTGGAATGTATGGTCGTTAGCCTAGTAAACACCTATGAACCTATGTCCATAAGCTTTTTGCTGTTGGTATTGCCCTTGAAGGTCATGTTTTTGTAATTACAGTAACTTTCTTTGTAGGCATTCCAAGATGTCTTGTCTGAGGATTCCTTGAACATACTTTGACTTGGCATACAGTTAAACACGACAGCAATGTGCTTCCCATACAGTCATGGCAGATGTTCATCAAACACATGGCCTTACAGTCATTTGGGTAGTAGTGCCCTCCACCCTTCCTCTGGCAGTCTACTAAAGCTCAGAGTCCTTCCCACTTGCTTGTCTGTGGTTGTAATGGATCAATCACCTAGCAGTAGAGGGGCTTCCTTACAGACCCACAGACATAACTCTTTAAGTTTTCTAGAGCCATTGTAAGAGAGGGATCTCTTGGAAGACTGCTCCTTACTCTGGATCTCTTCAGCTGCTGAACTTGGATAATAAACCGTTTTGGGTTTTAATTTCTCCCTCTGATTTTGTTTTTTGTCAGTACTTCAGTAGTATATTCTAATGGGTTGACTTTTGTTTTCTGCTTGGGAATTTGTATATGCTTGGAATTTTACTTTACCTGCAGTATAAGGCTTATATTGTTTACTATAAACTAATTTTTGGTTTCTGTGGGTTTTTAACACTTGTAACATGATATGTGGCCATTTGTGAAAATTTAACAGTTTCTGTACCAAGGCCATTTTAGAACAGTTCCTCTCATTACGTCAAGCTTCTAGAGCCACAAGTAAATTGCATCTGTAACTGGTGTTGATTAAAAGTTTTATTTGAAAGCTTTGACAGGAAAATTTGTTCATTTTACATTTTTTTCTTTTAGATTATGATTATTTGAGGTTATTGAGCAGGTTTACAGCATTTTAACTGCTTTTTCCTTTAAATCAAGATTTTGGTGCCATTATGTATGCTAAACATTTCTGACAAGATTTTTTCATAATTTTATGCTTTAGTCCGTGTCTGCTGTTTTAGGCTGTTTCTAATCATTTGGTGCTGAAACCAGCCTTTTTTATTTAAATTTTGTGATGTGCATTTTGTGCTTTTAACTGTTACTGAATTAGCTGTCTTTTTTATTCAGTGCATGTTCAGAATTGTATCCCTACATAAATAGATTTCAGATTGCTATTTTGAGGGAGAATGATGGGATTTGTCCATTTTTTAGTGGCCTGACTGTTGTGCAGCCATTTTTTGGTATTGCTCTGGCTAGTTTTTTTTTTTTCATGACTTGATGGACTCCCATGTGGTGCCCCCCAACCACCACCATCTACTCCAAAAAGGATATCCTCCATCCTAGCGTATGAATATGATGAAGGAAGGCACCTGTCTTTCCCAAGCTTCCATCCCAAAAGTTAGCTGTCACTAAGGTAACCTGGCCATCAGTGGTTTCCTGCAAATGAGTGGTCAACATCATTGGCAGAGGTTACAGGTGGTAGTGGAAAGAACATCTGCCTCCATTCAGGAGGGGTTCACCTTTATCCCTCGGGCCAGACTTTTTTCCCCATATAATACTGCACATACTGGAAGCAGAGGTCTTGGAGAGAATGAAAGGTTTCTACTCAAGCATTTTCCTGACCCCAAAAAAAGCTGTTGTGAAGACAGTGTTGGTCCTATCCCTTCTGAATACTTTTATCAAGGTTCCCAAGTTCAGGATGCTCACCCTGCAGACACTACATCCTCTTCTGCTAGCCCACTGCTGCATGGTAACCCTTGACGTAAAGGATACATCTCCATTGCTTGTTGCTTCAGGGGATATCTGTGATTTCATGTGTCTGGTTGGCAGTATCACTTTTGTGCGTTGCTGTTTGGGCTATCCAATGCACCTTGGGTGCCTGACTCTTGGGGTTCACATTTTACCTTACTTGAATGACTTGCTGATCTCTACAGAGTCTACATCCGAGTGTTTGAAATCTCAACTTTACTCTCCCAGCTAGGGTTCAGGTTGAACCTTCTGAAGTCATGCCTGACACCCCTCGTAAGGAGTAATCTTCCTGGGTTGATTGATCAACATCAACAAAAGAATGGCATTTCTTCTTGAAGGCAAGGTTCTGTCATACCAGATGATTTAAGAACTTTCCAGGAGGAACGTCACCTCAGCAAGAGAATTCCTAGAAATTCTAGGACTGATGGCATCCGTGATTCTCATGGTATGACTGTCCCACCTCCATATGAGGAAAATTCAGTGGCAGGTATGAAATTGTTGGACGCAGCACCTACATAAGCTCATAGGTAAGTACTAGGCTAGCTGCACTTGACTATTTTAAGTGTAGAAATCTTCCCTTTTATTGCTCAAATTAACCTATCCCATTTGCTTGGATATTGGCCTTACCCATCCCATGGTCAATAGTTATATATTATTCCTAATGAGAATAACTGAGATCATACCATAGATAATCTGAGGGGACACATACATGAGTAAACCATTTAGGAGATGCCTCTGTCCATTAGTACAGGGATCAATTTTGGGGTAAATTTTTTGTTCTGCAACCATAAACCAAGTTGTGCTTAAATATGGACAGGGATGAACTTTAAGTGTCTGGGGAGTCTGTTCCAGAGCAACGGTATCTCTGAGAGCTATACCTGTCCCTCCAAACCATTCTTTTGATGTTGCAGAAGAGGTTTATATCTCCAGACAGAGTATTTCTAATTCAGTTTGACTTGCTGAATTGCAGAAAATCCATCAGTACTGGGTCAGAGGATGCTTTGTATGCCAGACACAGGTCACCTCTTAGCAAGTCCATAGGATACCCTAGTATAGTCACAGGGCTTTGACTTAGTCCATGTAAGGCATGTTGTTTAGGCTTTGTATCCTTTTAGTAAGGTAACTCTGTGGTCATTCCAGTTGTTGCATGTGTCTGAACAGATACATGCCAAAGGGGGCATTATATTCAGTGATTGGCCTAATGAGGGTGGAGTAAAGGAGGGCAGTGACATTCCTAGATCTAGACATAATCATTTTGTTTTTAAGCTGTGCAATATAGAAGGACTTTCGTACAACAATGGACACATGTTGGTCAAAAGTTAGGTCACTGTCCACATAAGTTCTCAGATCCCGAACAAATGGATCAACTCGCAGGGATGTATTGTTAATGTGGTACTTCCCTGTGATAGATGACTTCCCAAAGGTACAATAATGCATTTTTGGCTTTTTGTTTGTCAATAATTTTGGCAGCAGTTATTTATATGAGACAAACATTTCTTCAGCTTGGCAAAGTCAATTGGGGATTCAATGACTGCACCTAGTTTGCAGTCATCTGCAAATGTAGTCAGCCAGGGCCCTTTGGTATTTGCTTTTACTTCAGAAAAATAGATGCCAAACAGGAGAGGTGCCAGCACAGAACATTGGGGGAATCCTCTGTGCACAAGTGGCACCTCAAGGCAGTGGTGTTCCAGGATCATGTGGTACATCAACAAACAAGGGGGCACGAGGTCCTACCTTCTGTGGAGGTTAGCCCTTCAAGTATGTGAAATAGTCATCAATCTGCAGGTTACTCTACTGGCAGTCTGTATACCTTCAAAGTGCAATCTTGTGGCAGATTTTCTCAGCAGGTCCAGGACACAGCTCACAAATGGATGCTTCACAGAGATGTTTCTGGACACAGTTCGTCAGTGGGGTATTCCTCAAGTAAATCTCTCTGCTTCCCCTCTGAATGGGAAACTCCCTCAGTTCTGTTCCATAATCCCAAGCCCTTTGGTTTGAAAGGTGTACACCATGTATTTTTCTTGGAAGGGATGTTCCTGTATGCCTTTCCTCTTCTTCCAGGAGTCCTTCACAAAGTTGAGAAGGACTCCCCAGAAATCTTGTTGGTGACTCCCTTTTTGCCCAGACTGCACCGATTCCTCCTCCTATCCCATCTGGCCAGGGGTAATCATCACAAGTTACCTCTGCATGGATCTTCTCACACAGGACAAATCAACTCTCTTTCACTCTCATTTGTCCACTTTCAACTGATGCTTTGGGTGATAGGGTTTTGATTCCTTTCCGACACCAGTTTTCTGAGGACATGCTTAGGGTCCCACAGGAGGCCAGGAAACCCAATACCAGAAAATCATGTATGTCAAAATGGAAGAGATTTTCTGTTTAATGTCTTTAACATTACCAGTACCTTTTTTCAGAGGTGGTTCCCTTGGTTCTTTCTTACCTGTGTGAACTGCTATATTCTGACCTGGTGTATTCTTCAGTGAGAGCCCACTTGTCAGCCATTTGTGCCTGTTTACCACTTGCTCCACTTTTGGCCTTTAGGTTTGAGGTCAGGCAGACTCTTAAAGATATCCTGCATATCAGGCCCCCAAGAAAGCCGATTCCTCCTCATTTGGATCTTAATTTTGTTCCTGAAAAGCGGACTCAAAGTCCTTTTGAACCTGCTGCTGCTTCTTTACAACATTGCACCTGGAAGACTGTTTCATTGGTTGTTTCAGCTTCTGACAGATTGGTATCTGAGCTACAGGCCTTGATGGCAGCCTGTCATGTTTTGTTTTTCATACAGACAGGGTCTCTCCATACAAATCCTTATGTTATGTCCAAGGTAGTTAATGGGCTGTCCCTTAATCAGTCTGTCCAGGTTCCTTCTTTTTTGCCCTTCTCTGCAATCTGCTAGTGAGAAGGTTCTTCATACCTTGGATTTGCATAGGCAGCTCTTATATTATGTAGACAAGAGTAAGGGCTTGTGTAAATCTGATCAGCTTTTTGTTTCTTTTTATACCAGGACACTGGGTTTGGCAATTTGTAAGCAAACCATCTCCTCCTGGATTTCTAAGCTCATTTTTTTTGTTGTTATTTTCATGGTAGGCAGTTGTCTGCTTCTGTGAGGGCTTATTCTACTAGAGCAGTGGCTTTCTTGGGAGCTTTCTTCAAAGGTTTGGACATTAGCTGTATCCTTGAAGCTGCTACTTGGTCTTTGGTTCACACCTTCACAAAACATTACAAATTGGATGTCATTTTCAGGCCTAGGGCAGGTTTTGTGGAGGGCTTCTTGTCTTCCTCCTCCCTCCCTTCACTATAGGTTTTATTCTCTCACATAGATTATGAATGCTGCAACAGTGATATGGAAGGATGTATTACAGTTTTGTAAATCTTACTATAACAGTAGATGTCCTCCTTTTTGCTGTTGCAATATTCACTCCCTTCCTCCTCCTCCTCTTATCTTCCTTTTACATGGGTATTTTTTTATACCCCCTAGGTAATAAAGGTTTTGGTGTACTGGCCGGACATTGGGCTGTCTTTGCCAGGAGATCCCCAATGTTATGAATACTGCAGCAGTGAAAAGAAAGACGTATACTGTGTTATAGTAATATTTTGCACAACTGAACTTGCCGTACTTACCATAATAGTAGATCTCAGCTGAGATTGCCCACCTGTCCTCCATCCAGATTGTCATCTGTGCAGTGATCTAGTAATAAAATCAGAGGCTATTTGATCATGTTAATCCTTTTAGGACATTCTTGTTGCATGATATACAATGGCCACACACTGGAGAGAACTTACAGTAGGTGGAAATGAGTACACCTGAGATGACCAGTCCAAAATATTACAGTATATGGACAAAGGATTTAATGGATCTGTCATTATGGTAAAGTACAGTGTTCATTTTCTACATGTTCACAATTGCATGAATTTGTCAGTATCTGGTTATGGACCATTGCTTGAAATTAAGTAGCCAGTGTGCTTCACTGAATTGATATCCGCTTTGCTGAGCTTCAACTCTTTGGTTCATAGGTAAGTACTAGGCAATCAGTTATCCGCAAAGAGCACCACTATGCCTATTTGCAGATTATAGTAAGTGCAAGTTATTCATGCTAACTAAGGAAATGCAAAAGTATTTAATAAACATGTCTATTTATGGCAAAAGAGTAAAGTCCCTGAAGGCAAGCGTTAAGTATATACGGAGGACTGTTTGAAGCTCTTAGGCTTCGTATGACTTTGTGTATGCTCGGATATTTCCTATGAATGCAGCAATGTGCAGTCAAGCTTGAAAGACTTAAGGCAACTTTTATTAATATTTAAAAAAAACTAAAGGGGTTCAATATGTTCTGTATAGGGGTATCCTTATGTGAACACAGATAATTGCTTTATAGGATGGAAATGGGAAGATGGGAAAGAATGAAAAAGGAAAGACATAAAGGGGGATCACAGAAGGAAAACATCTAAAGGATTTTGCTGGCGAAGCTTGGAGAGGAGGGGTACTATGTTTTTGTGAGGGATATACACTCCTATTATTTCAAATATCTTTTATATAAGAGGGTAGTGTAGATGGGAAGTAAGAGAGTGTAGGAGAGCGGAAAAGATAGGGAAGGTGGTAAAGAGGAGTGCAGCCCAATCGAAGTCCTTACTCCAGAAGGCCTCAGACATTTCCACTGCCAGGTGGTGGTGCAGTGGAGGACTCCAGTGTTGAGGGAGCAGGCGTCTGTGGTAGCAAGATTGTCGGCTCCAACTGGGCAGCGAGTCTTCCACATATTGCAGAGAAGCCTCGATTGGCTGAAGATGTCTGTCCATGATCTGCTCTACCACATCTTCAACCATGTCCCACACCCCCGGTCAATGACGTTTGACAGGCTGCCACGTGCAAAAGTCCCTACAGGATCAGGGCCACTATCCTTGGATGAGCAGAGGGTGAATGTTCCCTAACCCTGGAGGCATGTGGTTGGGCAGCTCTTGAGGAATTTGAATCTGTAAAAAAAAGTGTGTGTGTGTGTGTATATAATATATGGAGCTAGGACAGCAAGCACCTTCGGTAAACGGAAGGTAAAACGCACACACACACACACACACACACACACACACACACACACACACACACACACACACACACACAAAACACAAAACACAGACCATTTTTACACAGGGGTGCTTTGCCCCCCTGCACCCTCCATGTAGGGGGCTCCACCCCCACACTCCCCTGCTTTTATTTTCTCACTCCGCGATCGCACTACAGTGGGTAAAAGGAAATATTCCCTTACCCCCACTGTAGTCCGATCTTGCCCACTACCACTTCCCCCGATTCCCTGTACTTTTACGAATGTTTCGCGAAAGCACTTTTTTCACTAAAAAGTGCTTTCACGAAACTGTGACAGCCCGTTTCACTTTTGGTGAAACAGGCTTTCAATAGACTGTCCGGGTTGCATAGATATATATATATATATATATATATATATATATATATATATATATATATATATATATAAATAAAAAATATGAGAGAAATAAAGAAAAACAAAGGAATGCATAATTAAAATAAAAGGGTGGAGATTAAATACACTCAATAAATTCACACAGTGTCCGGCATTATTCAATTTATCATGTCTTTTTTAAGTCTTATTGAGCTAAAATAAAATGTATAGGAAGTGCTTATGCATACATGGAAACAGTGATATGGGAGGTGATATGGGAGGGAGGTGCTTATGCATACATAGGACGAATGAGCGTATTGCTATAAAGTCTTGGTGGGGTTTACATTTGCATTCTACTGATAGGAAATGGTAATACTTTTCATATTTCTGCCTGGTATGGATCCATTTGCATTATTTTACTGAATTCAATTTAGTCCTTGTATTACCATTCTTTATAAATACTATTGAAATTGCATATAGTAATGAAATCAGTTAAAGGCAGACTACTGTATTTATTTATTGATATTTCTTTTTGATTTGGTTGCAGTACTGTACTCAGAGCACTGTATGGCTTCTATTGCCATCCTTCCATCCGTTACCTGTTTTCCACATTTTTACACATGGAGTCTGGTGTCAATTCAAGTGACAATCTAGAGCTAGAGCCAATTCTTTATAAATACTCTTGCACTTGCATATAGAACTGAAATTCGTTAGGAGTAATACATTTCTTAGTGTATTCATACTTGCTGAACGTCTTCAGATCTTTTGATTCTGACTTTGTTGACTGGGGATGTAAAACATAAGGCCACTGCTGTTTACATGTACCTCAACTTTTTTTCCCTTAACATTTCTGCTCTGACTGTTACCACTCTGCAAACTGTTGCAGTTCCTTAGTGTAGCTGTTTATTTCTTTATAAATATTTGTTCACATCTGAATTCTCATGCTGTGTCAGTATTTCCTTTAATGCAATTTAAATTGTAGGACTGCATCTTCCTTCAAATTGATGCACTTCTATGTAGGTGCAAAGCTTGTCTGTTTAGTGGAGAAGTGTTTGGAATCTTACCATATACGTTCAGTTTAGGTTCTACTTTAAATTCTTATGGTTTGAATATATAAATAGCAGTTTCATGTTAGCCTGTGAATTTTCTTCATGCAAAAGTTGTACATGCAAACACAAAAATGTAGCAATTGAAAGGAAGTTTTTTCGCTTCCTTTCAATTCAACCTTCATTAAACAAAATATTGTATTGTTACAGATCGATGTAGTACATTTACTTCAGGACATAATGTGGGCTTTAATAATTTTCTGTTTAATAGCTGCAAGCATATAAGGGGGTTGTTTAAAAATATATTCAGAAATATTACTGTTGGACACTTCACCCCCACCACTCCCCAACCTCCACTCTGACTAGGGTTGCTGTACTGAGTTCAGCCATCTTCTACGTGCAGTTAAAATCGTGGAAGGAATGACTGCGTTATGCAGTTAGTATAGTAATAAATATTTTCTGGCCTACACAAACAACATCCATTTATTTATTTATTGCATTTGTTAACCGGGAAAGTCTACTGGGCCTAGGTGAACCCATTTTCAGTAGAGGCCTGGGGAGAGAAGCTCCACATAATATTAATAGTACATACAAGCAAAGTATAATGTGCAGTGTATATACAGTCTCAATGCTTGGAAAAATAAATATTTAACACAATGGTACAATTAGATCACTAGGGATGGAGACAGCTTGGGTAGCAGTTTTGATTATTACTTGTTGGAGTTTTGTAAGTATAAGCAGTAGAATTCAGCAGATCAGAGGGAGCTCCTAAATAGTGATATTGTAGAGGGATATAGTAGTGGATCAGGTGTTAGGCGGTACATTTTGGCACAAGTACATTGCCAGAGAGGAGAGAGGTGTAATCTGAGAGGCTTCTTAAAGACAGCAGGTTTACTGATTGGTCTGATAGAAGGTGGGAGGGCATTCCATAGTTTTGAGACAGTAAAAGAGTACAGCATTTGACCAGTTGTAAGGTTAGGTTTTTCAACTTTCAGCATCATTGTGTTTTTGGATCTTAGTAGCCTGGTTGGGTGGTATGTAGTCAATATGGAAGAGAGGGAGGGGCAAGTTGAAGGCTTGTATATGAGTTTGTGTGCAGTGGTTAAATGTGAATAAGTGGGGTACTGCGGGAGTTCCAGCCAGTTTAGCTGTAGAGATAAGCAGTGGTGTGCTGAGTTTTTTTTTAATTTGTTACAAATTTGGCAATCTTGTTGTAGCACGAGTCCAGTTTAGTTTTCTGGGAGGACTGGATATTGGTGAGGATTGGGGCACCGTGTAGTAGAGGTGGTAGCAGGAAAGATGATGCTAAAGCTTTTTTGGCAGTAATGTTAAGGTAGTATTTGTGTCTGTAGAGCGTACCTAATCTTTGAGATTTTTTTTGATGTTGTTATGGATATGGAGGTGGAATGTTAAATTTTCATCAATAATGACTCCTAGCAGTTTGGCATTTGGAATGACTTCAGTGAGGGTATTATTATGGGATTGGACATAAAAATCATTCTAGTTCAGAGCAATAGTTTTTTTTTTGGGGGGGGGTATTAGAAGTTTGGTTTTGTTGGGATTTAGAGCGAGATGGTTGTTTGACATCCAAATTTCCGTTGAAGTGAAAGCATTTTAGGTAAGATATTGCAACTCAGATAATAGATTTAGCAGTGCCAATGGTTGTAGAATCTGCATATTGGATAACTGTGCCATGGGTAAGGGTGGTATTGAAGTTGTTAATGAATATACTGAAAAGGACGGGACCTAGTATAGATCTTTGAGGTGCACCTACCTGTGCTAGTGCTGAAAAAAGGTGAAGAAGGAGTGTTGCCATTTGGTGGATTACCTATTAATGAGTCTGAGAACCAGTTTAAGGTATGGAATGAGAGACCTAAGTTTGTGAGTTATGTGAGCAGAAGGGGATGTGAAACCGTGTCGAGGGCCTTGGATAGATCTAGGAACAATGAGGAGACTATGTATGCAGCATCGCAAGCCCTGTTTACTGTGTCTATAAAGGATATGAGGGTAGTGCAGGTACTATGACCTGGCCTGAAGCTGTGTTATGTGGGGGAAAGTATCTGGTTTTGGATGTGATACTTAAGAAGTTGAGTGTGAATACATTTTTCTAATATTTTAGAGATGGGAGAGAGGATAGCGATGGGTCGGAAATTAGAGATATCAGAGTTGTTGCCACCTTTATGGAGTGGAAGAGCAAATGCTTTCTTCCATATGTTTGGTAAACTGGCCTCCTGAATAGATCTATTTAGGAGTATGCAGATAGGATAAGCGATGGAGTTTGCAGATAGTTGTAGAAATTCAGCAGGTAAATTGTCTGGTGCATTAGTACAAGGTTTTAGTTTATGAAGTATTTTTTTTATAGTGGAAGTAAGTATAGGTGAGAATGAGAATAGAGGAGTATTAGAGGAGTGCGAAGTGGGAGGTTCAGGTGGGCAGGTGTTTATAGGTGGGGAGGTAGTGGTGAGTTTAGCGATGGTGTCGATAAAATATGAGTAGAAGAGTGAGGCTATCTCAGTGGGAGTTTTATCTGGATTAGGGCAAGGATTGTTATTTTTACCTGGACGGAGTAGGGAATTGATTGTGCTCCAAAATTTATGTGGGTTTAGCTTGTGTTGGTCTTGAAGGCTTAGGAAGTATTCATTTTTATTTGTAATCACTAGTTGTTTTGCCTGGTTGTGCAATTGTTTATACTGGATGAGACATGTTCTCACCTGTTTAGAGCTCAGCCTTGTGCCGTCACAGGTGCTTTTCATCATTTAAAGTGCCAGTATTAAAATGAAGAAAGTATGAGCAGGGCTGTGGTTCATAGGTTTAAAACCATTCTCTCTGGGGGTGTGACATCACCCTGATCAAAGCCAGTTAACCAGCAGGGATATTAGACCTAGACCTGGTACTCTTATTATTGGCTAGTTTGGTTTGATCAAAACTGATTTCTCACCTACAGATTTTTAAGAATTGCATTCTCATTTAATTTATGTGGTGGATAAAAGTCATTAATGACATCAAGATTTTTATCTTACTTGCAATTCCTACTGCTGCTGTGCATTGCTTTTGCTAACTTTTTGGAGCAATGCACCTGAAAGTCAATTGTGCATACCTCATACTGTGAAACAGCAGTATTAACTATTTTTTTTTTTTTTTTGTGAGGAGGTGCTTTTTACAGAAGACAATATTCCTTTGTGTGTGAGTACCAAGTTATAGTAAATGGTGAGTGCTCTGAAGTGTTAAGGAGTGCCAGATAATGTTAGATGGGCAAAGATTATACTTTATGGTTGTGCAAACTCACATGCGTATGACTCCCCTTTGCCTTTTTTAAACATGGTCAGGCTAGAGAGCAACTGAGGATGATGTTCTTGTTTCAGTGTGGCAGTCTTAATTTATGGAATTTCCTGCTTCAGGAGCCCTTGGACAGCCCAACTACTAGAGTAAAAAACTCCCTCCTCCCTGGGCTGGCGGACACCCTACCCTGACGTTAGTATGTTTGGGTATAAAGTGAGCCAGCCGACACCATCACATCAGTCTTTCTTGTTGTTGGAGCCCGAAGCAGTTGAGTGTGTCAGTCGGTCTGCACCAGAGTGAGAAATCTTCTAAAGCAACGTATCCTGTTGGGGAACTCTTTCTTACTTGTGATTCATGTCAGATAAAGTTAGCAACCATCTCTGCTGTGGTAAACAAATCCCAGAGATTTTAATACCTTGTGTGTCACTTGTTTAGGCCCAAACCACGACTTTCCTAATTGCCATCTGTGCGCCCATTTCAATTCTAGGACTGTAAGGAGCAGGGCTGAAATCTTGTCTAACCACTTTAGACAGAAATCCACATCGCATTGCATGATGGCATCCATTGGTTGTGCAGATTCTGAGCTACCTAAGCAAAAGAAGGAAAAAAGACCCAAGCTTAGGGCCCCAGATGACCACCTTTCCTCTGTACACCAGTCCCCCAGCGCTCATTATTGCAGAGAAAGGAGAGGCACCCTCACAGCCCCCTTATGAGAGTGAGGTGGTGGCACAGGCCTCTGTCGAGACTGTTGGAGTCTGACATGCTGTTGGGTTCCTCAACTTCAACTCAAGCTTTGGAATTCGGTTTGTCAGTCTGGTCCAGAGTCATTCAGCAGACCTCTGCTTCCGGCGAACAGTCCTCAACTGACAACATCCCTTCAAGGCGTCCGTCAACATCAGTTATTTCTTTCAGAGAGACTTGTGTCAGAGTAGCAGATGTGCACAGCCCAAGGCCAAAGCTACACCTAAGAAGAGCTCGACCTCCGGTCCTGTGCCTAGGCCTACTGGCTCCTGTCCCACAGGTTATCAGTAGGATTTGGTCTGGTTGGCCAAGGACCTTATTTCTTTAGTCAGAGGCAGGCAACCCCCCCCCCCCCCCACGAATCTTCTCCAGGGAAAAGGAAGAGAAGACCGTGCACCTGAGACCTTTTCAGAACCCCCTGATTCAGTTGAGGACTCTGATCAGGAGGACTTTGTCCGTGAAGAGGACTCCTTCCTTACCTCCTTTGAGGATTCTGATTCAGAAGAGGTTTTACCTTCTGCTTCAGTCCCTGTGGATATTACCTTTGGGGAGACACTGCAGCCATGAGAGACTTTTTCCAGTGGAAGGCAGAGGAAAACCCCCAGCCTATAAAGAGGGTCAGGGAGTTCCTTGACCTCCTACAACATAAACTGTTAGCTATTCCTCTAGTTGTGAAAGTGGTAGAAGATGTCTTCATGGAATCATCTCTCAATCTAGACTCTCTTCCCCAGCCCCACGCAAACCAGACATATTTTACAGGGTATTGGACTCATACAAATTCCTTTTTAAAACCTCCTCTGCTGACCAGAGGTTGTCGCTCCTGGCCACAAAAGAGTTAGGCTAGTACTTCTAAAAACCCATTACCTACGGACAAAGAAAGCAGGGCCCTGGACAGATTTGGGAAGTAGGTTTACACTTCCTCTACCCTGGCCACGAGGGCCCTCAACTGCCAATTCCATATGACAAAATACCAACATAGTATTTTAGATAAATGAAGCAGAAGATATCCTCCTTGGAGGACAACAACACCTCCAAAGAATTGCTAGATATTTGCCATTCCAGCTGTCAGGTAGCTAGGCACTCCTTGCACTGCAGATATGATGCCCTAGAGGCATCTTCCCAAGCTGCTGTTT
The DNA here is from genome assembly GCF_019279795.1 of Protopterus annectens. NCBI lineage: Eukaryota > Metazoa > Chordata > Ceratodontiformes > Protopteridae > Protopterus > Protopterus annectens. The sequence continues at coordinate 852,480,679 of NC_056731.1, forward strand.
CTGGCTCAGTCATCAGAAGGCATGCTTGATGTTGGTTTCTTTCAGAACAGTCAGTATGTTAGTTGATTATTAGTAAAATCACTTTTATTAGCATTTTATTTATTAGATGCCAATGTTAATGGTTATTGAAGGCCCTTAGGTGATTCATTTACAACTATGTCCCAGTTAGCTGATCACCTATGGCAGTACTATATATCACACTTCAGCCTTTATTAGCCATATTTCGGTAATAAAATAATGCCACAGTCTCTTTTTAAGGTTCTTATCAAATGTGATTACTTTAAAACAGAAGAGTGAACTAATAGATCATAGTAGTTCTTAATAACCTACTAACTAATGTAAGAAAATTCTCTACTTTATTCTTAAGATGTAGCTGTCATCAATTTACTAATTGACACAACATTGTATCTATACATTTGGTTCATACAAAAAAATGTTTATGTTATTGATGAGAAGTCTTATTTTTATAGTTATGACTATAGACATTTAGGCAGGTGCTGATTGGATGCTGCTTTTGATAGGAGGTCGAAGCCTACCTGTCCCTGTAGGAAGTGACCTCAGCACAAGAGCTGTAGTAATTGGTTGTTTTGGACCATTTCTAGCTCTTTTGTAGTTCCCTGTTTAAAATCCGCCTCTTTGCGTTTTTTACTGGCTATACTGCTCAGACAAGCTCCTCGTGGTCCTGCAGAGTGGTCCTAGCTACAGAGAACTCAGAAAAGCGACTACTTTCTGAATTTAAGTATCTTTGCTTTTTTTACTTGGAATAGCTTCTGTAGCTTACCCTGAACAAGCTTAAACTGTTTTTTTAGCTGTTTGCTGCATTATTTTAAAATCTGCACTTAAAGTTACTTTTTAGTCGAATTTGATCGAAAGTTTGTTTGTTTGTTTGTTTAATTTAACTGTTGAGACTGCCCACTAAAGTGTGCTAGCCTGTGTAACTGATTTATCACTGTTTCTGCATTTTCTGTGTGTTTCTATCAAAAAGACAGAAATATAATCCTTGTTTTCCCGCCTCTCCTCGACTAGTTTAGACCAGTTTACAGGCATTGCTGTATTCTGGGCTGTGGTGTAGTTCCTGTGTTGTCCATTACCTTACTTGGATAGAGGGAAGTTTCTTTGCTCACCAGTGGGAGTGGGGAGCCTTGAGCAGCCTACCTGTCCCTGTAGGAAGTGACCTCAGCACAAGAGCTGTAGTAATTGGTTGTTTTGGACCATTTCTAGCTCTTTTGTAGTTCCCTGTTTAAAATCTGCATTTGCGTGGCTTTGCGCGATTGTGTGCATAGCGCAGCGCCGGTTAAACTTCTTCTGGCTCCGCCAAGTCTGCTCTTCAAATTTTCTATTAATCAGACTACTCACTATATTATAAGCCTAGCACTTGTTCTCAAAACTTCTCTACTAAATAAGCACTCTCGTACTAAGTAAAGCACTACATCCACCTACCACCCCTGTGAATATCCACTTCCCTTAAAGGCACAGCACTCCCTTATACTGTTCTAGCATGTCGAGTGGTAGATTACTGGCGTCCTCTCCAGTTCAGCTGGTTAATCTGGGTAACTTGAGACAATGCTACAATTGTCTCATGTACACAGACAACCCTCTCCTCCTCCCAACAAACACAAATACATGTGAGAGATGCAACTATATAGCCAAACTGGAGGCTGAACTCTCTCAGCTCAGGGCTGGTATTACCAGACAGGAGGAGATGGTAACCACACACACAACAAACCCAGTCCCACATAGACCTACCACAACTGCAAACCAAACACATAAAAACACAAAGACATACTTGGAGGCTCTAATAAAAAACTTACCAAAACAACAGAGGCTCCCAAAGCAGACATCCAAAAATCCACCACCTCAAAACAAAACACATGCAACACATACTTCAGTAAATAGGTGACTGTATAGTCAGACACACTGATGTCCCGCTGACCAGGCTGAACAAGGAGAGGGTGACTGTGAGCTGCCTATCGGGAGCTAGGATCCGTCACATAACACACGCACTCAGGTCACTCCAAAGCAAGTACAAATATGACTCCGTCATTGTCCATGCTGGCGTGAATGACCTGAGATGTACCTCCTTGGACTACATGAAAAGAGACATAGAGGAGCTCTCCGATTATGTAGCCCAGGCTGGTATGACCCTGACCCTGAGCAGCATCCTACCCTCACCAAGAATGATGCCACAATACAAAGACAAGATGATCAGCTTTAATAATTGGCTCAAGTACTGGTGTCATTCTAAGGGGATCCAATGTCTGTCTGCCTGGGATGACATGTTGGACAAGCCACGCTGCTTCGCAAGGGATGGCTTACACCTGTCACCACTGGGCTTCCGGATATTGGCTAAGGCTCTTGCCACCCCCATAGTGCCTTTTTTAGGCAAGGCTCAAAAGACAAACCCACCTCCTTAGAAAACAAAAATGGAAAAAAACTAAGGGTAATGCTGCTCAACGCCAGAAGTCTAAATCTCAAGATGCAGGCACTCTATTCACTCCTCAGCATGGAGAACATCGACGTCTGTGCAGTAACTGAAACCTGGTTCAAGGCTCCTGAGAGCACCCTAGTGCTACCAGGCTATACCTCGTATCATGCTTTTCGGCCCCAAAACCCGGGCCGAACCACAAAGGGAGGGGGAGTGTCCATATTCATCAAGGACACCGACACCTCCAGGTTAGTAGCAACACATGAAGCATCAGAGACCATACAGGTGCAACTAACCATAGGCAAAACTGCTATACAACTGATAACATGTTACAGACCACCCTCCCAATCTCAGGAACCCCACTCAGCCTTCCTGAAGACATTGGAGGATATGAATGTATCACAAAATACCATCATACTGGGAGACTTCAACTACCCAAACATAGATTGGGTACATTATTCTAGCCCTAACACCCTAGCCCAAAGGTTCCTGGAATTCATAAATTCAAATGCATTGGAACAACTAGTCACCTCTCCCACTAGGGGAGATAATATACTAGACCTGATCATCACAAACATGGGGACAAAATGCTCCACACCGGAGGTATACCCCTCACTAGTGAGATCTGACCACAAACTAATCACCCTGGATATACATATCCCACCTCCACCCCCAGCACAAAAGACCACAGTGAAAACTTCTCAAAAGCAGACTTCACTCTTCTTAAGACTGAGATGGTATCCTTTAAGCCCACTGGGCCAATGGATACCACATCCCACAATGCCGAAACCTTCACAAATGCTTTCTATGGACATCTCCAAGAATGCATGGATCATGCAATCCCAAATAAATCCAAGTCCCTCTCCACCAAAGGCAAGCGTCCTGTCTGGTGGACCTCAGCCATTAACAAATTGTATAACAAAAGAAGGAAGCTACTGCACGTCAGAGCAAAATCCCATAAAGGGAAGACATCTCTGATCAACATTAGCAGAAAACTACGTTCTCTCATAAAAACATCCAAGGCCAACTTTGAGGGAAAAATCGCTAAGGACACTAAAGATAACCACAAAGCCTTCTTCAGCTATGTTAGAAACCTCGGAAACCCTCAGATATGCTCAGAGTTAGTTCACAACAACAAAAATACACTGAACCCACAGATATTGCCAACATTCTGGCTGACAGGTTCAGTGCAAATTTCTCCCTCCTCACCCCCACAAGAAGACATACTTATCCCAGCTGAATGTAATCTCCCTGTCATCCCAGATGCCCAAGTGAGACCCCCCCTCCACAAAGCTAAAACACAGCATCAATGGGACCTGACGGTGTCCCGGTTGCGTTACGTGAACTCCAAGAGGAGCTAAACCCGCACATAAAAATGCTATTTAACCTTAGCCTTACTGCAGGATATGTACCTGAACACTGGCGTACAGCAACAGTGGTCCCACTCCACAAAGGGGGTACCTCTACAGACCCTGGGAACTACCGCCCCATAAGCTTAACCAGCCTGGTCTGCAAAGCTATGGAAAGAATCATTATGGAACTCATAAAGACATAGGGGACCTACAGACACTTGACCCCACCCAGTTCGGCTTTGTAAAGGGCAGATCCTGCCTTTTGAACCTGGTTGACTTTTTCGAAACAGTCACTAGAGCCATTGATGAAGGCAAAGCAGTCCATACAGCCTACCTGGACTTGGCTAAGGCCTTCGACACAATACCCCACTCAGGCATCATAGATAAGCTCAACAGCTTAAACGTAAACCCTTATGTCACTAGATGGGTTGCAAACTGGCTAAAGGACAGAACCCATAAAGTTAAAATCGCTGGAGCAATGTCAGACTCAAAGCCAGTCACAAGTGGTGTCCCACAGGGATCTGTCCTGGGACCCCTCTTGTTCGGCATTTATTTCTCAGATGTTAAAGCAAACATGGGAGGGTTGTGGCTGACAAAGTTTGCAGATGACTGCAAACTAGGCGCCATAGTCGATGCACCAGAGGACACATACATCCTACAAAATGGCCTCACAGAAACGGACAACTGGTGCCGGAGTCACAGCCTTAAACTAAATGCCAAAAAATGTATAGTCATCCCCTTTGGGAAAAACATAAAGTACCCACAAATTGTCACATAGACAGCAACCCACTGAGTACAGAAAAAGTAATCAGAGACCTAGGGACCCAAGTCGACAGCGACCTCTCATTTGACACCCACGTTGCCAAAGTGGTTAGAAAAACATTCTACCTTGCACACCTCATCATGAAGGGATTCACATCCAGATCCAAGGATGTCATTGTACCCCTATACTCCTCCCTCATCAGACCCATGATTGAGTACAATGCCCCATTTGGTATGTACCTCACCCGGCATTTGCAACAGCTGGAGAGACCACAAAAGTACCTCACCAAGAGGATCAAGGGTCTCCAACATATGTCTTATTCTGCCAGACTAAAGAAACTTCAGCTCTATTCAGTAGCATACCACCTGCTCAGAGGTGATCTCTGCCTGACGTACAAGGCCATGTCCAATCAGGATCTGATGGACATGCTCCACCTCAAAAAATCCAAATCCATCAGTACCACGAGAGCTAAAGACTTAAACCTCGGCACAAGTATGAATAGGACATGCTGGAGGGATAGATTCATAACCCAGAGGCTTCCCATGCTTTGGAACAAGATCCCAGTTCATATTAGGCAGAGCCCGTCACTTACTCTCTTCAAGAGAAATCTTGATGAGTGGATGGGAGATCGTAAGTTTACCCCAGGGGTCACATCTGTGTCACTGCTAGACAGGTGCACAGTAAACTAATTCTATTATATAAGGGGACCTTCATTGTGTCACTACTAGACAGAAGCACAGTATTCTAAATTTATTCTGTACATTTTTGTACCATTTCATGGGGTGGCAAAAACCACATCACTATGGCTAGGCTTACAAATGCCCCAGGGCAGATAGCCTAGTACTAAACTATGAAACTATGATGTCATTCGAGTTAGGAGTTTTAAGGGGTTCGGGTTGGTTATTTTGTTTCATGTTTGTTATAAATATTTTCTAATAACTTTTCAGACGTTCATATCTTATGTAGTAGGAAACTACCTTAATTTTAAGAATATGATACTCTTACACTATGTTTGTTCTAATGATCATAATAGTATTCCTATTAGATATATTCTTGTGTATTTCTTAGATCAGTATGTTTATATTTACATCATTTAATTTTCAATGACTACACTAAAAGGTATATCAGTTAACATTAATGGTTTAAATAATCCTAATAAAAGGAGGAATTTAACTAGATATCTTAAGTTACATAAATCCCAGTTAGTATTCTTACAAGAAACTCACTTAATAACAGAGAATATATTCAGACTTGAATCTAGAACATATAAGATTTTAGTAAGTTCTGAACATACTAAGAAAAAGAGAGGAGTAGCTATCCTGTGGAATAGCATAATGCCTTTTCCTAAAATAAGAGATACATATTAGGATAATAAAGGAATGTTTTGTGCAGTCACCATAGAAATAAACAGTAAAATGTTCACATTGATTAACATATATTGGATCCCAGGGATAGGGATAAACAGTGAAACAACATCTAGATCAAATTGTACTATTCTCTAAAGGGAACATTATTTTGGCAGGAGATTTCAGTTGTATTCTAGATTACAAAGACTCTAGTACTAATGGGAAGAGAAGAATATCTACATCATCTAAATTATTAAAAGACTTTTCAGATACTTATTTTTTGAAAGATATAAGTTATTTTGCAGATACTACTTCTTTGTTTTACACATTTTTTTCTCATAGACATAACTCGTACTCGAGGATAGATAGAGTTTTTATTTCTAATAATTTAACAGATTCCTTAAACAAATCAGCAGTGATTTCATGTCCTTTATCAGATCATAATTCTATAATTTTTGAAGTGGTAGTCAATCCAAATTTTAATATTCATATAAAAAGGATCCCAGCTTATATCACAAAATTAAAAGATTTTAATGATTTCATTTCTACAGAAGTACAGAATTTTTTAGAACTTAACAATACTAATGATATATCAGAAATTTACTTATGGGATGCCCTAAAAGCTTATCTATATGGTAGGATATTGAATTGGTACAACAGAAAAAAAGAAAGCTTGGGATAAAGAGCTGCAAGATATACAATGTAAATTAGACACTTTAAAACTTAGTAATATGGGTGATAAAGATATATCAGATAAAAGAAAATGTTAAATAATAAATATCTAGAAATATTAAAACATAAAACTATGATCAATATAGAAAAATTCAAGTTTATAGATTTCTCTTCTAACCCTAAATCCTTAAAAATTCTTGCTAATAAAACGAAAAGATTAAATAGATTTAATCATATTAATGAAATATTCTCCCCTAAAAAAGGAAAAATGGTATCAGAAATTCATAATATATTAACTGAATTTAGAGTGTTTTTTTATAAACAACCAAACTACTACTGAAATGAACTCTAAAGAGGAAATAAATACATTTATTAATAAATACACTAAAACAAGACTTTCAGAGGACCAAGGGATTTCTATTGATAAACAAATATCTTTCAAAGAACTTCAAACTCACATTACCAAATTAAAGCAAAATAAAGCACCAGATAATGACGGCATCATTCCTGAAATTTACAAATTACTACCTATAAATGCTCTAAAATTGCTTTATAAAGTAATTAATCTTGTTCAGGACAAAAACATAATTCCACCTTCTTGGAAATACACTTTTATTTCTCCTATTTTAAAATCTAACAAAGATCCCTCTAAGTGTACCTCCTATAGACCCATCTCCCTATTAAACACTGATTACAAATTATTTATGTCCATTTATGCAGAAAGGCTAAAAACACTTTTACCCAAATTAGTTGATAGTGATCAAACTGGGTTTATAATGAAGAGAACTTCATATGATAACATTAAAAGAATATTAACTTTAATTGATTCGGTGAAAAATCTTAAAACAAATTTAACCCTAGTTAGTTTAGATATAAATTGTGCTTTTGACTCAGTTACATGGGAATATTTGTTCACTCTATTAAAGGAATTAAATATCTCCAATAATTTTATCAATCTTATCACTCTGTTATATGAAGGTAGCCAAGCTTATGTTAAAATTGGCACTAGTATATCTCAAAATATACCAATAGTAAAAGGTACTAAGCAAGGGTGTCCTTTATCCCCTTTTATTTTCATTAGTTATGGAACCATGGGCAAATTTAATAAGACATGATACAGATATTGAAGGATACAAGTTAAACCCCACTCTATCATCTACAATACAGATGTTTGCAGATGACATATTGATTACTCTTGGGAGTAGAAGGGAATCTATACAAAAACTTTTTAAAAACATGGAATATTTTCAAAAAAAATCAGGCCTTACTTTTAATAATAATAAAAGACAAATTCTTTTAACAGGTTCAAAAAAATACAATATACCTGATGAATATAATGAATATGTAGTTCAGTCTCAACAAATAGCATATTTAGGTATAATTATTACTAACAATATTAAAGATACCATTCAAATAAATTATAATAAAAGTCTATTACAGATAGAATATTTAATAAATAAATGGAACAAATTACTCTTTTCTATGGATGGTAAACTTTTAATAATAAAGATGATCCTTCTCCCCAAAATCTTATATATAATTCAATCTTTATCTATACCTCCTTCTTACCAAATAATTAAAAAAATGTAATTCAATGATTCAGAAATTTTTGTGGTTCCCAAATAAGCCAAGGATTGCATTAACATACCATATGTATAATTGGGATAATGGGGGGTATAGCCTTACCAACTTTAGAAATGTATTCAATTTCATCAGTATCCAATACAATATCTCATCTCATTGATGTGGAATATACTGCTAAGTGGAAAGAGTTTATAGAGGTATTGTCACAAAATACCAAAGATATAAACAGTTCCTATAAGCTAAATATAATTAATAATCCATTTATTTGGAGGTTAAAAGATTATATTTCTGAATTTTCTTCTCTGGGTTTTAACTGTAAGTATATAGTTTTTCTTTTAAAATCATTTAAAAATATATATTTAAATATAATCTATATAAGGATTGGCTTTTTTACTCTTCCCTATAGCCTACAAACACAGATGTATATTCTCTTCAGATTATACAAAAATGTCTATATTTCAGCAAAAGCATTTAACATTTTGGCACCAAATGATGATAACTAATAAGATAAAATCCAATAGTTTACTCTTGGAAGAGTATAAAGTTGATTCTTGTTTATGGTTAGAGCTTCAAGTAGCTAGACAATATGTATTAAGTAAATTGGATTCTATGTCTCCTATAATTAGGAAAAAAATTCCCAAGCTAATACAATATATGATTTTATCAGTTTTGCATAAATCTCCTAATAACAAGTTATCAAACATTTATAGGGCAATTCAATGTGATTTACATACACATTCAGATAATTATTGGAAATATTTTTTCTTTAATTAATAATCCCCCTTCTGAGAAAGACAAATTTAATATTTTACAATCAGCAAGTATGACTACTACTTCTTTAAAATGGAAATTATTCACATGGAGATTTTTAAATAGATCATTTATCACTCCTCATAATATAAGTATATTTTCTAAAAAGAATATAACATGTTGGAGATGTAATATTGAATTGAATGCTGACTGGTCTCATATGTTTTATAATTGCATATATTTAAGAAAATTTTGGGATGATATCAATAATTTGTTGCAAACAATTTTTACTGATAATTTCTTTATATCTAAATCACTTGTTTTATTTAATACTCCTGTTCCTGATTGTGTAAAAGAGAATAAGTACCCTTTAGTTTGGTCTATACTATCTATAGCTAGAAAAACAATCGCTAAGAATTGGAAATCTAGTACAGCACCTACATTTTTGGAATTTAAAAATATACTCCTTGAAACCTGTAATTTGGAAATGTTAACCATTAAATCTAGATCATCTAGGAATACTACATTATATAATTCATGGACTATCATCTATGAACTTCTAGAAAAATAGTTTATTAATTTATGTAAACAGATGATTTTTATTAATCCTACAGCTACATTAAGAATTTTTTTTTGCATAATGAACGTCTTTGTATATAGTTTAGTTACATTGGTTTATATATTAAAAAGTTTTTTTTTTTAATTTCTTGTTTTTTAACTTTAAAGAAAAAATGTTATAATTTCATGGAAATATTTGTTCATTTTAATAATGATTTAATAAAATTCTTTGAAAAAAAAAAAAAAAGTAGGCATGCTTGGCTTAGGGAACAGACATTACCCTGGCATATCAAATCTAAACTACTAGACACACCTTCCTTTTTGGACAAAAGGCTGAAGTTGTGTTTAAAAAAGATGGAGGATGAAGCAAAATCCATCCAAACTGTCAGACTTCCTCCAAGCACAGCCACCTAGGTTCAGTAAGAATTTTACCATTAAGCATTGTTCCTTTTCCTCCCAGTCAAAACCCAGTCAAACGAAAACCTGACAAGAAAGGCCTCATAGACAGCAGCAACAATCTCAAATGGCAAGGGCTATGGTCCTTAGGAACACCCATGCTGGGGAGTTGTAAGCCACAGGGCCCTAGCAGACATCAGTAATGACTATTCCCCTGCCCAGCCCCCCACCACCACCCTCCCACCCCAACTCCCAGCCAAGATAGGAGGACGACTTTCCCTATTCAAGGAAAACTGAGCCCACATCACCTCCAACAATTGGGTTCTTGATGTAATGTCAAATGGCTACAAGCTTATATTCAAAGAACCATTAAGATTCTCAGGCTACCCTGATGTGCCACAAAACCAAAGAGCAGAGGCCATGTCTCAGATTCACAACCTGTGCTCTCAGGGCTCTGTGGAACCCGTACCTGACCACCAGATAGGAAAATGGTTTTTACCCCAGGCTATTATTGGTCCCCAGGAAAGAAGCCTCTTGGTGCCCTGTCTTGGATCTGTCCATCTTCAATTAGTCCCTCCTTGTTCCAAAACTCAAATGCTTACTCTTTAGAAGCTTTGTTTTTTTTCAAACACCTTTAATAAATTATCGCTTGAGACATATGCAAATTTACATTCTTATAAAAGTAATCAAACTATGTTAACATAACATTACATTTCACATATATTGCTATATATCATTTAACCTAAGCAATATTACATACATTATTCAATCCCTGCCTTTTTTACTCTTTAAAAGCTTCTTCCCATGATCATTCCTCAGGCTGTAATGGTCACCTTAGACCTGAAAGATGCCTACTTAGACATTCCTATAGAAGAATCCTGCAAAAGGTTTCTTCACTTAAGAGCAAGTACCAGTCGCTTTCATTTCTCTGCACTTTCCTTTGACTTGTTTACTGCTCCCAGGTCTTCACAAAATATTTGGCTCCTGTGAATGCCTTCTGCAGAACGAGAGGCATTCAGATTTACCCATATCTGGACGACTGCCTCATTCAAGCCACTAGTCAGTCAAAGCTCCTCAAGGATCTGGCATTTATCCAGACACTACTGACTTCCCTAGGGTTCACCGTAAACCTCAGCAAATCCAACACAAACCCTTCCACCAGGATAGTTTTCCTGAGGGCTCTGCTGGAGTCCTCCCTCCAGAAGGCCTTCCATCCCTCAGACAAGGCTTCTTTATTAACCCTGTACTTCCAGCACATTATGCAGAGGTAATGACTTTCAGACAAGGATTTCCTCAGAACACTGGGCTACATGGCATCTTGTATACTAATGATCCCTCTGGGCAGGCTACACATGAGGAAGCTTCAGTGTTATCTTAAGAATCTGTGGTGCCAGCACTTACAGCACTTTGAGATGGAAATCCACCTGCCTCAAAGAGGAATTGGCATGGTGGGCATGAGCATGTGCACAGAACCAGGGTCTTCCCTTCAGATTCATACCTTCACCATGGATGCATCAGACACAGCCTGGGGAGCCCATTTCTAACACCTCCTATCCCAGGGCAAATGGGAAGAGCAGTTCAGACACAAGCACATAACCTCTAAAGAATTGATGACAGTACAGAAGGGCATGGTGGCCTTCGGGGATTACTGGAATCCAGAGGTCCTACTTATCAGGACAGACAACACAGCAGTTGTGCTACATAAACAAACAAGGGGGCACCCACTCCTACCCTTTTTGCCGGCTGGCAGTGCAGATCTGGGAGACAGCAGATGCTGTGGGTTTGCATCTGATGGCTCAGCACCTTCCTGGGATGCAGAACACTCTAGCAGACCACCTCAGCAGAAACTTAATAGATCCCAATGAGTGGCCGCTGCATTGGGAAACATTTCTCAGCATAGTCCAAAAATGGGGATCCCCTCAAATAGACCTCTTTGCCACCGAGGAAAATGCTCAGCTAAAAAGATTCTGTTCCAGGAGCAAACTTCACACAGTCTGGAGGACAAATGCCTTCTCCTTCCTCTGGAGCCACCTATTTCTTTATGGATTTCCTCCCCTGCCTCTCCTAAGAGTCCTCCTAAAAATCAGGGAAGAAGGACCAAGGGTCATCCTGATAGCTCCAGACTGGCCCAGGTAACACTTGTACCCACTGCTACTGAGTTTGACCAAAGAAAAACCTTGGCAGTTACCCCAGAGAGTGGATTTTCTGACTCGGCAAAGGGAAAGTTTGTGCACCCCAATCTGCAGACTGTCAAACTCTCAGCCTGGATACTTCAAAATTCTACCCTGAACAATTCCTGAGTAGGCAGGTGATTAGTATCCTCAGAGTCTAGAAGACCCAGTACTAGGAAAACATACTCTGCCAAGTGGAAAAGGTTCTTTGTTTGGTGTCAGCAACAAGGCCTCTCAACTCTGTCTCGACCAACATTTCAGCCATTTTGGACTACCTGGCTATCTTGGTGGACAAAGGCTTATCCTTTTCATCCATTAAGGTGCACGCTTCTGCCATTTCAGCCCACATCCCTACTGTTCCTCTTATCTTTTCCCATCCCCTAATGCACCATTTCCTTAGGGGGAGTGCTGCATGTCAGACCTCCCAGGAGGGAGCCCACCCCTCCTTGGGACCTCAATTTTGTTCTGGAAAATATGAACTTAGCCCCCCCTTTGAACCAGCTGCTTCCACTGATTTAAAATTCTTGACCTTGAAAACTGCCCTTTTACTGACTATCACCTCATCTAGAAGGGTTTTTGAGTTGCAGGCTCTCATGGAAGTGGGACCCTTTCTTATATTCCACCCAGAAAGAGTATCACTCAGAACTAACCCTTCCTTTATACCCAGGGTGGTCCCGGACACTTCCCTGAACCAAGTCATGCACTTGCCTATTTTCTTCCCTAAACCACAGAACCAGGGAAAGAATCGTTCACTCCTAGGATGTATACAGGCAACTTCACTACTACCTTGACAGAACTAAAACATTCAGAATATCAGAACAGCTGTTTCTTTTCTTTGCCTTGGGCTCTGAAGGAAAACCAGTCTCCAAACCAACCATCTCCAAGTGTATTTCCCACTGCATTTCCTTTTGTTATACCTACCACAGCAAAAAGCCACACAAATCTGTTAGGAGCCACTCAGTTAGGATCACTTCTACCTCCACTGTATTCCTGAGGGGAGTACCTGCCAAAGACATTTTGGAAGCAGCTACCTGGTCATCAGCGCATACTTTTACCAGTCACTACCACCTGTCAGCCTTCTCCAAGTCCGGAGCAGGATTTGCCACTGTGATCTTGCAGGACATCCTCTCTTCTACTTAAAGCACCTACCACTCTCATCTCAGCTTTTGGGAATCATCCCATAAGTCAGACTTTATCAGTGAAACACGAAGAACATAGTACAGTTATGTACACTTAGCATAAATGTAGATGTTCAAGTATATTCACTGCTGAAGTCTTCTTTCCAGCCCTCCTGTTCTCTTTACAGTAACAGCTTATTTCACTGTCCTCCTCTTTCTGAAGACCCTCTGCAGTAATGCCCTACAAGCCTCCTTTCCTCTAACCCTGTCCCTTAAGGTTCATCGATGGGGCTCCTACCTTCTAGGGGCAAGAAAAAACTGATGTCATGGCATTGGATGGCTCCCTTTATATACCCATCCTTACTGACATCAGGCTAGGCAGGAAGGAGTTTTTTTACTCTGGTAGTCAGTGGCTTCCGAAGCATGAAATCCCATAAATCAGGACCGCAAAAGTGAATACAACTCTAACATCTAGATTTATGGTAAGTGTACACAACTGTACTTTATCCATACATTCCACTGGCATTCTGGGAATTGCTGAGGAGTGCTGTGGATTCCACTGCTATCCTCAGTGCATTCTTGTGAACCTGAGGCCTCGTTCACGAGTAGCCAAAAAATAGTTTATTATTTATTTTACATTTGTTTACCAGTAGAGTCTGACTAGAAATGTACCCATTTTCAGCAAAGGCCTAGAGAGAAAGGCTCAACAATGTTTACAACTGTACAGTTAAATTAAGTACAGAACAAAGTAATGTCTGAATGGATAAACATACAGTAGATTACATGGACATACAGTAGTATTCTTGGGTATTCCATTCAGATATGTGAATACATTAATAGAATGGTTAGTGTAAAGGATACAATAAAACACGTTTAAGTACAGAACAGCAAAAGTAGATGATGTATGCTTACCGTAACATCAGCATAGGATAAAGATGCATTATGATGCTATATTTTCAGTTTGCTTAAGTAATATTGATAGGATTGAAACAGTATGTTAATACACTATAAACAGTGGGCCAGCGTTGCATACACTCATAGGAGTATATAGTTCTGCAGTAACAGTTGCTGGGCTATATTAAGTAGTGGTAAGTGGTAGTGAAGGGTAGAAAGTGACTAAGTATAGTTGGGCACTATTATGGAGAGAGTACTATTGTGTAGGAATAGTTTAATTGAATGCAGTTGTGTAGAGAGTGTCTTCTAGATCTGTTATGGGGGAGCTACCATGGGGTCTGTACAGTTACATATCCAAGACTTGTATAAATGGGACCGGAGGAGGTTTTTGTAGTTGTTTTTCTCAGTGAACGTGATTTCTAGGGGAATGCTGATGTTCTTCGCGTTTCATTTTTGCAGTCATCACATTTGGGTTATCCTGCCAGGGGTAGCCCTCAGTCAGCTCAAATACCAGAGGCTTAGTATTTCTGCGTCAGTTGCTATCACTCCAGGACTGACATCAGGTTGTCAGTGGTATAAAGTCAGGCAGCCGACCTCATTACATCAGTCTTTTTTACTGAGGAACCCGTAGCAGAAGCAGTTCGCAAGAGTGCCGGTCAGCCGCTATCTGAGTTTTCATTTCTGAATTGAACTTGAAGTCTTCTAAAGCAAAGTACCCTGTTGAGGATCCTTTTTTCTTGCTCTAACCGATGTCAGAAAAAGTTAACAATTGTCTCGCCTGTGGAAAGCAAATACCACACCAAGGCTTCCATTCTTACTGCATCACCTGTTTAGGCCCAGACCACCACATCCCCTGCTGTCGCTTTGGTGCTTTGTTCAACGCCAGAACTATATGTCATCGGGCCCTTATTGTAGCTAGATATTTTCGCGCTCAGTCCTTGAATTCCGATATGGCTTCGGTAAGCCATCCGACTACTGATCTTCCTAAAAAACGTAAGAATAAAGACAGACTGCACAGGTCCAAAACTACTGACGATGCTTCCGTTAAGCTAATCAGTTCTTCAGTCCTCAGTGAGGTGCTTTCACAGCCCCTGATGCCCGCTTCTGTAGATTCGCAGGCTGGTGCAGAGATCCTTTTGGAGTCCGGTATGTCGCGAGACTCTTTTTCGACTAAGGATTCTGCAGATGTCTCTACCTTGGATGGGTCCGGAGCCGGTGAGCAAGCATTACCGATACTCGACACAGACCGATGACTTCTTTCGCGTCCTCAGTTCTTTCAAAAACAACCAAATTTCTAAGGCCCAGGGTATGAACCACACCCAAAAAAATGATGACACAAGCTCAGGCACCTGCTTACTTGGCTCAGTCTCAAATGCTTAAAATGGCAGAAGACCTTATAAGAAGCCAGGCTACCCCTTCCAAAAGAAAGAGACTTGTCCTCAGTTGCAGTTGTTTTATCTGAACAGGAATCCGATGAGTCTGATGCATCTGAATATTAAGATATGCAACCCCTCTCTGCTTATGAGGATTCTGATGTAGAGGAATCCATCCCTTCAGCCTCTCTACCTGAGGACTTTTCCTTTAGGGAAACCCTTCATACTTTAAGGGAGCATTTCCAAAGGGAATGTCAGGACTATCCTCAGTCAAAAAAGAAACTCGGGGAATTCTTAGACCTACCACACCACAGACCTCTGGTCATTCCTCCTGTCCTGGATGTTGTGGATGATGATTTTATGGAATCCAGTCTAACTCCTGACAACCCTCCCTTCTGCTTCCAGGAGACTTGACGGGTATTAGAGTCCCTGACTCTCACAAATTTCTTTTCAAAAATCCTGCTGCTGACCCCGAGGTCATCTCTCAAGGACCTAAAGGAATCAAAGGGGTAAAAAAAGTATACACCTCTACTACTCTTACTGTTAGAGCATTAAATTGTCAGTTCCACATGTTAAAATATCAGCAACATACCACGGAACTCCTCAAACAAAAAAATATCTTCCTTTCCTGCTTGTGCAGAAAATAGAGTTACAAGAGTTAATGCATTCTGCAAGTCAGGTAACCTTACAATGTGTTTTTGACGCCCTAGAAGCATCATGCAGGGCAGCAGTCACTGGTTCTGTCCTTAGAAGACATGCTTGGCTTAAGGAACAGACCTTGCCAGACCATGTCAAATCCAAATTACTGGACGAACCCTTGAACAAAGACAACTTATTTGGCACCAAGGCTGAAGAGGTCTTAAAAAAGATGTAAGAAAAAATCTAAGTCTATGCAGACTGTTAAAGACTTCTTACAGGTACAGCCGCCAAGGTTCAGTAGGCATTGCCCCTACAAGCAGTGGTCCTTTCCTGCCCCCTCCAGGCCAGCTCAGCCCAGACCCAGGGGAAGCAGACCCCCCCCCCCCCCAGACAGCAGCCCCAGGGAATGCAGATATCTAAGCAGTGGAGTTTCTCCTCTTCAAAAACAGGGAGTGCAAAGCCACCCCCTTATGGTAAGAACTCACAATGATTTTACACTTCCACCCCTTTCCTCTGCCCAGCTGCTTGTGCCCCTAGGAGGAAAACTCTCCTTCCACGCAAGCAACTGGGCCACTATTACCAACGCCCGCTGGGTCCTCAACATAGTGTCCCAAGGATACAAATTTTATTTCCATACACTGCCAACCCCAAAAGGGTTCCCACATCTTCCTCCAGACCAGTGGGCAGAGGCCAAAAAGCAAGTCCTTTCCCTGCTTTCCATGAAGGCAATAGAGCATGTTCCTGCAGAACAGATAGGCCAAGGTTTCTACTCCAGACTCTTCCTGGTACCCAGAAAAGAGAGCACATGGCGCCCCATCCTCGATCTATCCATTCTAAACACCTGTCTAGTGATGCCAAAATTCAAAATGCTCACCCTACACCAGCTTCTACCTATGTTTTCCAAGGATGCTTGGTTAGCCACCCTAGACCTAAAAGAGGCCTGATTACACATCCCAATCAGGAAATCATGCAGGAAATACCTCTGTTTCAGGGCAGGATCTTTGCACTTCCCTTTGGTTTATCCACTGCTCCCAGAGTTTTCACAAAATGTCTGGCTCCCGCCATTACTTTTTGCAGACAAAGAAATATCCAAATTTACCCGAACTTGGATGACTGCCTGATTCAGGCAGACGGGAAGAACTGCTACAGCACCTGACTTTTGTAAACGACCTACTGACCTCCCTGGGATATACCATCAATGAAAAGAAATCAAAACTAGTCCACACACACAATTGTATCCCTGGGAGCAAGCCTGGACACAGCATCCCAGATGGCATTCCTTACTCCAGAAAAACAAACCTATCTGACAGGCTACTTCTCTCAACTAGCCACCAGAACCCAGTTATCCACAAGGAAAATCCTGCAAGCTCTAGGGTTCATGGCCTCTTGCATTCTACTCATTCCATATGCCAGACTGCATATGAGGAAACTACAGTGGTACCTAAAAAGCCTTTGGTGTCAGCATTCTCAATTCCTGGAAACACTTATACCAATGATACCTTGTCTAAGGAAAGATTTTCTTTGGTGGACAGCAGCATACAACCACAACAAAGGGACTTCCCTTCTCACAACCCCACACCACCCAGACCCTCACCACAGACTCATCAGACTATGCCTGGGGTCCTCACCTAGACGGCAGGTGCATTCAGGGCCAATGGAGCCCAAATCAAATACATCTGCACATCAACCAAAAGAGATGTTAGTAGTTCAGCACACCCTGACAGCTTTCAGACCCCCCCCCCCCCCGGGGCCTCTACTGATCAAAACAGACAATGCCACAGTGATGTGGTATATCAACAAGCAGGGAGGGACTCACTCTTATCCTCTCTGCAGGCTCGCCATGACCGTTTGGCACACGGCCTCAGCCATGCAACTACACCTGCTGGCACTATTCCTGCCAGGCTCTCTAAACTCTCTGGCAGACAACTTAAGCAGAAACCTGCTAGACCCACATGAGTGGCAGCTAGACCACAGAACCTTCACCCTTGTAACCCAAAAATGGGGCACCCCGAAGGTGGAGCTCTTTGCCTCCCACTCTAATCATCAGCTCAGCAAATTCTGCACCAGGGAACCTGACAGCAAGGCCTGGAAAGTGGATGGTTCTATCCTTCCAGTGGGTAAACCTCTCGGTCTATGCATTCCCCCTCTACCACTCATTTCAAGGGTACTGTTCGAAATAAGGGAGGTTAAACCAAGGACAATCCTGATTGCCCCAGACTGGCCACACCAGCACTGGTACCCACTGCTGCGCAGCTTGTCACCCCTGCCACCATGGCACCTACCTCGATCCCAACACTCCTGACCCAGAGGAATGGAGAATGAATGCATCCCCAATTGCAGACCCTCATCCTGGCAGCCTGGCTTATTCCATAACCTCTCCTCAAGCTGCCAGCCTAAGCAAACAAGTTCTAGATGTTATACGTGAGGTCAGACGCCCCAGCACTAGAAAATCCTATGCTGACAAGTGGAAAAGGTTTTGCACATGGATATAGGCTAAGGGAGCCGGAACCGCACAGTCCTCCTTGCCTGTTATCCTAGATTAACTGGCAGCCCTACTACACAGGGGTCTATCCTTCTCTTCTCTTAAAATTCATGCCTCAGCAATCTCTGCTCATTACAGCACAGAGGCAACTCTCTTCTCACACTCTCTCATCAAACAGTTGCTAAGAGGGGCTAACAACTTAAGGCCACCCAGAAGAGCTTCTACCCCAGCTTGGGACCTTAACTTTGTGTTGGAAAAGCTCACCCTACCCCCCCCCCCTTTGAACCTGCAACTTCAGCAGAGTTGAAATGTCTGTCTTGGAAGACAGCCTTGCTTCTGGCCATCACTTCAGCTGGAAGAGTATCAGAGCTAGAAGCACTTATGGCTGCAGAGCACTTCATCATTTTCCATGCTGACAGGGTCCCCCTCAGGACTGTCCCATCCTTCGTGCCTAAAGTATGGTGTTCAGTGTGGCTCTCAACCAATCCATTCACTTACCTACCTTTTTTCCCTAACCCACAAAACAAGGGGAAAAGGATTCTGCACTCTCTAGATGTGCACAGACAGCTCAGATTCCACCTGGACAGGACTAAATCTTTTAGAAATTCTGATCAATTGCTAGTCAGCTTCACTGCAGGAGCAGAGGGCAAGGCCATATCCAAACAAACAATTTCCAAATGGATAGCACACTGCATCCATTTCTGCTACAAACAGCACGGGAAACCACCCCCAAAGAGGGTCAGGAAACATTCCACCAGAGAAACCTCCACCTCTGCAGCTTTTCTCAGAGGGGTCCCCACCAGAGACATCCTGGAGGCTGCAACATGGACATGTGTTCATACCTTCACCAAGCATTACCACATGCCTATCTTCTCCAAATCCAGGGCAGGCTTTGCCACCGCAGTCTTGGAGGGCATCCTAGCCAGCTCCCAGTCTTCTTGACTGCCTTCACCCTTTTCTTCAGCTTTGGGAATCAACCCAAATGTGATGACTGCAACAGTGAAACACGAAGAACATAGTACAGATGTTCTTCATTCCACATTGCTGCAGTCCTAACTATTGGGTAGTCCGCTGTCCAGTCGGCCCGAATACCAAAGTATATGGCTGACGTCGGTCAAGGCGCATTAGACTGACGTCAGTACGTCAGGGTACTAATGCGCATGACCAACGTCATATCCTCAGTCTTTTTTGCCGCATGGTCCGATGCAGAAGCAGTTTTGCGAGTGCAGGTTGGCGTTCTGAAAGTTTCTGAAGTCAGAGTTTCAGACCGAATCAAAGTTGGCTAAGTATCCCGTTGGGGAATATTTTGGTTTTTTCTTGCCTCAGTATTTAACCGGATGTCAGAAAAAGTGAATAACTGTATTTCTTGTGGGAAACAGATACCTCATAGGGATTACCATACTTTGTGTATACCTTGTTTAGGGCCTGAGCACGGCGTTGTTGGATGCCGCTCTTGTGCTAGATTTAACAAACGCACTATTAAGAGAAGGTTAGACTGTGCCAGGTTAGTTTTGGGAAGCGTTGTAATTATAAAATGCCGTCGGATGCTCCGGCGCCGCTTCGCCAAAAGCGCAAGGATAAAGCAGCAAAGCCTAGAGTGGAGGTACCGACAGTCCCGGACGTCGGTTCTTTAGAAGGCTCAGTGGAGCCGGAGGTTTTGCCAGGAGTTTCTTTGGAGTCTCAGGAGAGACTTTACTGTTACAGGATGTGTCCTCTCAGGAAGTAGGCCAGGCTGAAGGGGCTTCTCAGGTAGCTGTTCTTCCCTCTCTTCCTAAGGTGGTTAGGGCCTCCCCTTCTGTTTCCAAGGCTTCTTTAAGAGGCAGGCCTAGTTTAGCTTCAGTGGGGGTTTCTCTGAGTGTTTCAGGGTCTTTGCCTAAGAAGCATATGCTAAAAATGGCAGAGGATTTGATTACTATGATTAGAGGTTCTATGCCCCCTCCTGATAAGAGGCCTAGGGTGGAACCTGAGTTTGAGAGTTTTGAGCAATGTTCGGAGGCTTCTGAGTCTTCGGCTGAAGACTTGCAGGAGTATCCTCCTTATTCTGATTCTGATGTGGATGATTCTACTCCTTCAGCTTCGCCTCCTGAGGATTTTTCGTTCTCAGAGACTCTGCATTCCATGAGGGAGCATTTTAAATGGGAAGGTCAAGATTTCTCTGATTCCAGGAAGAGGCTTAGGGAATTCTTGTTTTTACCCCAGCATAGGCCTTTAGCTATACCTCCTGTTCTGAATGTGGTAGAAGATGTTTTTGCAGAGGCTTCCCTGAATCCTGATTCTTTGCCTCCTGCCCCAGTTAAACCGGATAGGTACTATAGGGTGCCTGAGGCTCATAAGTATCTTTTTAAGAGTCCTAGGGCAGACCCGGAAACTGTCTCTCAGGGGCCTAAGGGTGTGAAGGCTTCTGTTGTTAAAAATCCTGTTCCTCCTGATAAAGAGGCAAGGGCTTTGGATAGATGGGGAAAGAAAGTGTATACTTCTTCCACTTTAGCCATGAGGGCGTTGAATTGTCAGTTTCACATGTTAAAATATCAGAATTATCTCCTTTCACAATTGAAGTCTAAGGTGGATGCTCTGGCTGAAGGTATTGAGTGTAAAGAGTTGCAGGATTTAGTTCATGTGTCTGAACAGGTGGGAAAGCATTTTGCAGTGTGGTTTTGATGCTGTGCAGGCCTCCTCGAGGGTGGCTGCCACTGGTTCTGTTCTTCGTAGGCACGCCTGGTTGAGAGACCAGAATTTAGCTGAGCATGTTAAGACAAGGATTTTGGATGCTCCTTTACAGTCTGATGTGTTGTTTGGTTCGCCTGTGGAAGCAGTTTTAAAGAAAATGGAGGACAAGGCTAAGTCTATGCAAACTGTTAAGGATTTTTTGCAGGTGCAGCCTCCAAAGTTTAGTAGAAATTGGCCTACTAAGGGATGGACATATCCTGCTTATGATTCCCAGTCTAGGGGTAGGTCTAGACGTGGTAGGGGCAGAGCTCAAGGTTCTTTTAGGCCTAGAACAGGGAGTTCACCTGCTCAGCCTTCTGGTGAGGGTAGGGGTCAGTCCTTTCGTAAACAGACCCAATGACCTGCCTTTTCAGCTGCCAGTACATTCTCGCCTGGCAGCACCTTTGGGAGGAAGGCTGTCTCTTTTCAAAGAAAATTGGGATTTAATTACCCAAGACAGATGGGTTCTGGATATCATTCACCACGGTTACAGGTTTTATTTCCATACCTTGCCTCCTTTCAAAGGCATGCCAGACATTCCTCCTCTACAAAGACAAGAGGCTCACAAGCAAATTTCTCTGTTGCTCCAAATAGGGGCCATTCAGCCAGTTCCTGTGCCAGAAAGGGGCCTAGGATTTTATTCTCGCCTGTTCCTAGTACCAAAGAAGGGGAACACGTGGAGACCAATTTTGGATTTATCTATCCTCAACACTTATCTGGACATTCCCAAGTTCAAAATGTTGACGTTACAACAGCTTTTACCTCTGCTGGGCAAAAATCACTGGATGGTAACTTTAGATCTCAAGGAAGCTTACCTTCATGTGCCTATCAGACTAAGTTGCAGGAAGTATCTGCGTTTCGAGCTGGAAATTTTCATTATCAGTTCTCTGCATTGCCCTTTGGCTTATCTACTGCGCCCAGAGTATTCACAAAGGTTCTGGCTCCAGTGATAGCTTACTTCAGACTAAAAGGAATTCAAATCTATCCTTACTTGGACGACTGCCTGATTCTGGCTCAAGAAAAGGAAGACCTTTTACAGCATTTGGAATATGTGATAGCAGTGCTAAGATGCCTAGGGTATTCTGTGAACGAAATAAAGTCCAGTCTAGTACCCTCTCAAGACATGTGCTTTCTGGGTGTGAGACTGAATACAGCAGCCCAGATGGCCTTTTTAACCCCGGACAAACAAAAGAATCTTTCCAGTTACTTCCATCACCTATCTCTTCAGTCCGGGCTGACTGCAAGGATAGTCCTTCAAGCCTTAGGGTTCATGGCATCTTGTATTCTGGTGCTTCCCAATGCCAAATTGCATATGAGGAAGCTGCAATGGTATCACAAGAATGTATGGACACAGCACTGCCAGGATTTGGACACTGTCATTCAAATAATACCTTGCATTCAAAAGGAATTTTTGTGGTGGGCTCAGGAATGTCACCTAAACAAGGGACTCTCTGTGACCCGGCCAGAGGCGAGTCAGATTCTTACGACAGATGCCTCAGACATTGCTTGGGGAGCTCATCTAAATGGAAAGTGGATACAAGACAAGTGGCCTGCCAGACTACAGCATCTACATATCAACATGAAAGAGATGTTAGCAGTCCAGTTTGCATTAATGGCTTTCAAGAAGTTACTTCTTCCAGGGCAGGTGTTGATTCTAACAGACAACACAACTGTCATGTGGTACATCAACAAACAAGGGGGAACACATTCTTACCCGTTGTGCAGGCAAGCAATGATTTTATGGGAGACTGCGCTCAGCTTGCAACTAACTCTTCAGGCAAGGTTTCTGCCAGGAGCACAGAACTCCTTAGCAGATGTGTTAAGCAGACAAATCATGGATCCCCACGAGTGGAAACTGGATCTTCATGTCTTTCAAAAATTGACAGTGTCATGGGGAACTCCAGACATAGATCTGTTCGCTTCTCCACTAAACCACCAGCTGCCAAAGTTTTGCACAAAGAGGTTTCATCACACAGCTTGGAAAGTGGATGCTCTTTCTTTCAGTTGGAAAAATCTTCATGTGTATGCCTTTCCACCTCTGCCTCTTCTCCCAAAGGTGCTCCTAAAGGTCAGACAAGACAAGCCAAGGATGATTTTAATAGCTCCAGATTGGCCTCGGCAACACTGGTACCCATTACTGAGGAGTCTGGTAAGGAAGCCTCCATGGCCTTTACCTGTGATTTCACACCTGTTGTCTCAGAGGGACGGTCACCTGCTCAATGTCAAGCTCCACTCTCTTCATCTAACAGCCTGGCATATTCTGTTTTGAAACACAGCAGGTCTCAACTTCCTCAACAAGTTTTAAATGTGATTATGGAAGCCAGAAGACCTAGTACAAGGAAGGTGTACGCAGAAAAATGGAAGAGATTTTTATTTTGGAGTGCAGCAAACAATTTGGAGATTTCTGAGCCTAATTTGAATGTGGCTCTTCAATATCTTACTGAGTTATTGGACAAAGGTTTGTCTTTCTCTTCCATTAAGATTCATGCTGCAGCAATTTCAGCTCACTATGATTGTGATCCACCATTGTTTTCGCATCCTTTGTTCAAGCAATTTCTTAGAGGGGCAAAGAATTTAAGAGCCCCAGGAAGAGCTCCTACTGCTGCTTGG
This sequence comes from Protopterus annectens, assembly GCF_019279795.1. Taxonomy (NCBI): domain Eukaryota; kingdom Metazoa; phylum Chordata; order Ceratodontiformes; family Protopteridae; genus Protopterus; species Protopterus annectens. Next base: position 852,504,518 of record NC_056731.1, read on the forward strand.
GATCTCAATTGTGTGTTGGAGAAACTTACTCTACAACCTTTTGAGCCTCGGCTACTGCTGACTTGAAATACTTGTCATGGAAGACTGCTTTTTGTTGGCCATTACTTCTGCAAGAAGGGTTTCTGAGTTGCAGGCCCTTATGGCGGTTGAGCCTTTTTTGATTTTTCATAAGGATAGGGTATCATTACGTACTAATCCATCCTTTATGCCTAAGGTGGTTTCTAGTGTGGCTTTAAACCAAACTATTCATTTGCCTACTTTTTATGCAGATCCCCAAAATAAAGGGGAAAAGATTTTGCACACTTTAGATGTACACAGGCAATTGCGTTATTATTTAAGCAGGACTAAGGATTTTAGGCAGTCTCAGCAGTTGTTTGTTTCTTTTGCTTTGAGTTCGCAGGGCAAGCCTGTGTCAAAACAAACTATTTCTAGGTGGATTGGGTTTTGCATTGCATTTTGTTATTCCCATCATGGCAAGGAGATTCCAGCTGGGATTAGGCCTCATTCCACTAGGGCTACTGCCACTTCAACAGCATTTCTAAGGGGTGGCAACTAAGGATATTTTGGAGGCAGCTACTTGGAGTTCAGTGCATACTTTCTCTAAGCATTATCACCTTCCTCTCTACTCTAAGTCTAGGGCTGGTTTTGCCACAGCTATTTTGCAAGGCATGTTGTCAGCTCCTGTTTCCTTATGATTTGCCAGCCTCCCTTACCTCTGCTTTGGGATTCTACCCAATAGTTAGGACTGCAGCAATGTGGAATGAAGAACATAGTACAGTTTTGTACCTACCATAAATGTAGATGTTCGAGGATCCACATTGCTGCAGTCCAATTTACCCTCCCTCCTTCCCCTCTGTGTTTAGGGGTGGTTGTGTAGGTGAGGTTATATTCTGGTACTTTTGTATATATTGTACATATTTTTGGTGCAGGTATGTTTGCAGGTTTTGGTATTGGCCTTGTCTTTTTAGGGTCTTCTGACATCTGGGGCAAGAAAAGACTGAGGATATGGCGTCGGTCATGCGCATTAGTACCCTGACGTACTGACGTCAGTCTAATGCGCCTTGACCGACGTCAGCCATATACTTTGGTATTCGGGCCGACTGGACAGCGGACTACCCAATAGTTAGGACTGCAGCAATGTGGATCCTCGAACATCTACATTTATGGTAGGTACAAAACTGTACTTTGTGTACACTTACCACAAATGTAGATGTTTGAGTGTATTCACTGTTGCAGTCCTGGTTTCCCTCCCTCCATCCCCCTTGTCTGTCTCTCTCTCTCTCCTTACAAGAAATTTTTAGTATTTACTTTCTACTGGTGGTGTTCCACCATAACCTAGCTCCCTATTGGGGGCTCCTGACAAGGCAAGAAAAACTGATTTAATGGCGTTGGCTGCCTGATTTTATACCACTGACGACCTGACGTCAGTCCTGGAGCGACAGCAACCGATGCAGAAATACTAAGCCTCTGGTATTCGTGCCGACTGAGGGCTACCCCTGGCAGGATAACCCAAATGTGATGACTGCAACAATGAATACACTCAAACGTCTACATTTAGGGTAAGTGTGCACAACTGTACTTTCCATGTTTTTGAGATAGGAGGAGAGTAGAGGGAGTTCTGCAAGTACGTTTCCTTACATGTTTGTATATTGCTGCAGTTCATAGGGATGAGCATAAAAAGACCTAATTTACATACAAAACATGTAAATGACCCTGGACTTACATTGATGTTAAACTTACTTGTGTATTAACTTGCGATTACTCAAGTTAGGCAGCAAATGACTTGGGAAACCAAGGACTTTTTAAAGGAAGCAAAATTAGAAGTATTGCAAATTAATGTGAAGCACTTCAGAATGGTGTAAGATTACGCAGTTCACTTAAAGAAGTGTTTGCTTTACTGATGTGATGGGCATATTACAGTGGCTTGAGCAAATTTTTACTGTGAAGCTGTCATTTGTCAATAGAAAATCATTACAACAGCAATGCAAATCCTAGTGATCACTGACAACATTTATTTTCATGTCATTTGGTAATTTTATTATGAAATACTGAAGTGGCAAGGATGTTTTGTTGGCCAAATTATTGGGACATTTCTGAGTGTCATTCCTGAGTGAAAAATGACAGTATTATAAATACACGAAAGTGGTGGGGGAAGAACTGATCTATCAAAAAAAAAAAAAAAAGCTGCCTGCCTTACTATTGTAAATGTATTCTTGATGGTAAAAACATTACTTCAGCACAGTGTTTGAGTCTTAGGCCAGCCAGGTGTATATGTATAATTGAGGTTTGTGTCAGCTTCTTTTTTTTTCTCGAGGATTTTAGGAATGCTTTCACTGTTGTGCTCTTTGACTGATCATTGCATCAGAACATTTTTGTGTATTACTGTAGCATGTTTTATGTGCAGTAATGATGCAAAACCAGGGACGTGCCCTTAAAACATATGACAAAAATGTTTTTAGGAAAGGAGAGACCAAGTAAGCTGAGAGGGAAGAGGCCTGGAATCAAGTTGGTGGAAGGAACCACACATTAACACAGTGCAAGAAGAGGGCAGCAGATATGGTAGGACGTGATGGAGCCAAGACTAGGCAGAATGCAATTTCCCATACCAGTACATGAGGGGAGCTTCCAACACTTATCCCTTTTAACACCAGCTGAGGAATACCTCCTTTCCATTTAAGGGAGTGACACTGATGCAGAAGATGATGAGACTGATATAATCAGAGGTGATATGGGCACTGGCTATTTCCAAAGTCTGCATCAACAACTCACATCTGCTCCAGAAGATTGGTAATAAACCGTAAAATATTTATATAGCAAATTGAATGCTGACATGGAATGATTGCATTAAACACTTGGTGATTACTATAAACAGGTGAACCTAAAATATCTACACAGAATGACAACTAAGGAGGTGTGCATGGTAAGTGTCCCCCACACCTCCTTACTCATTGTACAGTAGTGTATGCTACTACTTTATTGGTAATGTTTTCAGATAATTGTTACATGGTCAGCAGCAGAAATGAACAGTTCCACTATACCATTAAATTTGGAGGATATCAGCAACAGAATGGCTGTTGAAGAAAAGGATGATATAGTTATATTTGTGTGCCAGCCTGAGGAAAGTGGCATACATTTAATGGCAGGGTCTCACCCCACAATATGTTAGTAACTCTGCAGGAAGTGGCAGTGCATCACAAAGTCAAGCACATGCTGACATTGCACTCATTCTTGTACAGAAAGAAAACCCATGCACCTCTACACCAGTATTTCCAAACCCAGATGAATGCTTTCAGGAATAAAGCAGAAATTCAGAGGTAACTGTCCACAGTGACACCTTTACAAAGGGGCACCTGTTGCAGAAATTTGCCACAGCAAACCTAGAAACACTTAAAGCATTAGTTGTACAGCAGCAAACGTGTCATGACATTTTTAGGGCTCAGAGCACCGACACCGAGAGCAAGTAGTCAAAAGTCCTCCAAGGTATATGTGAAGATTTCCAGCACTACTTGGAAATGTCAGAGAGTAGGGATAATGGCATGTGTAGTATGGTGGCACAGTAAGCATTCATGGCTACCTCCATTCGTACACTAGTTAGGACTTGCCAGGCTCAAGTAGGCGGCCGTCTTGCAAGGGGAAGAGGATGGGGTGCTGTCAGGACACATGGGGGCTGATCACATGAGCCTACTGGAACTTCTCAAGAAAGTAGTATAATTAGGGTGAACAAGCACAACAGATTTCATGCAAGCCACACCAGCATTCATCTACACCTAGCAGAACCTAGGCACCCAGGAAACATAGTCCACCACTGATGAATCAAATTAACAACTTTATTCAGCCAAAATAAAAACATCACATAAAAGCCCACTATATATATCACCATATAGTGAGCATTTGTGGTGTTCTTATTTTGGCGGAATAAAGTTGTTAATTTGATTTATCAGTGGCTGACTACGTTTCCTGGGTGCCTTGGACTACTTAGTGGATTATTTGGTACCTTTGACATTTTTATTGTGAGTTTTTACCTAGCAGAACCTCTCATTTGAGGTCACAGTCACACAGCACTGTCAGGTCAGTGTCTTAAGGATCACCCGCTTCGAGTAGGTCGAGGCATCGGACCAACTTGCCATCCAGCTCTCATGACAGCCCCATTTCAAAATCACTTGAGCTGTCACCTAGCCTATCTTTAGGAGATGTGTATGACACATTTGACCGTGACCTACTGTCAAGTGTGACATATGTTACTTACAGTTTGGCCTTTGTGCACTCACACACACATATCAGTGTTTAACTTGAAGAGGTGTATTTTTTTTAATAAAGAAGTGATTTTGGGGGAGGCTTGGGACACCTTTCAACTGTATGCATTTCATTCCTGTAATGGTACTGCTTAAAACCTCATGGAACTGTGGAAAGAAAGCTGTATGTCATAACTTAAGAGTACAGTCATTAACACCATTAATGTAGTATTTATTACCATTGTTACAGCTCTGTTACCTACACCATAAAAGTAGTAATACACAAGTATTCAGGGAAACGCTATGTATTCTGCCATGTAAAGAAACTCTGCTGCCACTTCACCCCTGCACTGGCCAAATGAGGATAGTCTCTGAGATCACAAATGATTGTGTGACAAAATGATATAATCTGATGTGCAGTACTTAACAGACAACACCTCTGCAGAATGTATTATGCAAAACCATTAAAATTTTGATTTATTTCTTATAATGTTGCTTTATGTCACTGAAAAGGAGTCCAGGAATGCTCAAGCATGACTTTTACAAACAATAATATGAGTACTTGTTCTGAAATAAAAAATAATTATTTAAAGATGGGAAGGAATATCTGATGAACAGTGACAGTAGACCATGAATCACACAGCGTAGCCCGGAGATATCACTGCATGCATCAGTTACACTTGATATTTCTTACAAGAAAGGATACACTTATTTGAGTCATGGTCCATAGTTGGATGCAGCCTGCCGCATGGGGTCCCTTACTGCTGCTGCCAACTGGTCACCATTAGTTATAGTAAGACTGGAACTTGAAGCTACAGTGGCAAGCATGAGTCACTTCACCACCAGATCAGTGCATGTATGTTGTGTGAAGTGCATCATGCAGTAAACATCCTGCATGTGATATCTGGGTTATATTGAAGGGCACCCCCAGATTCATTCAGGCACCTAAAACAACTCACAAAGCCCCCCTCAGTAACAATGTTGGTCCGAGACAGGGTTACATTGTAGTTCTTTTTTGCAGCTCCACTTGGATTTATCACTGGTGTCATGAGTCATGGCTCCAGTGGATATCCAGCATCACCTGAAATGGAGAGAGAGAGAGCAAAAGGAGGGTGGAGAGGAGACAAAACAAAGAAAAAGTCTAATATTCTGTAATACATTTTACCATGAATAACGACTTAAAAACAGGGAAAAAATTTTTTTTCCACCTACCAACAAGGTGACCATTATGCATCCTGCCATGTAGGAAGAGGCAGTAGAGTGAGTTAGTCTTCCAGATATGGGAATAGTGTGAGCTGACAGAATGCTGGGCAGAGACAGTGATGCATTCCCCATGCATCACACACTACTTAGCATTTGATGGAATGGTACCCTTTCTTTTGTGGTACTGCTTCCCCCCCATGAATCAGATGGGGATGTAATTGCAACATGGGTGCAATCTGTCGCATCGAATACCTCAGGGAAATGTGCTACCCCGTGAAAGTCAGGCACAGTCTGAGTTCGGTCCTGAGGTGACACCAGGAAATAGATGTACTGATCCACAAGTGCCAAGAGTACATCCAGGAGTTGCAGAAGTCTGTGAGATACCCAAAGCATCCCCTGTCTGCTTCTGGAAGGCCTCTATGGCAAGTATAGTGAGGGCTATATATACCTTTGTATCTACCTGGATAGGAAGTCCTTTCATCCCCCTAGTGCCTCTGTCTGGGCCATACATACTAAGACCTTCACAATATCCCTTTCTGTTTTGAACCTATCAAGTAACTACTGGTTGTCAATTACATTGTGCATTTCTCAACCTTTATTTCCACCTTCTTGGAGGGCAAGCACTGCTGGGTGCAGGTGGTTTTGGCTCTGCCAAAGCCAGCACCTCACACTGGCAAATAGCAAGGCTAGCAGGAAGTGACAACATTATTGAGGATTGCAAAGTAGATGGAATAGGAGTGACTCTGACTTTTATAGTGAATCTGTGGACAGTGCAGAAAAGTGAAAAACTTTGACTATAAATTGCAAATGGGAGGGAGAAGGCCTCACTACCATATGTCATTTTACATAATTTCTCATTATGACTTCATTTGCTTACTCTTATTTGCGGCCATTGTGCAGCTATCCTTTGCACGTTTCAGTGATGACTATGAATACCACCTGTAGTGTTCAGTGGAAATTGTACTTGACCTCTAGATGATCTTAAAACTAAAACTTAGAATATGTATTAAATGGCTTAGGAAAGAGTTTTCCTTGTTTAATATAGAAAGACGGTTGTATGATTGGAGAGCCCTTTAAAAGATGTAGCAGAATAAAAACTGGAGAAAGTTCAAGAAAACAATCTCATGTTGAATGGGACTTGCGGTTTAGATAAAAAATTGTCTAAGTTTAAGTAAGCCAAACCAGTTCTTGGGTGCCATCTCAGTGTGTGTTTTTATCTCATAAGTAAGACGGTGAGAAGCAGGCAAAAAGAGAAGTCATGTAATTTCCTTCTATTATGTTTGCAGTATTCTTAACTTGAGGGATTCACTGCCAAAGGTACTCCTGATGTGCAACCAGTATACAAAAGGCTTTAACCACTGTGAAGTACGTGGGATGTCCCACGTAGGTCAGCAGCCAGCGTCATCCATAAAAGTGGCATCCTTATGTACCATCCTCAGAATTTCTCTGCAGCCAGTCTGAACACCATCTGCAGTCGTTGGTCTGCTAGCCAGAGTTGTTTGCTGGATATAAGAGTTTGAGAAGTGCCCCACTGAGGGTTATCTGTTCATTTTGCTACTGCTTTTTTGCTGTGAAGGTTACGACATCCAAAAAGAGTGAATGCCAGTGTGGAAGACAAATTCCAAATAAAGACAGACACAATCAGTGTCCCTTCTGCTTAGGACCCAGCCAGTCTTGCCCTGTTTGTAAAGCTTTTATCCCCAAGACCTTATGTAGCCACTTTTCCTGTCTTTATACTTATCTTGAGAATCTGAGACTGAAACGGTTAGCACATAATGTTATGGAGGGTACATCAGGGTCTTCTGCTGATCCTGCAATGAAGAAGGCTAAAAATGTTAGGCCTGATGCTTCAGCTGCACCTCCCCTCCCAGATGTGTCTCTCGAGGCCAATGAAGGCCCGGAGACCCGCCTGGCTGTCTGCTCGAATTTTGAGGTGGGTACCATTTCTCTAAAACTATTTACAGACAACACCACAGTTCATTGGTATGTGAACAAATGAGGGGGGGGGGGGGCACAAAATCATACCTTATGTGCAGGCTAGCCCTCACGGCATGGGAAGTGGCAACTCAGTATCAGGTCTTCCTTCAGGCAGTGTACATCTCCTCCAATCAGAATGTAGTGGCAGACACTCTGAGCAGGTCCTTGACTCAATCCCACAAATTGATGCTTCACAAGGATGTGTTTCTGGACATTCTCCACTGATGGGGTATTCCTAAAGTAGATCTTTTTGCCTCCCCTCTGAACAGACAACCTCCAAAATTTTGTGCCAGAGTTCCAAACCCTCCGGTGTGGAAGGTGGATGCACTTTCTTTCTCATTGAAGAGGATGTTTCTCTCTGCATTCCTCCCTTCCCTCTTATTCAGAACATTCTGCTGAAAATTCAGCAGGACAAACCAAAAATCTTGCTGGTGACTCCCTTTTGGCCAAAACAGAATTGGTTCCCACTTCTGCATTTAACCAAGGGCCATCATCATCATAAGTTACTTCACAGGGTGGATCGTTTCGCACAAGACAAGGGATCTCTAATTCACCCACATCTGTACATCTGACAATGTGAGTGATAGGCTTCTGAATCCTTTCAGGCACCTCTTTTCAGAGGACATGCTTAGGGTTTTGTAGGAGACCAGAAAACGCAGTACTAGGAAATTCTACTTATCCAAATTGTAGAGGTTTTCCATCTGGTGTCTTTTTTGTAAACTGGAACCACTTTCTGTGGATATACCCCTGGTTTTGTCTTATCCCTGTGAACTGCTGAAGGCTGGGTTGGCCTATTCCTCTGTGAAGGCTCATCTTTTCAGCCATTTCTGCTTGTCTGCCTTTATCTCCTCCTTTGGCCTTTAAATTGGAGGTTAAACTCTTCCATAAAAGCAACCTTCATATCAAACCTCCCAGGAAGCCTGTTCCTCCTCTTTGGGATCTCAGTTATTATGTCTTGGAAAAACTCACTGTGCCTCTGTTTGAACCTGCAGCTACAGTCTCCCTGCAACGTTGCACTTGGAAGATTGTTTTATTAGTTATCACTTCAGCTGGGAGGGTGTACAAACTTCAGGCCTTGATGGCTTCTCCCCCTTTCCTGGTTTTCCATAAGGACAGGGTTTCCTTGCATACGAACCCTTCTTTTAAGCCCAAGGTTGTGAATGTGTTGTCATATAAACGGTCTGTTTTATTTGCCCACTTTTTTCCTCTCTCCACAATCATCTAATGAGAGAGGTCTTACACACCTTGGATGTGCATAAACTCAGATTTTACATGGATAAAACTAACGCTATTGAGAAATCTGATCAGCTTTTTGTTTTTTTTTTCATCCCAGGGCTCTGGGATTGCCTCTGTCCAAACAGACTGTTTCCACTTGGATTTATAAAACTATTTCCTTTTGTTATGTTTTTCATGGTAAGAGCCTTTCTACTCCTGTAAAAGCTCATTCTTCGAGAGCCATGGCTTCTTCAGGTGCTTTTTTCAAAGGTTTGGATGCTAACACCATCTTGGAAGCAGCTACTTGGTCTTTTGTTCACACCCTCACTAAACATTATAAACTGGATGGCATCTCCAGATCTAGAGCTGGTTTTGCTAGAGCCATTTCCATGGTTTCTTAGAAAGTGTCTCTGCTCCTCTCCCCTCCCATTCTTCTTCATGAGCTTGGGTACTCTTCCTCATCTCAGGAATACTGCAGCATAAGAGTAGAAGGACATAGAATAGTGTAAAATTCTACCATAACCATAGATGTCCTCCTCTTCTTTGCAGTATTCTATCCCTTCCACCTTCCCTCTTGTGGTTTGTCTTTTTTCCTGGATGTATGCTTACCTCCTTTTTTCCTTAGGCTGGTGTTCTTACTGGGGCATTAAGTTCTTAGGATGGTACATGTGGATGTCACTTTTATGATTGATGCTGGCTGCTGGCTTACGTGCGACAGCCCACATACCTTGCAGTGGTTAAAGTCTTTTATATACTGGCCAAACTTCAGGACTACCTTTGGCAGTGAATTCCTCATTTTAAGACTACTGCAACTTAGAAGAGAAGGACATCTATGGTTATGGTAAAATTTTACACAACTATTCTATACCTTTGTATAAAAACAGTGGTACTGTTTCACTGCATGCGTTTTGATGCAGTTTTGGAGACTGAGAAACTGACATACTGGAAAATGTTCAAATGAAAATGAGAGCTAGTTGGAGATCTTAAAGCTGTCAGAAGGCAATTGCAAAAAAAAATAAACATGGTTGACATGTACAAGTATTTTAAAGGAATGATGAATACAAAAAGTTAACTTCTACAGAAATGTGTACATGGAGCCAAAGGTCATGAGGCGATATATATTAAAGTGGTAAGTAATTCTTTGTACAACCACTGAAAAGAGGAATACCTTATAAAAACGTGTAGAGATTAAAACAGGTAAGAATTTTAGGGCATAATAATGAATATTTTGACTGTTGGACTGTGTTGTAGATCATTATGTTGGCAGCATTTTTTAATGTATCTATATTGTATATGAATTTTGACAACCCCCTCATTTGGTGAATTTACTTTTACAGTGCATTGATTTGAGTTGCAATGAGTTGAGTGAAATTATACTGCCTGAAAGTCTACCTCCAAAACTGCAGGAGCTTGATCTCACTGGAAATCCCAGGCTGGTCCTGGATCACAAATCTCTGGAACTACTCAAGTAAGCAGTTTTAACATGCATATGAACTGCAATGATATACCAAGTTGGATTATGGTCTTCATCCGTTCCTTATGTTGTGTTGTGTGACAAGTGACATGACCATTTGTGTTTATAGGTTCATAGGTGTTTACTAGGCTAATGTCCACAAGGGCCTTTTTAAGCCTAGCCATGCATCCCAAATCTCTTGACAAGTTCTGTTACCCTTGATAAGTGTAAGAAGGGGATTGGGGAATGAAACCTTTACAAACAGGGGTCTGGGAGATGAACCATTTACAGGTTGCTTGTATCCATTAGAGACATAGGTGCCAGTCCAGGGATGAATTTCCTGTTCCCCATCCAATTGTCCAAGTTGCACTTGAATTAGGTTAGGAAGGAACTCTGCTTCACATAGATGGGGAGCCTGTTTGAGACGGGGCTGACTCTGGGAATACATACTTGTGTCTCCAGCAGGTCCTATTTATGTCACAGGCAAGGTTTAAGTCTTTAGAACAGAAAATTCATATGCTGTTTGTGTTGTGGTATGCAGGAGGTCCATTAGAGTGGGGTCTAACAATGCCCTGTATGCCAGGCATAGATCTCCCCTCAAAAGCCTGTAGGCAATAGAATACAAGAGCCTTGAGGCAGTCTGCATAGGACATTTTACTTATGCCATGCACTCTTTGTGAGTTATCAGAGGTAGCAGTTAATAGAGGTTTTCTTTTTTATAACCATTGCATAATGTAATACTTGTATAACTGAGTTCTTTTTTATCCCAATAGTGAAGTTTCTCTGTGACATTTTGCATACATTCCTGTATAAGCCTTTTTGCCCCATTGACTGACTGACTGAAGTGCCCATAGTCTAATGAATTCAGTTTGTAGTGGCACTGCACTGCTTCAGTCATCAGCTGTCTTTTCACTTGTTCATTTCAGGTTTCACCTTCTTCATTTGGCAGGGGCACCAGAATTGATACGACAGTCTTAGAAAATACTGACTGTTAAATATGTACATGATGAGAGGAGAGACTGGGAAGCTTGTGGAAATTAGTGTGGTTGTCTTTTGCCACTAAAGGGCTTTACCCACACTTGGGTCCCTCCCAATGCCACCTGTTAAACGTGCAATATTTTAGTAGAAGTTCCATGTTATCTGTCGTTACCCAAATAGCAGACTTACCTCTTTACTAGGATGCCTTTAGCGATATTGGAACACGTTACAGCACAGACTTTGTTGTCCAGCAGGTAGGGCAGTTTTGTGGTATCTACTGGTTAAAAAAAAATAGTTATCTTAACTTTCAAAGGCAACTAAGTTTTCTCACGTGGTGGTTGTCTTTTTCCCGGTAAGGGGTCGCCACAGTGGAACTCTGGTCCGCTAATGATTGGCAGTAGATTTTTACGAAACGCCGAGGTGCCAGCTCGATGCCCAACCTTCAACAAAGGCACGCCCGTCTTTTGAACACTACCCAACCGCGGGGAGGACATGCAGACTTCACACAGAAGGCACTCCCAAGCCCAGCCGAGAATCGAACGGGAGAACCCCTTGCTGTGAGGTAACAACGCTACCGCTGCACCACTGCGGAAGTCAACTAAGTTTTCTCACGTATCGTATGTAATTACTGCTTTTGTTTAGCAGAAAGTCTGACTGGGCATAGGACCCATTTTCATTGGAGACTGGAATGTACAAACAGTAACAATCATGGTGGCACTAGCATTTGATATATTCTGATTTGTAGAACATCTTCAGCCTAGATGCCTGTCACTGCATTCCTTGCATATGGGTATTGGCTTGCCAATCAAGTCTCATTCATCCAAAAATTCAAATCAGTATAGTTCTCTTCCCAGTTGGAACCTTCCCTCTTCAAGTATTCAGATCAGAATGCTTAGACTCTGATTAGAGGTATATTCCAGACCAGTTAATATTACAGATTAATTAACTTAATTTTACAACATGTTTTCCCAACCTTTTCTGCATAGACCTTCTTTGGTTCAGTTTCCAAGCATTTTTCAGTGTAAAAATCTGTATTTTTTAAATAATACAATGTTTGGCTACTCCTGCCTCCCATTTCCAAATGGTGTGAAGAATAGCTGTGCTGTTTTTGATAGCGAGCATGTCAAATTCCGTATGGTGACTCTGTAAGGGTTTATGGTCTTTTTTGCTTCAGTGCATCTGGGTGGTGGTGCTAGTTATGATGGATACATTCAGGCAGTCAGTATTTGGGCCCAAACAAGAGGTTGATTTAGTTCTGTCTGGGTGAGCAAGATCAATTTTCAGTAAAAAGCATAGCTGCTTAGTCTGAACTGTGCACTCAAAGTGACAGATGTGGTGGTGTCTGGGGCCTTGCTGGAGAAAGGCGTGCTTTTGTTTTCCTACTTGAACAGATTAGCTCCTGTTGACTGTTAAGGAGTTCACTACTAGCATATTTCACATAGGCGCTTCAGTTGTTGCAAGCTCTGAAACTCTTCTGAAACCAGTGGAATGCTGTCTATGCACTGCTTGGTACATTTCAAGTCAGATATTCTTCGTGTTTCACTGTAGTAGTCATCACATGGGTTATTCTGCCAGGGGTAGTCCTCAGTTGGCCCAAATACCAGAGGCTTAGTATTTCTGTGTCGGTTGCTGTCTCTCCAGGACTGACGTCAGGTCGTCAGTGGTATAAAATCAGACAGCCGACACCATTACATCAGTCTTTCTTGCTGATGAGCCCGAAGCAGAAGCAGTTCGCATGAGTGCCGGTCGGCCGCTACCTGAGTTTAGTTTCCGAAGTGAAGTTGAATTCTTCTAAAGCTAAGTACCCCATTGGGGATCCTTTTTTTCTTGATCTAACCAATGTCAGAAAAAGTTAATAATTGTCTCACCTGTGGAAAGCAAATACCACACCGAGACTTCCATTCTTACCGCATCACCTGTTTATACCCAGACCACGATGTACCTCGCTGTCGCTTTTGTGCTTTAACACCAGAACTATAAATTGTCAGGCCCTTACAGTAGCTAAATATTTTCGCTCTCGATCTCCATATTCCAAAATGGCTTCGGTAAGCTGTCCGACTACTGATCTTCCAAAAAAACGCAAGGATAAAGACAGAGACAGACTGCACAGGTCCAGAACTGCCGATGATGCTTCCGTTAAGCTAGTCGCCAGTTCGTCGGTACTCGGGTGCTTTCGCAGCCCCTGATGACCGCTTCTGTAGTTTCGCAGGCCACTACCGAAACCCGTTCGGAGTCCGATATGCCGCGAGATTCATCTTTGACTAATTATCCTGCAGATGTCTCTACCTTGGATGGGTCTGGAGCCGCTGAGCAGGCACCGACTTCTGTGGAAGTTCTTCACGCTACCGATACTCTACACAAACTGACTACTTTCACATCTTCAGTTTTTTCTAAAACTACTGAGTTTCTAAGGCCCAGCTTACGAACTACGCCTAATAAAAAAAAAACGACCCAAGGGCAGGCACCTGCTTCCATGTCTCAATCTCAAATGCTTAAAATGTTGGAAGACCTTATCATTCTTATTAGGGGAAGTCAGCCTACTCCTTCCAAAAGAAAGAGACTTGTCCCCAGCAGTTTTATCTGACCAGAAGCCCGATGAGACTGAGGTTTCTGAACATGCAACCCTTATCTGCTTATGAGGATTCATATGCAGAGGAATCCAATGTTCTTCATGTTTCACTTTTGCAGTCATTACATTTAGGGTAATCTGCTGGCAGGTTGCCCTCAGTCGGCCTGAATTCCAAAGTCTTGGGTCCTGCGTCGGTTGCTGTCTTCTCTTCCATGACGTCAGGTCGTCAGGGGTATAAAACATGCAGCCGACGCCATTTTCTGTAGTCTTTCTTGCCACGCGGTGCCCGAAGCAGAAGCATTTCGCAAGTGCCGGTCGGCCGACTACTGAAATATTCGAGTTTGAGTTTCAGAACCGAAGTCTTCACTAAAGCTAAGTACCCCGTTGGGGAAACTTTTTTCTTGCTTTTTACCGATGTCAGAAAAAGTTAATAATTGTATTACTTGTGGGAAGCAAATACCTCATAAGGATTTCCATTTATACTGCATTCCTTGCCTAGGCCCTGATCACAACGTGCCTGGCTGTCAGTTTTGTGCTAGATTTAACCAACGCACTATTAAGCGTCAGTATATTTTTGCATCAAAGTATTTTGGAAACAGATTTAACTACCCAGAAATGTCGTCGGATAGCAATCCGACTACCGGAGTACATAAAAAATGCAAAGAAAAGGACAGAGAAAGGCAGTCGAGATCCAAAACCGATGACGAATCTTCTAAGCCAGTCGCCGGTACTCAGTGAGGTGCCTTCACAGCCCCTGATACCCGCTACCTTCGAGTCGCAGGCCTCTACCGACCCCCATGTGGAGTCCGGCATGCCGCAAGATACTCAAGGTATTGGACCGATGGATGCATCTCCCTCGGATGGGTCCGGAGCCGCTGAGCAGGCACCGGCGTCCGAGGGTGTATTCAGACCTCAACATTTGTACATCAAACTGACGACAGCTGCAGAACCAAAGACAAAAGCAACTTCTAAAACTAAAAAACTGATGCATGAGCCAAGTGCACAGGCCTCTATGCCTAAAAAACAGATGATCAAAATGGCTGAAGACCTTATTACCTTGATCAGGGGTACCCATCCCCCTCCAGATAAGAGGCTTAGGCAAGACACTGATTATGAATATTCAGATCAGGTTTGTATTTCTTCTGATCAGGAATTATCTATACCTCCCTATGAGGATTCTGATGCTGAGGAGTATTCCATCTGCATCTCCTCCTGAGGATTATTCATTTGGAGAAACCTTGCATACTTTGAGGGAGCATTTTCACTGGGAGAGTCAAGACTTCTCAATCAAAAAAGAGGCTCAGGGATTTCCTCCTTCTCCCTCAGCACAAGCTTTTGGCCATTCCCCCTGTTTTAGACATTGTGGATGATGTGTTTTCGGAGTCAAGCTTGACCCCTGACTCCTTACCTCTGGCTCCCAGTAAGCCTGACCGATATTACAGGGTCCCTGACTCACATAAATTTTTATTTAGAAACCCTGCTGCTGATCCTGAAACTATTTCACAGGGTCCAAAGGGAGTTAAGGCCTCAACAGCAAAAAACCCTACCCCCTCTGACAGAGATTCAAGGGCACTGGACAGATGGGGAAAAAAGGTTTATACATCTGCAACCTTGGCAATCAGGGCCTTAAATTGTCAATTTCATATGCTTAAGTACCAACAACATGTTATGGGATTGCTGAAACAGAAAATGATGTTGATTTCAGAATGTGCAGAAAATAAAGAATTGCAGGAATTATTGCATGCAGCTGGACAAGTTGGAAAGCATACTTTGCAATGTGGTTTTGATTCATTAGAGGCCTCCTGCAGGGCCGCAGTCACTGGATCTGTGATTAGGAGGCATGCCTGGTTAAAGGAACAAAATTTGCCTGATCATGTTAAAGCTAAATTGCTAGATGCACCTTTACAGCATGATTCTCTGTTTGGTATTAAGGCAGAAGAGGTTTTAAAGAAAATGGAAGACAAAGCTAAGTCTATGCAAACTGTTAAAGACTTCTTACAAGTACAGCCACCAAGATTCAGTAGACACTGGCCTACAACAAATTGGTCCTTTCCTGTGTCAGACAGAGCTCAAAGGGGCAAATCCAGACGCCCTAAGGGTTCCAGATAACCAGGCGCAAGACTTATACAGGTCAAAGCAATGGGGCGCATCCACCTCCAAATCTGGAGGAGATAAAGTGCAAACCTACAGAAAGCAATCCCAATGACTTCCCTCTGCCTACACCAAGCACTTATCTTTTGGCAGCACCCATAGGGGGATAATTAGCACTTTTTGCTCAGAATTGGCAGTTAATAACCCAGGACAAGTGGGTACTAAACATCGTATCACAGGAATACAGATTCCATTTCCACGCACTGCCAATAACAAATGGTTGACCAGATCTGCCAAAAGATCAATGGGCAGAGGCACAGAAACAGGTTATGTCCCTCATGGATATGGGGGCCATTCAGACAGTACCAGAACAGGAAAAAGGACAAGGTTTTTACTCAAGACTGATGTTCGTGCTTCACTGCTGCAGTCATTACACTTGGGTTATCTTGCCGTCAGGCGGTCCCGCAGTTGGCCAGAGTTCCAAAGTCTTGGTCCGGCGTTGGTTGCTGTTGCTTCTTCCCTGACTTCAGTGTGCCAGGGATATATTAGGTGCAGCCGACGCCATTTTCTTCAGTCTTTCTTGCCCCGCGGTGCCCAAAGCAAAAGCAGTTCGCAAGTGCTGGTCGGCCCAATCCTGAGATTTTCATTCCGAATCCAGAACCGAAGTCTTCTACAAAGCTAAGTACCCCGTTGGGGAAACTTTTTCTTGCCTCAGACTGATGTCAGTAAAAGTTAATAACTGTATTTCTTGTGGGAAGCAAATACCTCATAAGGATTTCCATTCTTATTGTATCCCATGCCTAGGCCCAGGCCACGACGTTACTGGTTGTCTGTTTTGTGCTAGGTTTAATAAGCGCACTATTAAAAGTTGGTTTGATTTTGCCCGACATTACTTTGCTAGAAAATTTAATTATACCATGCTGTCGGAACTTCCGACTACCGGTATTCATAAAAAGCGCAAAGACAAGGACAGGCATCAGAGGCCCAAAACTGACGACGAAGCCTTTTCTAGGCCAGTCACCGGTTCTCCGGTTTTCAGTGAGGTGCCTTCGTAGCCCCTGACTACTGCTTCTGCAGAACCACAGGCTGCCCCCGACCCCCACGTGGAGATGGTTGGGCCTTCGGATACACTAGTTTTTCAGCAGACCGAAACCGATCCTGCAGAGGGATCCGGAGTACCTGAGCTACACGCAGCCTCAGAGGGTGTCTTCAGACCTAGTCAGCTAAGCATTAAACCCTCTTCTAAGTCAAAGCCTTCTTTAAAAACTAAGAAACAAGTACAGCATTCTCCAGGACAGGCCTCCATGCCTAAGAAACAAATGCTCAAAATGGCCGAAGACCTAATCACTCTGATCAGGGGTTCCCATCCCCCTCCTGATAAAAGGCCTAGACAGGATGCAGATTATGATTCATCCGACCAGGGGGTCCATTTCCTCAGATTCATCCTCAGACCTGGGATATCCTTTACCCCCTTATGAAGATTCTGATGCTGAGGAATCTATTCCATCAGCCTCCCCACCTGAGGGCTACTCCTTTGGGGAAACCTTACATACCATGAGGGAACATTTCCATTGGGAAGGCCAGGATTATTCAGAATCCAAGAAAAGGCACAGAGACTTCCTATTATTACCTCAACACAGACCCCTGGCTATTCTGCCAGTGCTAGATATTGTGGATGATGTGTACACTGAATCCAGCTTAAATCCTGATTCCTTACCTCCAGCTCTACTTAAACCGGACAGATATTACAGAGTGCCTGACTCGCACAAATTTCTGTATAAAAGCCCTGTTGCTGATCTGAAAGTATTTCTCAGGGACCCAAAGGGGTTAAGGCCTCATCAGCAAAGAACCCAGTTCCCTCTGACAGAGATTCCAGAGCACTAGACAGATGGGGAAAGAAAGTATATACGTCTGCAACCTTAGCAATGAGAGCCTTAAATTGCCAATTTCACATGCTAAAATGTCAGCAATTTTTGATTTCTCAGTTGAAACAAAAAATGCTTCCAGTTACAAATCTTCCTAATTTTAAAGAAATGCAGGATTTATTGCATGCCGTTGAACAAGTGGGAAAGCATACTTTACAATGTGGTTTTGATTCTTTAGAGGCCTCATGCAGAGCATCAGTTACAGGCTCTGTCTTTAGAAGACATGCATGGTTAAAAGAACATACGTTACCAGATCATGTTAAAGCTAAATTACTGGATGCACCTTTACAGCAGGATGTTTTATTTGGAGTTAAGGCAGAAGAGGTATTAAAGAAAATGGAGGATAAGGCAAAATCTATGCAAACAGTGAAGGATTTCTTACAGGTTCAGCCTCCTCGATTTAGTAGAAACTGGCCAACAAAGAATTGGTCCTTTCCAGTTAATGACAGACCTCAAAGGGGCAGATACAGACGGCCAAGAGGTAGAGGTCAATCAGAAGGTCCTTACAGGCCTCGACAGTGGGGTGCATCAGGCCAGAAAGAAGGGGAAGACGGGCACCAATCATATAAAAAACAGCCCCAATGACTTCCCACTCCAGCTGCGAAACAACTCACTCTTGGCAGCCCCTTTGGGAGGAAAACTGGCACTTTTTTATCACAATTGGCATATGATCACCCAAGACAAATGGGTTCTCGATATCATTTCAAAAGGTTACAGGTTCCACTTTCACACTCTGCCAAGATTAAAAGGAATGCCAAATCTGCCACTAAATCAATGGGCAGAGGCCCAAAAACAAATTATGGCACTCATGAACATGGGAGCTATCCAAAAGGTACCACCACAGGAACAAGGGCAGGGATTTTACTCAAGACTCTTTCTGGTTCCCAGGAAAGATGAAGCCTGGAGGCCCATTCTGGATTTTTCTACACTAAACACTTACCTGGATGTTCCGAAATTCAAAATGTTGACATTACAGCAGCTTCTTCCCATGCTGGGCAAGCAAGCTTGGCTCGTGACTTTGGACCTCAAGGAGGCATACCTGCATGTCCCTATCAGACAAAACTGCAGAAGATATCTCAGGTTCTTGGCTGGTCTAATGCACTATCAATTCTCTGCACTGCCCATTGGATTATCTACTGTGCCCAGGGTCTTCACAAAGTGCCTGGCACCAGTAATTGCATTTTGCAGACAGAAAGGAATTCAAATTTACCCATACCTGGATGACTGCCTGATTCATGCAGAGAGCAAGGACATTCTTCTACAGCATCTGGCATTTGTAAAAAAAAGTTATTAAGTTGCCTGGGGTACACAGTAAATGAAAATAAATCAAAACTAGTGCCCTCACAAGAGATAATATTCCTGGGTGCCAGCTTAAACACAACGGCCCAGATGGCTTTTCTCACGCCAGACAAGCAAGGACAGCTGACACAATACTTTCAGTTAATGGCAACAAAGACCCAACTCCCTGCAAGAAAAATTCTGCAGGCCTTGGGCTTCATGGCATCTTGCATACTACTAATTCCATATGCCAGACTGCATATGAGGAAACTACAATGGTACCTAAAGAATGTATGGTCTCAACACTGTCAAAGTTTGGAAACAGTTATACCACTAATACCTTACCTTCAACAGGAGTTTCGATGGTGGGCTCAAGCTTGTCACCTCAACAAGGGACAGCCTTTCACTCAACTCACAGCCAGGCAAACGCTGACAACAGATGCATCGGATTACGCCTGGGGAGCACACATGGCAGGAAAATGTATTCAGGGCAAGTGGTCCACAGAACAAAGGCATCTTCACATCAATCAAAAAGAGATGCTAGCTGTACAAAATGCACTTATAGCTTTCAGGGGCCTGTTGCATCCATGACAACTACTACTAAAGACAGACAACACCACAGTTATGTGGTACATAAACAAGCAAGGGGGCACTCACTCCTACCCCCTCTGCAGACAAGCCATGACCTTGTGGAACACCGCTATAAACTATCAAGTTTATCTACAAGCACAATTCCTGCCAGGAGAGAAAAACACACTGGCAGACGACTTAAGCAGAAATATCATGGATCCCCACGAATGGGAATTGAATCCTCAAATATTCAGAATGATAACAAAGAAATGGTGGAGCCCGGACATAGATCTGTTTGCCTCCCCAATGAATTGCCAGCTAAAGAAATTCTGCACAAGAAGTTACCATCCGCAAGCATGGAAAGTGGATGCCCTCTCATTCAGCTGGACAAACCTACAAGTATATGCTTTTCCACCACTGCCTCTTCTCCCAAAGGTACTCATAAAGGCCAGGCTGGATTTTGCCTCAAATACCACATCTGCTGTCTCAGCACAACAATCAGTTACTCCACAGCCAGCTAAAGTCACTAAACCTAGCTGCATGGAAGATTCCCTAGCCACGCAAGCAATGCCTCTCTCCAAAGCAGTTATGGATATCATTCTGGAGGCCAGAAGGCCTAGTACCAGGAAAGCCTACTCGGACAAATGGAAGAGATTCTGTGCCTGGAAGCAGGCTCACAGCCTTGATCCTCTTGTGCCAAACATTCCTCAGATACTACAATATTTGACTGAGATGCTGGACGAAGGCCTCTCCTTTTCATCCATCAAGATCCACGCCTCTGCCATCTCTGCACATTACAACATGGATCCACCAATTTTCTCTAATCCTATGCTAAAACAGTACCTCAGAGGGGCTACAAACATAAGACCGCCCCGTAGAGCACCTACTCCCACTTGGGACCTCAACTTTGTTTTGGAAAAATTGACTTTACCTCCTTTTGAACCAGCTAGCACGGCAGAATTAAAATACATTTCTTGGAAAACTGCTCTGCTCCTGGCAATAACTTCTGCAAGAAGAGTTTCAGAATTACAGGCACTAATGGCAGTGGAACCTTTCCTCATTTTCCACCAGGACAGGGTGTCCTTAAGAACTATAACCCTACGTTTATGCCTAAGGTGGTTTCAAGTGTGTCTCTAAACCAAACCATTCACTTGCCTACTTTTTATCCAAAACCACAGAATAAAGGGGAAAGACTACTGCATTCATTGGACATTCACAGGCAGTTACGCTTCTACTTGGACAAAACCAAAGCTTTCAGAAAATCTGAGCAATTATTGGTAGCATATGCTGCAGCAGCACAGGGAAAAGCTATTTCCAAATGGATAGGAAATTGCATACGTTTCTGCTATACGCACCATGGAAAACCTGTGCCTAACAGCATTAGATCTCACTCCACCAGGGCAACAGCCACTTCAACTGCCTACCTCAGAGGAGTACCTGCCAAGGATATTTTGGAAGCAGCAACACAGAGTTCTGTGCATACCTTCACCAAGCATTACCATCTGCCTCTATACTCTAAATCCAGATCTGGCTTCGCCTCTGCAGTGCTGCAGGGCCTTATAGCCACCCCCTAATGCCTTATAGAACCAGCCACCCTACCTCAGCTTTGGGATTCTATCCAAGTGTAATGACTGCAGCAGTGTCACACGGTGAACATAGTACAGTTTTGTACCTACCATAAATGTAGATGTTCGAGTGTAGACACTGCTGCAGTCCAGGTTACCCTCCCTCCTTCCCCTCTTACTGGCTAGTACATACCTAGTTCCTCTACCTTTTACTACCTATGAGGAGTATTTGCTGGTAGTTGAAAGTATGTTGTTTGCTTTTCTTATGTATGTTTTATTAGCAATTTGAATTGACTACCTATTTAGGGGCACCTGTCATCTGGGGCAAGAAAAACTGAAGAAAATGGCGTCGGCTGCATCTTCTATACCCCTGTCGCACTGACGTCAGGGAGGAGACAGCAACCGATGCCGGACCAAAACTTTGGAACTCAGGCCGGCTGGGGAACCGCCTGACGGCAGGATAACCCAAGTGTAATGACTGCAGCAGTGTCTACACTCAAACATCTACATTTATGGTAGGTACAAAACTGTACTTTCTTATCATGGAAGACAGCTCTGCTGCTAGCAATTACTTCAGCAAGAAGAGTTTCAGAGCTACAGGCCCTCATGGTTGTAGAGCCTTTTATCATATTTTACCCAGACAGGGGGTGTCTGAGGACAAATCCTACTTTTATGCTTAAGGTGGTTTCCAGTGTGGCTCTTAACCAAACAATTCATCTGCCAACTTTTTTTCCAAATCCGGAGAACAAAGGGGAGAGAATTCTGCATTCCTTGGATGTCTTTACACAGACAGCTAAGATTCTACTTGAGCAGGACTAAAGCTCTAAGAAAAACTGAGCAATTACTAGTGTCATATGCTGCAGGATCAGAAGAAAAGGCTATTTCAAAGTAGACAATTTCAAAGTGGATAAGCCGCTGCATCTGTTTCTGCTACTTACACCATGGTAAACCTGTGCCCAAGGGCATTAGGTCTCATTCCACCAGAGCTGCAGCTACTTCAGCAGCCTTTCTCAGAGGAATACCAACCAAAGACATTCTAGAGGCTGCTACTTGGAGTTCTGTTCCCACCTTTACAAAGCATTACCATTTGCCTCTCTACTCTAAGTCCAGGGCAGGCTTTGCCGCTGCAGGGCCTTATAGCCACACCTAATGCTGTTTAGCTCCAGCCTCCCAACCATAGCTTTGGGATTCTACCCAAATGTAATGACTGCAACAGTGAAACACGAAGAACATAGTACAGTTGTGTACACTTATAAATGTAGATGTTTGAGTGTATTCACTGTTGCAGTCCAGGTTACCCTCCCGCCATCCCCCTGTCATTCTAAAGTTTGTCTTTCCTTCTTTATCTTCTACAACCTATGTGGTTTATTTGCTTGTAGATGAAGGTAAAGTTTATATTGATGCATGTATATATATATATATATATATATATATATATATATATATATAAATATATAATATTGCTACCTTTTTGGGGGCACCTGACATCGGGGGCAAGAAAAACTAAAGAAAATGGCATCGGCTGCATGTTTTATACCCCTGACAACCTGACGCCATGGAAGGAGAAGACAGCAACCGACGCAGGACTCAAGACTTTGGAATTCAGGCCAACTGAGGGCAACCTGCCAGCAGATTGCCCTAAATGTAATGACTGCAACAGTGAATACATTCGAACATCTACATTTATGGTAAGTGTACACAACTGTACTTCCCTTCTGCCTCTACTACAGAGGATTTTTCATTTTGTGAAACCCAACATACATTAAGGGAGCATTTCCAATGGGAATATCAGGACTACCCTCAGTCCAAAAAAGAGATTCCGGGAATTCTTAGATTTGCCACAGCACAGACCTTTAGCCATTCCTCCTGTCTTGGATGTTGTGGATGATGTCTTTATGGAATCCAGTTTAACTCCTGACACCCTTCCTCCTGCTCCCAGGAGACCTGACCAGTATTAGTTCCTGACTCACAAATTTCTGTTCAAAAATCCTACTGCTGACCCAGAGGTCATCTCCCAAGGACCTAAAGGAATAAAAGCAACCACAGCTAAGAATCTCACCCCCCTCGGATTCCCCGAGCTTTAGACAGATTGGCTAAGAAAGTATACACCTCTGCAACTCTTGCCTTTGGAGCACTAAATTGTCAGTTCCACATGCTGAAATTCCAGCAACATAAATGGAACTCCTCAAACAAAAAATATCTACATTTCCTGCTTGTGCAGAAAATAAAGAATTACAGGAGCTTAAGCATTCTGCAAATCAAATCACTAGACACACCTTGCAATGTGGCTTTGACACCCTAGAAGCATCTTGCAGGGCAGCAGTCACAGGTTCTGTACTTGGAAGGCATGCTTGGCTTAAGGAACAGACCTTGCCAGACCATGTCAAATCAAAACTATTGGGCGCACCATTGCACAAAGACGATTTGTTTGGCACCAAGGCAGAAGAGGTCTTAAAGATGGAAGAAAAAGCAAAATCTATGCAGACAGACTTTTTGCAGGTCCAGCCTCCGAGGTTCAGTAGGCATTGCCCCTCCAAGCACTGGTCCTTTCCGGCCCCTTCCAGGCAAGCTCAGACAAGACCTAGGGGAAGCAGACCCCCCCCCCCAGACAGCAGTCCCAGGGAATGCAGAGATCTAAGCAATGGAGATGTTCTTCGTGTTTCACTGTTGCAGTCATTACATTTGGGTTATCTGCTTGCAGTAGCCCTCAGTCAGCCTGATTAACAAAGTCTTGGGTCCTGCGTCAGTTGCTGTCCCTTCTTCTATGACGTCAGGTCGTCAGGGGTATAAAACATGCAGCCGATGCCATTACATCAGTCTTTCTTGCCGTGCGGTGCCCGAAGCAGAAGCATTTCGCAAGTACCGGTCGGCCGACTCCTGAAATTTTCGTTTTCGAGTTTCAGAACCAAAGTCTTCAACTAAGGCCAAGTACCCCATTGGGGAAAATTTTTCTTGCTCCTTACCGATGTCAGTAAAAGTTAATCCAAACCCACACACAGCAGAAACCCCAGGTTTCAGTCCCCGGGGACACACAAGACTAAACAGTGGGGGGGTTTCCACACCCAAATCAGGGAGTAGTAAGACCCCCCCCCCATGGAAAACTGTCTCAGTGACGTGCTTTTAAAATTTCCAAGCACTTCCCATCTGAGTGCTCCTTTAGGTGGAAAGATTGGTCTGCAGGCCAAAAACTGGGAACTCGTTACCCAGGACAAATGCGTTTTAAATGTAGTATCCCAAGGATACAGATTTCACTTCCACACCTTACCAACACCAAGCGGATGGCCAAATCTACCCCCAAATCAGGAGGCCCAAAATCAAGTACTCTCTCTCTTAAGCATGGGGGCTATTCAGATGGTACCAGAAGAGGAAAAAGGGACAAGGTTTCTATTAGAGACTTTTTCTGGTAACCAGAAAAGGCAATAAATGGCGTCCTATCCTGGACCTTTCTACTCTAAATGCCTTTCTGGTGATTCCAAAATTCAAGATGCTGACTTCACCAGCTGCTTCCTATGCTAGGCAAAGATGCATGGCTGTCAACACTAAACTTAAAAGAAGCATACCTGCACATCCCTATCAGGGAGTCTTGCATATAAGATACCTACGCTTCAAAGCAGGCTACATGCACACTCAGTTCCCTGCACTGCCTTTTGGCTTATCCACTGTGCCCAGGGCATTCACAAAGTGCCTTGCTCCATTCATTGCTTTTTGCAGGCAAAGAAATATTCAAATATACCCATACGTGGACAATTGTCTAATTCAGGCAGAAAGACAGGATATACTTTTGAATCATCTGGCCTTTGTTCAAAGGGTACTGACTTGTCTGGGGTACACCATAAACGAAAAGAACTCACACCTGGTACCTTGTCAATAAATTATATTGCTGGGAGCAAGCTTGAATACAGCTTCCCAGATGGCTTTCCTCACACCAAAGAAACGGATTCTTTTGACAACCTACTTCAAACAAGTGGCCACAAAAGCCCAGTTATCTGCAAGGCAAATACTGCAAGCCTTGGGGTTCATGGCCTCCTGCATTCTTCTAATTCCATATGCAAGGCTGCATATGAGGAAACTGCAATGGTATCTTAAAAGCCTATGGTGTCAACATTCACAGGATCTGGAAGCAATGATTCCTATCATACCTTGCCTACGCCTAGAATTCTGTTGGTGGGCAGAGACCTGCCAACAAAACAAGGTACTACCATTCACACTACCCCCTTCCGCCCAAACCTTGACAACAGACTCATCAGACTATGCATGGGGGGCTCACCTGGCAGGGAAGTGCATTCAGGGAAAATGGAACCCAAGTCAAATGCACTTACACATAAATCAAAAGGAAATGTTAGCTGTACAGAATGCTCTGACGGCCTTCAAGGACCACATTCTTCCAGGACAACTAATGGTAAAGACAGACAATACCACGGTGATGTGGTACATAAACAGGCAGGGGGGTAGCCATTCTTACCCCCCCTCTGCAGACTAGCCATGGCATTGTGGAACACAGCCTTGAGCTACCAAGTGAATCTACAAGCTCAATTCCTTCCCTGAAAACTAAATACACTGGCAGATGAACTAAGCAGAAACCTCATGGACCCACACAAGTGGAAACTGGAGCCAAGGATTTTCAACATGTTGACAAGTGAATGGGGGACCCCAGATATAGACCTGTTTGCCTCCCCCCAAAATCATCACTTGGACAACTTTTGCACAAGGATTCCCCACAAACTAGCTTGGAAAGTGGATGCTCTATCCTAGAGCTGGAAAAACCTATCAGTTTATGCCTTTCCTCCTCTGCCTCTGCTCTCCAAAGTACTACTCAAGATCAAACAGGACAAGCCAAGGACAATCTTAATTGCACCAGACTGGCCACGACAACACTGGTACCCCCTCTTGCGCAGTATGTCATGCTTGGGCCCCATGGCACCTGCCTCAGACTCCTTCCCTGTTGTCTCAGCAGGAGAACCAGATTCTGCACCCTCAGCTGCAAACCCTGAACCTAGCAGTCTGGCTAATTACCTAATCTCTCCTTTAACACCCCTCAGCAAGTCAGTGATGGATATTTTAGAGGCTAGGAGGCCTAGTACTAGAAAATCTTATGCTGCAAAATGGAAAAGACTTGGCACCTGGAACCAATCTCAAGGGATGAGTGCATCAGTGCCCAATTTACCTCAGATTCTACAATATTTAACTGAGATGCTTCTTAAGGGCTTGTCTTTTTCCTCCATCAAAATCCATGTCTCAGCCATTTCAGCTCATTATAACACAGAACCTCCCCTCTTCTCTCACCCACTACTCAAGCAGTTCCTCAGAGGGGCCAGAAATTTAAGGCGATCCAGGAGAGCGCCAACTCCTGCCTGGGACCTTAACTTTGTCTTGGAGAAAAAAGATTTAAAATTCCTTTCCTGGAAAACAGCTTTCCTTTTAGGAATCGCTTCCGCAAGACTGGTATCTGAATTACAGAAACGTATGGCAGTGGAGCCTTTCATCATCTTTTATGTGGACAGGGTGTCCCTCAGAACCAATCACTCCTTCATACCCAAGGTGGTATCCAGTGTGGCTCTTAATCAGTCCATTCATTTGCCTACCTTCTTTCCTAACCCACAGAACAAAGGGGAATAAATACTGCACTCCTTAGATGTGCACAGACAACTTAGACTCTACTTGGATAGGACTAAACCTCACAGAAAATCTGAACAACTGCTGGTGGCATTTGCTGCAGGGACAGAGGGGAAAGCTATTTCAAAGCAAACCATTTCAAAATGGATAGGCCACTGCATTCTTTTCTGCTATAAGCACCATGGAAAACCTATCCCACAGGGCATCAGACCCCATTTAACCAGGGCTGCATCTACCTCTACAGCCTTTCTCAGGGGCATCCCTACAAGGGACATCCTAGAAGCTGCTACCTGGAGTTCTGTACATACTTTCACCAAGCATTATCAATTGCCCGTTTTCTCTAAATCCAGAGCTGGTTTTGCCACTGCAGTCTTGCTGGTCCTAATTCTATTTAAATTCCTCCACCCAACCTTAGCTTTGGGAATCTACCTAAATGTAATGACTGCAACAGTGAAACACAAAGAACATAGTACAGTTGTATACACTTACCATAAATGTAGATGTTAGAGTGTATTCACTGTTGCAGTCCTAGTTACCCTCCCTCCAGCCCCCTTCTTCTTTTGGCTCTACCTCTACTCTCAGTTACTATGCTCAAAAGCTTTTTGGTGTATTTGCGTTTTTGTTAGAGTTATATCCTTATATTATTGATTTAATTGCTTCCCATTAGGGAGCCACCTGACATCTGGGGCAAGAAAAAATGATGTAATGGCATTGGCTGCATGTTTTATACCCCTGATGACCTGACGTCATGGAAGAAGGGACAGCAACCGACGCAGGACCCAAGACTTTGTTAATCAGGCCGACTTAGGGCTACTGCAAGCAAATAACCCAAATGTAATGACTGCAACAGTGAATACGCTCCAACATCTACATTTATGGTAAGTGTACACAACTGTACTTTCCTCTACTTCAAAAACAGGGAGTGCTAAGCCATCCCCTTATGGAAAGAACTTACAATGACTTTATACCTCAACCCCTTACCTCTGTTCATCTGCTTATGCCCCTAGGAGGAAAACTCTCCTCCCGTGTAAAAAACTGGGCCTCTATTACCAACGACCGATGGGTCCTCAGCATGGTGTCCCAGGGATACAGATTTTATTTCCACACTCTGCCCACCCCAGAAGGGTTCCCAGATCTTCCTCCAAACCAGTGGGCAGAGGCCAATCAACAAGTACAGTCCCTGCTCTCCATGAGGGCAATACAGACCAGATAGGCCAAGTTTCTATTCCAGGCTTTTCTTGGTACCCAGAAAAGAGGGCACATGGCGCCCTATCCTCGATCTAGCAATCTAAACACCTCTCTGGTGATACCAAAATTCAAGCTGCTTACCCTCCAGCAGCTTCTCCCTATGCTTTCCAAGGATGCTTGGTTAGCCACCCTAGACCTAAAAGAGGTCTATCTACACATCCCAATCAGGGATCCTTTTAGGAAATATGTATGTTTCAGGGCAGGATCTATGCACTTTCAGTTCTCTGCGCTTCCCTTTGCCTTATCCACTGCTCCCAGAGTTTTCACAAAATGCCTGGCTCCAGACATTGCTTTTTGCATACAAAGGAATATCCAAATTTACCCCAACTTGGATGACTGCCTGATTCAGGCAAACAGTCAGGAAAAGCTGTTACAGCACCTGACCTTTGTAAAGGACCTACTGACCTCCCTGGGGTATAATGTAAACGAAAAAAATCCAAACTAGTTCCCACTCAAAAAATTGTATTCCTGGGAGCAAGCCTGGAAAGAGCATTCCAGATGGCATTCCTTAGTCCAGAAAAACAAGCCTACCTGACGAGCTACTTCTCTCCATTAGCCACCAGAACCCAGTTATCTGCAAGAAAAATCCTGAAAGCTCTAAGGTTCGTGTCATCCTGCATTCTACTCATTCCATATGCCAGACTGCATATGAGGAAACTACACTGATGCCTAAAAAGCCTTTGGTGTCCGCACTCACAGGACTCTGAAACTATCATACCTTTGATAACATGTCTAAGGAAAGATTTTCCTTTGTGGGCAGCAGCATGCAACCACAGCAAGGGTCTTCCCTTCTCACAATCCCATGCCGCCCAGACTCTAACCACAAATACATCAGATTATGCCTGGGGTGCACACCTGGACGGCATGTGCATTCAGGGCCATTGGAGCCCAAATCAAATACATCTGCACATCAACCAATAAGAGATGCTAGCTGTTCAGCACACACTGACAGCTTTCAGACCCCCCTACTCTTCCCGGGGCCTCTACTGATCAAAACAGACAACAACACAGTGATGTGGTATATCAACAAGCAGGGAGGAACTCACTGTTATCCTGTCTGCAGGCTAGCCATGACCCTTTGGCACACTGCTTCAGCCATGCAAATTCACCTGCTAGCACAATTCCTGCTTGGCTCCCAAAACTCTCTGGCAGACAACTTAAGCAGAAATCTCCTAGACCCACATGAGTGGCAGCTAGACCACAGCACCTTCAACCTTGTAACCCAGAAATGGGACACCCCGAAGGTGGACCTCTTTGCCTCCCACAACAATCACTAGCTCAGCAAATTCTGTACAAGGGGACCTCACAGCAAAGTCTGGAAAGTGGATGCTCTATTCTTCCAATGGGTCAACCTCTCGATCTATGCATTTCCCCTTCTACCACTAATTTCAAGGGGTACTGCTCAAAATAAGGGAGGAAAAACCAAGGGCAGTCTTGATTGCCCCATACTGGCCACGCCAGCACTGGTACCCACTGCTGCACAGCCTGTCACCCCTGCCACCATGGCACCTAGCCCAGATCCCAACTCTCCTGACTCAGAAGAATGGAGAATTCATGCATCCACAACTACAGACCCTGAACCTGGCAGCATGGCTTATTCCCTGACCTCTCCTCCAGTTGCCAGCCGTAAGGCCAGACGCCCCAGAACCAGAAAATCCTATGCTGACAAGTGGAAAAGGTATTGCACCTGGATCCAGGCTAAAGAAGCTGAAACAACACAGCCCTCCCTTCCTCTCATCCTGGATTACCTAGCAGACCTGTTACACAGGGGCCAATCCTTCTCTTCTGTTAAAATCCATACCTCTGCCATCTCTGCTTATTACAGCACAGAGCCACCTCTCTTTTCTCACCCTCTCATCAAACAGTTCCTAAGAAGGGCTAACAATTTAAGGCCACCCAGAAGAGCTCCTACCCCAGCTTGGGACCTTAACTTTGTGTTGGAAAAGCTCACACCACCCCCTTTGAGCCTGCTGCTTCAGCAGAGTTAAAATTCCTCTCTTGGAAAACAGCCTTGCTTCTGGCCATCACTTTAGCTAGAAGAGTTTCAGAGCTATAAGCACTAATGGCTGTATAGCCCTTCATCATTTTCCATGCTGACAGGGTCTCCCTCAGGACTAACCCAACTTTCATGCCTAAAGTGGTGTCCACTGTGGCTGTCAGCCAGGCAGTTCATTTGCCCACCTTTTTCCCTAACCCACAAAACAAGGGGGGAAGGATTCTGAATTCTCTAGAGGTGCACAGACAGCTCAGATTCTGCCTGGATAGGACTAAATGTTTTAGAAAAACTGACCAATTGCTAGTCAGCTTTGCAGCAGGTGCAGAGGGCAAGGCCATATCCAAATGGATATCACACTGCATCCATTTCTGCTACAAACACAAAAAACTGCCCCCTAAGTGGGTTAGGACGTATTCCACCAGGGCAACCTCCACCTCTGTAGCTTTTCTGAGAGGGGTCCTACCAGGGACATCCTGGAGGCTGCAACATGGACTTCTGTTCATACCTTCACCAAGCATTAACACCTGCCTATCTTCTCCAAATCCAGGGCAGGCTTTTCAACCGCAGTCTTCCTGGGCATCCTAGCCAGCCCCCAGTCTTCTTGACTGCCTCCACCCTTTTTCTTCAGCTTTGGGAATCAACCCAAGTGTGATGATTGCAACAGTGAAACATGAAGAACATAGTACAGTTGTGCACACTTACCATAAATATAGATGTTCGAGTGTATTCACTGTTGCAGTCCTGGTTTCCCACCCTCCATCCCCCTTGTCTCTCTCTCTCTCTCTCTCCCTCTCTTCCTCTCTTCTTACAGCAAATTTTTGTTATTTACTTTCTACTGGTGGTGATGTTCATTGTGCTATGCTGCTGCAGTCATCACACTTGGGTTATCCTGCCGTCAGGCGGTCCCGCAATCGGCCTGAATTCCAAAGCCTTGGTCCGGCGTCGGTTGTCGTCGCTTCTTCACTGATGTCAGTGCGGCAGGGGTATAAAAGAGGCAGCCGACGCCATTTTCTTCAGTCTTTCTTGCCGCGCGGTGCCCGAAGCAGAAGCAGTTCGCAAGTGCCGGTCGGCCAGCTCCTGAGATTTTCGAACAGAATTTCAGCCGAAGTCTTCTATAAAGCTAAGTACCCCGTTGGGGAAACTTTTCTTGCCTCAGACCGATGTCAGACAAAGTTAATAATTGTATTTCTTGTGGGAAGCAAATACCTCATAAAGATTTTCATTCTTATTGTATTCCTTGCCTAGGCCCAGACCACGACGTTTCTGGTTGTCGGTTTTGCGCTAGGTTCAATAAACGCAATATTAAGCGTCGGGCTGATACCGCCCGACATTATTTTGGCAGAAAATTCAACTACATTATGTCGTCGGAACCTCCGACTACCGCTACGTTTAAAAATGCAAGGACAAAGACCGGCAGCCTAGACCTAGGCCAGATACCGAGGTCTCTGTTAGGCCTGCCGCCGGATCAGTATTCAGTGAGGTGCCTACACAGCCCCTGACTACTGCAGATTTAGAAAATACGACTACCTCTCAGTCATAATCTACTGTGCCACTGGAGCCGGTTCCTCCTCAACTCGCGGACGCCAGCCCTGGCGGCGATCCGGAGACTATGGACAGGCCTTCGGTTTCAGAAGGCGTCTTTAAACCGACGACTCTTTCAGTTAAGTCATTCGCTAAGCTTCCAAAGGTTAAGAAACCGGGTCCACAGACTCCCTTACAGGCCCCTATGCCTAAAAAACAGATGCTCAAAATGGCGGAGGACCTGATTACCCTTATCAGAGGTTCCCAGCCCCCTCCTGACAAAAGGCCTAGACTGAAGGAAGATTTACCTCCTTCTGATCAGGAATCCATTTTCTCATCAGACTCTGAGGAACAGGATTACCCCTTCCCTCTCTATGAAGACTCAGATGCTGAGAAGTCTATTCCCTCTGTTTCCCCCCCTGAAGACTTCTCTTTTGGGGAAACCCTGTACACCATGAGAGAGCATTTCCACTGGGAAAGACAAGATTACTCTGACTCCAAGAAAAGACTCCGTGAGTTTCTTCTTTTGCCTCAGCATAGACCCCTAGCCATTCCTCCTGTTTTGGACATTCTGGATGATGTCTACACTGAATCCAGTCTAAATCCAGATTCCTTACCTCCAGCACCACCTAAGTCAGACAGATACTATTGAGTCCCTGACTCTCACAAGTTTTTATATAAAAGCCCTGCTGCAGACCCAGAAACCATTTCCCAGGGTCCCAAAGGGGTTAAGGCCTCTACTGCTAAGAATCCACTACCTGCGGAAAGAGATTCCAGGGCATTAGAAAGATGGGGGAAAAAAGTGTATACCTCTGCCACTTTGGCCATGAGGGCATTAAACTGCCAATTCCACATGATTAAATACCAGCAGTACTTGCTTACTCAGTTAAAACAGAAAATGATCCCTCAAACAGATCAACTAGATTTCAAAGGGATGCAAGATTTGTTGCATGCAGCAGAACAAGTGGGAAAACATACCTTGCAGTGTGGTTTTGATTCTTTGGAGGCCTCATGTAGAGCAGCAGTCACAGGGTCTGTAATACGTAGACATGCTTGGCTAAAAGAGCAGACCTTACCAGAACATGTCAAAGCAAAGTTACTGGATGCTCCACTGCAAAAGGATGTGGCATTTGGTGTCAAAGCAGAGGAAGTTTTAAAGAAGATGGAAGAAAAGGCAAAATCAATGCAAACAGTTAAAGATTTTTTACAGGTACAACCTCCTCGCTTCAGCAGAAACTGGCCATCAAAAAACTGGTCCTTTCCTGCTTCAGACAGACCGCAAAAGGGCAGGTACAGGCGCCCTAGGGGCAGAGGCCAGGCACAGGGTACCTTCAGGCCTAGACAATGGCAAACAACAACTCAAAGAGGGGGGAGACGATAGATCTCAACCCTTCAGAAAACGAACTCAATGACTTTCCTCTTCGCCTGCCAAGCAAAATTGCCCAGGCAGCACCTCTAGGAGGAAAACTGGCTCTTTTCCTGCAAAATTGGCACATCATAACAAAGGACAAATGGGTTCTGGATATTATTACCCGAGGCTACAGATTTCATTTTCACACTTTACCACGGATGAGAGGCATGCCAAATCTGCCAACAAACCAATGGGCAGAGGCACAAAAGCAAATTTCAGCTCTCATGAACATGAAAGCAATTCAAAAGGTACCTGCAAAAGAGCAAGGTCAAGGATTTTACTCAAGACTGTTTCCAGTACTAAGAAAGGACAAAGCCTGGAGACCCATCTTAGACCTTTCAATTCTAAACACGTACCTGGACATTCCCAAATTCAAAATGCTCACACTACAGCAGCTTCTTCCCATGCTGGGCAAGGAGTCTTGGCTGGTAACATTGGACCTCCAAGAGGCATACCTGCATGTCCCTATCAGACAAGATTGCAGAAGATACCTCAGATTTTTGGCAGGCACAACGCATTATCAATTCTCTGCATTGCCTTTTGGCTTATCTACTGTGCCCAGAGTATTCACAAGATGCCTGGCATCAGTAATTGCATACTGCAGACAGCGAGGAATACAAATTTATCCATATCTGGACGACTGCCTGATCAAGCGGACAGCAAAGACATCCTACTACAGCATCTGGCATTTATAACAAAGTTGCTAAGTTGCCTAGGGTACACAGTAAACAAAAAGAAGTCAAAACTAATACCCTCACAAGAAATAACTTTCCTGGGTGCCAGCTTGAATACAACAGCCCAGATGGCTTACCTCACGCCAGACAAGCAAAAACAACTGGTTCAGTACTTCAAAAATATGGCAACTTCTACCCAGCTCACTGCAAGGAAATTCCTGCAGGCATTGGGGTACATGGCATCCTGCATTCAACTAATTGCATATGCAAGGCTGCATATGAGAAAACTGCAATGGTACGTAAAAAGTGTATGGACCCAACACAGACACAGCCTCGAAGCAACTATAACTCTCATTCCCTGCCTTCAAAAAGAATTTCTATGGTGGGCTCAAGCATGCCAAGCAAACAAGGGCCTTCCTTTTGTCTCACCTCCACCAAACCAAACCTTGACAACAGATTCATCAGACTACGCCTGGGGTGCACACATGGCAGGACAATGCATACAGGGCAAATGGTCTGCAAACCAAAGGCAACTGCACATCAATCAAAAGGAGATGCTAGCTGTAAAAAATGCACTAACAGCCTTCAAGGACCTTTTGCATCCAGGGCAACTTCTAATAAGGACTGACAACACCACAGTTATGTGGTACATAAACAAGGAGAGACGCACTGCTACCCACTATGCAGACAGGCAATGGACTTGTGGAATACAGCATTAACTTACCAAGTACAACTGGAAGCACAATTCTTGCCAGGAAAAGAAAACATTGTGGCAGACAAATTAAGCAGAAATTTGACAGACCCTCATGAGTGGAGACTACACCCACAAGTATTCTCAATGATAACTCAAAGGTGGGGAACACCAGACATAGATCTGTTTGCCTCAACCAACAATTGCCAGCTACAAAAATTTTGCACAAGGACTTACCATCCCCTGGCCTGGAAAGTGGATGCCCTATCATTCAGTTGGACAGCTCTCAGATCCTTCAGTCAGCTAAGGACCTTAAATCTAGCTGCATGGAAAATACCTTAAATTATCAAACAACACTTCTCTCAAAGGACGTCCAGAATGTCATTTTGGAGGCCAGGAGGCCCAGCACCAGAAAAACTTACTCAGACAAATGGAAAAGGTTTTGTGTATGGAACCAGGCCAGAAGCCTAAATCCTGGCATCCCAAACATTCCGCACATACTCCAATATCTAACTGAGATGCTACACAAAGGCCTTTCTTTCTCATCCATAACGATCCATGCTTCAGCCATTTCAGCTCAATATGATACGGTTCCTCCCATTTTCTCTCATCCTTTGCTAAGGCAGTTTCTCAGAGGGGCAAAAAATATAAGACCCCCCAGAAAACCACCTACTCCAACTTGGAACCTAAATTTTGTTCTCAAAAAGTTAACACTTCCTCCTTTCGAACTAGCCTTTGCAGCAGAGCTTCAATACTTGTCATGGAAGACTGCCCTGCTGCTGGCTATCACCTCAGCACGCAGAGTCTCAGAACTGCAGGCACTTATGGCAGTAGAACCCTTCATCATTTTCCATCAGGACCGAGTATCTTTACGCACCAACCCTTTCTTCATGCCAAAGGTAGTATCCAGTGTGGCTCTCATTCAGGCCATACACTTGCCCACCTTTTATCCAAACCCACAGAGTAAAGGAGAAAGACTCCTTCACTCTTTGGACATTCACAGACAGTTACGTTACTACTTGGACAGAACAAAGGCCTTCAGAAAATCTGACCAACTCCTTGTATCCTATGCACCAGGCTCAGAAGGAAAGGCTATTTCAAAACAGACCATCTCCAAATGGATAGCACATTGCATCCGCTTTTGCTACTCACACCACGGGAAAGCAGTGCCTTCTAGTATTAGGTCTCACTCCACCAGGGCTACAGCAACCTCAGCAGCCTTCCTCCGAGGAGTCCCAACAAAGGACATTCTGGAGGCAGCTACCTGGAGTTCAGTGCACACCTTCACCAAGCATTACCACCTTCCTCTGTACTCAAAAACTAGAGCTGGGTTTGCCACTGCAGTTCTGCAGGGCATCTTAGCTGCACCTAACCCAGTTTAGCTCCTACTACCCAACCATAGCTTTGGGACTCTACCCAAGTGTGATGACTGCAGCAGCATAGCATGATGAACATAGTACAGTTTTGTACCTACCATAAATGTAGATGTTCAAGTGGTTATGCTGCTGCAGTCCAGGTTACCCTCCCTCCATCCCCTCTACCTAACAAGGCTTTTCTTATTCCTCCATGTACTTCAACCTTTGGGATGCATGTCTATATGGTGTATTTGCTTACAACTAGTACCATTGCTTTGCACTAAGGTATGTTTTGCAAGCTTCTTATTTTGCCTTCTTAGTTTGGGGCACCTGACATCTGGGGCAAGAAAAACTGAAGAAAATGGCGTCGGCTGCCTCTTTTATACCCCCGCCGCACTGACGTCAGGGAAGAAGCGACGACAACCGACGCCGGACCAAGGCTTTGGAATTCAGGCCGACTGCGGGACCTCCTGACGGCAGGATAACCCAAGTGTGATGACTGCAGCAGCATAACCACTCGAACATCTACATTTATGGTAGGTACAAAACTGTACTTTCTTCCACCATAACCTAGCTCCCTATTTGGGGCAAGAAAAACTGATGTAATGGTGTCGGCTGCCTGATTTTATACCACTGACGACCTAACGTCAGTCATGGAGCTACAGCAACCGACGCAGAAATACTAAGCCTCTGGTATTCGGGCTGACGGAGGACTACCCCTAGCAGGATAACCCAAGTGTGATGACTGCAACAGTGAATACACTCTAACATCTACATTTATGGTAAGTGTACACAACAGTACTTTTTGTTTTTCAGACATCATGTATAATACTTGTCATAGTAGGAAATGTATCTGTGATGTGATTAATGCATCTCTTCATGCTGTGGTTATTTGGAAGTAATGTGAAGGCTTGCTTTTGATGCTCTTTCTAGCCTTTCCCTTAAGATATATGCCTACATATGGCTACTCCCTTTTACATTTTTAAATTCTCAGTTCCTTCTTTGCTAATACACTGGAAAACTATTATTTATTTGATTTATTTATGTATGTATAGGTAAGTGACTTGGACCATTTAGACCCCTTTTTGTTAATGACCTTGTTCACAACAAAATAAAGTAAAACACATGGGACATGCAGTAAACAGTATCAAGATGGATAGATTAACAAGTAGAACATACATACATAATGCTGTCAGTATGCAGGTGTATAGCACTATTAAAGATGTCAGTCTGTCTTCAGCCATGCCATTTATCTGCAAACAAATGAAACTTGTAGGTAACGGCACTTATACAACAGCATTTTTCTTTTTTAAGAAGAAAAAGCTTGAGCTGAGAGGAGAAGACAACGCAGGAAGACTTTGGTGTAGACTGATATGGGGAGGGAGAGAATTTTGCATTTATGGCTGTCTAATATCACAGTGTGCAAAAGTGGTTAGAAATTGAGAGAAACAGCTAGACAGTCAACTGACTTCAGTATCCGCTTATAGTCCATTGAAAGCAGATGTGTGCTGCAGTAGCCTGAATTAATTAATTTATGGATTATGTACAAAGCAGAAGAGTAACTATGTATGAAACACATATCCTCCTAGCCTGCTGTATTGTGAAGCAGTATTGTTGCCTGCAATATGCCTCTCATATAAGTCGTATGATTAACATGGATTTACCTTCGTATATGGATTCTGCAATATGACATTTTATCATCTGTACATAGATGCATAGGTGTATACTTCGCTAATGACCACTGGGGCCTTTATAAGCTTAGCCATGCAACCCAAATGTATCCCACAAGTTATTGTGCCTCAGATTTTAAGTAGTGTTTGTTATTTAGGACATGATTTAATGGCACCTCTGTCCTTCAGAGACATAGGTGTCAAAGCAGACATGAATTTCTGAGTTCCTATCCACTGGCCAGGTTGGGCCTGAATAGGGTTAGGGAATGGCTGTGCTTCACATGGATGAGAAGCCTATTATAGAGTATGGGGATTTTCTGAGATATGTGGCTGTCCTTCCAACATGTCCAACGTTTAAGTCGCAGGTAAAGTTTAAATCCTTAGATCTAGTGGTTCTGGTGCTGTTTGTTTTGTGGATGTGCAAAAGGTCCATCAATGCCAGATCTAGTGAGTGAAATGTTCACAGAAGATGTCTATAATGGATGGCCACAGTAACTGCATATACTTTCTAGGGGCCATCCACTTACAAGAAACATGCCTATTTTATCACTCATTTAGTTCCAGGGTATTGCAGGAGAGAAAGAGTAAACTTATATTAAAAGGTCTCCTTAAGCCCTCCTTTGAGGAAGATTGGCTAGCTCTTCCTCCTCTAAGTCTCATGGTTCTAAAAAGGAGAAATCTAAATCTTCTAAGAGGCCTTCCCCAGTGCTGGCTGGTGCATCAGAGCTGCCTCTCAAAATTTCTAAATCTGATAAAGCTGCTGCCTCCTTGGCTCCACTGAGTTTGGAGCCAATTCAGGGTACTACTACTACTACTACTGTTGCTATAGTGTCGGCACCAGGTAGTTCGGAGCCAACCACTGATAGTAGACATGAGAGCCAGTCTACAGATCCCCTACTGGTCTCCCCTACATTAAGGTCACCCATATTACAGAGATCCCGTTCTCCCACGCTGTCTTCCAGATCTTCCAGGAGGTTATCGGAAGAAGATGTGGAGAGAGTAGTGCTGAGACTCCTGAAGTCATCTGCCTTACCTAAAATGTTGTTGGCTCCAACCCAGTCGGTTCCAGGGCCACTTGAGTCTGTTAACCCTTCTGTGCTTCCTCCTCCGAGCCATGCTGGACTTTCGGAGAGGTTATGTTCAGTACCGCTGATGGAACCCTCTGTTCCAGCTCCCCCTGAGGTTGTTTCGGAGCCGAGTTCGGCACCAACACACTCGGTGCCATCTGTGGTGTCTAGGATCCAAAGCTCCCCGGTCGGCCCCGGCAGGGACGCCTGGAACCGAACCTCTTCGGTTCCGAGCCTTCCTCTCGGCAAGTCGGCTAGGGTGAGCTCCGACCCTACATCTACCTCGGAGCCGATGGCTCTGGAACAGATGGCATCCTTGGTCTCCTCGGAGCTGGGGATGTCTTCGGAGCCAGAAAGGTCGGCATTCAAGATGATGAGTGTACTGTCCCGATCATCAGCTCCTACCAGGGGTACCATCACTCTTCCCCCTAGAGCACCTATTTCTGTCTCAGCACCTACTCCCTCTCTGGACAGCAGAGACCCGCAGCCTCAGGAGCCACTGGTTGGTGGCCCCCATTCTTTCGAGACCTCCCCAGAATATCTTTCCAAGGAACCCCCACAGAAGAGGACATGCAAGAGGAAGCATGTAGACTCCCAGGACGAGTCTCTTAACTCAGACACTGACCTCGAGGTGTCAGAAGGGTCCCCAAGTTATCCTCTGATGTCTCCTTTGTAGACATCCTGGAGCTTCTTAAGCAGAGGTGCAGCTGGCCCACTGTCACCCCTTCTGATGAGGAGTCGGTGTACCTGAAGGCTTTCGGGTCTCAACCTTCAGCCTCTTGGGTGTCTCCACCCTTCGAACCTTTAGAGCTCGTTAGTCGGAAGGTGTGGGATACTCCTGATGCCGTGGAGCCAGTTCCCAGGAGACCAAATACATTTCTGTCAGCTCCCAAGGAGAAGGAATTTTTTGTCAAAGGGTGTTCCGTAGATGCCACGGTGCTGGCGGTGGCCTTTAAGAAGGAGCTAGTGGAGGCGACTTCTGTCCATCCACTGAATAAAGAATCTAGAACGATGGACAGATACGGGAAGTGTATCTTTTCATCAGTGGCATGTACTCTTAGATCGCTGAACTACCTTACACACTTCACGAGACTTCAGAGAGATCTCCTTAAGGAGTTAGGAGAGACTCTACAAGGTACTTCCACTGAGGGAGTCCCTGAGAAGGTGTCTGCCCAGTTGTCCACCTTGAATTCTATTGTCAACTCTTCCATGAGGCTCATCTCTTATGCAGCCGATGGAGAGAGTAGAGCAGTGGGTTCAAGAATTTCCCTAAGGCGGCATTCCTGGATGCGCTTGTGTAATTTTGCGGAACCATTCAAGTCTACCTTTACCAATGCCCCCTTTGATGGTTCTTCATTGTTTGGACTTAAGGTAAAGGACACACTCACCCGGTGCAAGCAAGAAGGGAAAACACTCTCTGCTGTGGGAGTATGTTGTACCGTCCCTCTAGATCACATCCCAAGGGTCAGAGAGGTGGTAAAATGTGGTTCAAGAAGTCCCAGAGGTTTTTCCAGGATGCACAGGGTGACTCTTCCTTCAGAGGCAGAGGAGGAGGAGGAAATGGTAGATGTCATAGAGGTAGGGGTGGACCACAAAACCAGGGAGGCCGTGATTCATTTCGGGGCTGGCCGTACCAGCGCTCCTTTTGTGGGGCCCGACTGTGCTTCTCTGGAGCCGGTCGGGAGTCTCATTTCTTTGTATCCAGAAGCCTGGCTAAGTATCACTGAAGACAGATGGGAACAAAGAATTGTCACCAGAGGTTATTCCATACCTTTTTCTCTGCCACCTCATGGTCCCAAGAGGATCCCGGATGTTCCACCCATTCACAGGGATCAAGCAACTGTGGAGGTCAACAAGTTGCTGACAAAAAGAGTCATCCAAACCGTCCTTGCAGACCAAATAGGATTCGGAATTTACTCCAGATTCTTTTTAGTGCCAAAACATACAGGGGACTGGAGGCCCATCTTGGACCTCAGCAAATTAAGCAGGTCTGTAAAGAAGGACGAGTTCTGGATGGTGACACTGCAGTCTATACTCTTGTTACTAGGGAAAGACACTTGGATGTGCTCAATAGACCTCCAAGATGCTTACTACCACATAATGGACAGGGCATCGAGGAGTCATCTACGCTTCTGGCTGGGAGCCAGTCACTACCAGTTTCGTGCTCTGCCCTTTAGTCTCACCACAGCCCACAGGGTGTTCAAGTGTATGGCAGTAGTGACAGCTCATCTGAGCCGTTGAGTATTCCATGTGTTTCCGTATCTGGACGACTGGCTCCTGACCGTCCCCACCAGGCATCTACTGATGCTACTATTCAACTCTGTGCCCAGTTGAGGATTACTATCAGTTGGAAAAAATCTGCCTTATTGCCCTCTCAATTTGTGATTTGTATAGGCGCAGAAATAGACACAGTAGCCATGTTGTCTCGTCTTCCAGTAGAAAGGGCACAGAATCTGGTTCTTCAAATTCACCGTCTTCTCCCCCTCCGAAATGTCAAGGCCAAGACTGTTCGGAAGCTTCTAGGGACCATGGCTTCTACCATACTACTAGTGCCGCTAGCCAGACTACACATGCGGATTCCTCAGTGGCTCCTGTCGTCCCAGTGGTCTTTTCAACAGCTACCCTTAACTCATCACATTCTGCTAACAGACTCTTGCAAGAAGGACCTCATTTGGTGGATTCAACCCAATCAGTTAACCACGGGTACTCCATTTGTCCCTCGCCAACCCATTGTCGCTGTGACCACGGATGCCTCACGGGGGGGGGGGGCATTATCTAGGCAGGACTGTCCAAGACACATGGCAAGATCATGAGGCTCACCTGCATATCAGTGTCCTAGAGATGAGGGCGATCCTGTTGGCGTTACAAGCACTTCACGATCTTCTTCCTGTTTGGAAGATTGCAATACAGTCAGACAACTTGTCGGTAGTATGGTATATCAACAAACAAGGTGGAACCAGATCATACCTACTCTGTTGAGAGGTCATTCGAGTTTGGAAATGGGTGATATCTTCCCAGCGCTTTCTGTTGGTGATGCACATCCCAGGGACAACCAACGTGATAGCAGACAAACTCAGCCGAGCAATTTTGATGCCTCACAAGTGGTCTCTGGAGCAAGAAATAGCGGAGCAGATTTTCCGCAGATGGGGACAGCCTTGCTGCAATCCCTTTGCCAGCACAATCAGTGCCAAATGCAGCAGCTATTCCCCCTTCATCCCACCTCTGGGGGAGTCACCAAGAGGACTTACTTGTTCACGATTGGCCTCTGGGTCTCCTTTATACTTTCCCTCCCTTTCCACTCATATCCAAGGTGATTCAGAAAGCGAAACCGCTGGGAAGTAAACTGATCCTCATTACTCCTTACTGGCTTCGACAGGTTTGGTTCCCCTTTCTCGGGCCTCACCTTCTAGACTATCCATGGATTCTGGACCCAGTGCTAGATCTCTTGACGCACATGTCAGACTCGCTTCACCCCACCTTACACACCCTCAATTTGACAGCTTGGCTGCCCCAGTTCCATCCCTAGTCAGGCTTCATGACTTCTCACCCTCTGTGACTCATATTCTTACATTCTCTCATAAACCCTCCACTAGGAAAATATATTCCAGTAAATGGAGGAAGTTTTCTATCTGGGCTGCGCAAAAGAATGTTGACCCTTATACCGCTTCTATTCTGGTGGTTTTGGAATTTTTGTCTGAACTTTTCCACTAGGGATCTGCGGCTGCCACAATCAGGGTTCAATTGGCAGTGATTTCTAATTTTCATCTAGGTCTACAAGATTCTAATCTGATGTCACATAGGTTGTGCAAGACCTTCCTCAAAGGTGCCACTTTAAGACCCCCCTTTCAGGAACCGGTTGCTTCATGGGACTTGAATTTTGTGCTATCCAGATTACCGTCTCCACCTTTTGAGCCTTCTGATTCATCGCCTTTGAAATTTCTGTCTTGGAAAACTTTGTTTCTGCTGGCAATCACATCTGCTAGACGAGTGTCAGAGTTACAAGCACTGTCTGTCAAACCTCCTTATCTGATATTTCACAAAGACAGATTATCTCTTTGTACTAATCC
Source organism: Protopterus annectens (assembly GCF_019279795.1). Classification (NCBI taxonomy): domain Eukaryota; kingdom Metazoa; phylum Chordata; order Ceratodontiformes; family Protopteridae; genus Protopterus; species Protopterus annectens. The sequence continues at coordinate 852,546,887 of NC_056731.1, forward strand.
ATCCTTTGTCCCCAAGGTCTGTTCCCCTAACACTTTGAACCAATCTATAGAACGTCTGGTGTTCTTCCCTAATCATTCTAATGCAGCAGAATACAGGTTTCATCAGTTGGATGTTCATAGACAATTACGTTTTTATTTGCACCGGACTAAAGAATTCAGGAAGTCAGACCAATTATTTATTTCCTTCTCCGACTCCAGATTAGGTCTAACAGTTTCCAAAGTGACCCTCTTTAATTGGATCTCTAGCTGTATAGCTTACATTTACACTTCTGATGGTAAGCCTTTACCTTTCAAAATTAAGGCTCATTCTATGAGATCTCAGTCTACCTCTGCAGCCTTTCAAGCCAGGGTCCCACTTGATTGTGCAGCAGCAACTTGGGCTACCCCTCACACATTTATTACTCATTACAAATTGGATTTGACCTCTAGGGGTAGAGCATCCTTTGGTTCCATGGTACTCGGGAGTATTTTTCCTTGAGCCACCCAAGAATAAGGTGCTAGGAACGCTGTCCCATGTGTAAGAATGAAGGCGAGATAGGACTACAGAACATAAAAAAGTTATGTACTCACCTTAACGTTCCATGTTTGTAGTCCACCTCGGCCTTCATTTTTACGAACCCATCCTCCTACCCCCATCCTTGGAAGTATCTGGAGACAGGAAAATATTGTTATTATCATTCACTGGAGACCTTTTATTATTTGGTCTTTGTGTGGTTGTTGTTTGCTGCTAACTAAGAGAAACAAGATCTTGGGATTGTACTGGTGCTCCATGGGATACCTACCTAGCCACGAGCCAACTAGAAGACTTTGAGCTTGTAAATAGGCTGAGTTGGAGCCAAGGATTGGCTCCGAACCCATGTGTAAGAATGAAGGGTGTGATGGACTACAAACATGGAATGTTATGGTGAGTACATAACTTCTTTTTTTCTCAGTTATTTTTAAGTGTAACAGGTGCTGATTTTCTTTTTTTTTTTTTTTTCTTTTCTTTTTTCCTTCTCTCTCCTTGTTCAGTTTTAAGAAATGTAGGCAATGCAATGGAAAATAAAAGCCTGGTTAAAAGACCATGGCAAAAGAAAAAATAATTTTCCTTTTCTCATTCTTGCTTGGGGAAATGACTGGATTAAGGACATTAGGCTGATTTAGTAACACGTTTTAAGAGTAAGCAAGTAAGTGAAAAAGAATATTGAATATTATGAAGCTCTTTTTTTTTTGTTTGTTTTTTTTTTTTTTTTTTTTTTTAGCAAATACATGTATGCTGAGTAGCAACTCTGCAGCTCATTGTCATGGAAACAATATGATAAAGAGAAACTGTCTGCCTGGTTCTCTTGTCTCTGTGGAGACAATCTGATAGAGAAACTGGCTACAGTCTGGTGCAGAGTGGTTTGCTGAAGTAAAAAAAACTGAAGAGAAATTGGCTAGGAGATAATGTTCTGTGAAAGCATTCATGGGTTTTCCTAGCTGGGAGAGCTATAAAGAAAAGGCAAAACCAATTAGCGCTTTTTATAAGTACAGGCTTCACCATGCGTCTTAACACATTTAACCTTTCTTTTATGTTAACTCAAGTCTCTGATTGCGGCTTTCAAAATGGGACTTTTGTTCCTATTAGGAGGGTGAAACTTCAGTATTTAAAGATGTACACAGTTTTGTGTGTTAGCATTGTTAATAGATTTTAGGGGGTATTGGCGGTATTTTTTTTTTGTTTGAGGTAATTCAATAAAACAAACATTTTGTAAGATGTGACATAGACTCAAATGGATATGACAAGAAACAATTATATAAAAAGTTCAACCTGTCAGTGTATGCATGTAACACAGAAGCAGGAACTATACGTTTAACAAAAAAGATGCTCTACATAAAAGGTGGGAATAATAACTTTTTAATGCAATGATGATTTCTTTAATGTCTTCAAATGTCAACGGTCTCACATATATATATATATATATATATATATATATATATATATATAAATGGGACTTTTGTTCCTATTAGGAGGGTGAAACTTCAGTATTTAAAGATGTACACAGTTTTGTGTGGTAGCATTGTTAATAGATTTTAGGGGGTATTGGTGGTATTTTTTTTTTTGTTTGAGGTAATTCAATAAAACAAACATTTTGTAAGATGTGACAGACTCAAATGGATATGACAAGAAACAATTATATAAAAAGTTCAACCTGTCAGTGTATGCATGTAACAGAAGCAGGAACTATACGTTTAACAAAAAAGATGCTCTACATAAAAGGTGGGAATAATAACTTTTTAATGCAATGATGATTTCTTTAATGTCTTCAAATGTCAACGGTCTCACAGATATATATATATATATATATATATATATATATATATATATATATATATATATATATATAAATGGGACTTTTGTTCCTATTAGGAGGGTGAAACTTCAGTATTTAAAGATGTACACAGTTTTGTGTGTTAGCATTGTTAATAGATTTTAGGGGGTATTGGTGGTATTTTTTTTTTGTTTGAGGTAATTCAATAAAACAAACATTTTGTAAGATGTGACATAGACTCAAATGGATATGACAAGAAACAATTATATAAAAAGTTCAACCTGTCAGTGTATGCATGTAACACAGAAGCAGGAACTATACGTTTAACAAAAAAGATGCTCTACATAAAAGGTGGGAATAATAACTTTTTAATGCAATGATGATTTCTTTAATGTCTTCAAATGTCAACAGTCTCATATATATATATATATATATATATATATATATATATATATATATATACAAAAAAGAAAGTAGTGAACTATATTAAAAATGTAGAGTGCAAATAACTATGTTACAGGAGAGACACTTGAAAAAAGAAAATGTGATGAATTTGATAAAGAAAGGTTTTCAGGATGGTTATTCAGCAGAATACCTGGGATAAAGGAAAAGAGGAGTACTTACATTAATTGCAAGAGGAGCCCCAGTAGTGATAAGAGGATAAAAAAGATGATAATGGCAAATTTGTAGTGCTAAGGGGCTACTGGCAAAGGATGAGGATTACACTGGCATGTATTTATATTGCACCTAAAACTGCTATAATGGAGCTTAAGAAAATTCTGGGAAAAATCAGTTTTCGGCAAGGAGTAGTACTTGTAGGTGTGGACTGGAATGTGATTTACAACAATGAGGATGTGTCTGGGGGGCCAAAAGGGAAAGTATAACAAATGAGGGGGTAGAGTTTTGAAGATTTATGAAAATATTTGGCATTGAAGATGTGAATTCAATAACAGGAGGTCAGAGTGAATTTACGTGTTATTCCCCAAGATATAAAAACTGGGCTAAGCTAGACAGAATTTAAACTTCACATGAACATGTGCATTTAATTGAAGGTCTTGATACGTACCCAATAAGTATTTCAGATCATGCACCAATAATAATTAAAATAAAAACACAGGGTAATGAAATAAAAATGAGACACTGGTGCTTTCCCTCTTATCTGTTGAAAAGAGAGGAGATTAAAGAATGGGTAGTGGAGATTATTCAGCAGCTATTAGAAAGGGTAGAAATTTCTTCTGAAAATTTAGCTAGGGAGTGGGATAAAATTAAGGTGGTGTTTAAAAATAGGCTGGAAATAAAAGTAAGGGAGCTGTGGTTAAGAAGTAACAATAACTATTTAGAGAGACTGACAAATATTAAAGTATTGCAGAACAGGAGGAATCTCACAGAACAAGAGGAGGATCAACTGCAGAATGCTAATCCGAAAGTAAGGGACTACCTCGATAATATGCACGACTTTGGACAAATTGCTGTTAAGCAACTGTTTTTTGATAACCGTAGAGGACAAAAACTTTTAGCACAACATCTCAAGCAACAAAAAGTAGAAAGGACTGTCGCCAAGCTTAGGGAGCTTTTACCAAACGAAAAGACACAAAAGAAACTGCTGAACAACTGCAGAGTGGGGAAAAAAGCAGACTCCTTCAAGTTAAAACAGGTAGCACGGCTCCCAAGTATACTGGTGCAAAACAAAATATATTCAATAAACAATAGAAAGCCAGTAAGCGCTTTCGTCCTGTACACAGAACTTCATCAGACAATTCATGCAACAAAGAAACCCATTTTTAAAGGCTATCGTATACATTATCATCACTTCTAACCACACCCCCTTAAAGTTGTAAACAGAATAAAAATGTTAAAAATGTTGATGCAGGGAAAGCATTTGACAGAGTAAGCTGGGACTTTATGAGCAGGGAAATGGAAGCATTTGCATTTCCTGAAAAAAAGTATAAGATTGATTAGGAGGATATATGAGGGATTGGATGTGAAAATTAAGTGGATGGGGTCCTCTCATAATTTCTTCTTGAGCAGAGGAACCAGGCAGGGGTGTCCTCTTCCTCCTTTGTATTATATTTAGAACCACTGGCAAAGAAAATAAGGGACTCAGAAATTCAAAGATGTATTCGGTATGGTAGTCAAGAAAAACTGTCTGTATTTGCAGATGATGATATTTTATACCTGACAAAAACAGAGAGATATTTCAGTGCTGTGGAACATTTTGAGACAATTTTAAATCTTTTTGGGATACAAAATTAATGAAGCTAAAGCAAAGGCTATAGCGATAAATTATGTAATCTCACACAAATTGGTTCAGCAATGTCCATATTTATGGGGACATGATAAAATGACGTATTTAGGAGTATGGATTAAAAATGATTCTGCTGTAGCAGCTAAGGATGTGTGGAAAAGAACTAAAAATACAAAAACTGAGAAAATGGAAGCTTTGTTAATTGGATAGCAATATACAAGCAGTCAAAATGTTTTTAGTCCCTTTAGTCTTATACACTGGTCAGGTATATCTTCATTAACTAGAGGAGAAGTTGTGGATTGCAATTAATGAAGAGCTGAAGGACTTTATCTGGGAGGGGAAGATGTCAGGAGTCAAGTGGGATAAGATGATTCTTCCAGTAGAACAGGGCAGATTGGGATTACCCAATTTTAAGGGGTATTTCAGACCTACCCAGTTAAGTCTCCTGTACATAGCACAAGCAGAAAACTATAATTAAAAGTGGAAAGAGAATGATGTTGAAACGGGGAAAGCCCAATAAACAGAGAGACTGGGATTTTGGATGCAGGCCTTTAAGGAGAATAACAGTAGTCATACAGAATATTATATCAATAAAGAAGCCGAAAGTATTGTAAGAACTAAGACAATATAGGAATGGAGAAAGGAGATTCTGCCAATAGGGACAATTGCTGTTAGGGATATAGACAATAAGCAGCAGGGGATTAGAATTTATTGGAGAAGACTGGCAAAGGAACAAAGGGAATGGTAATAGAATGAGAAGAGGCCAAGACATTATTTGGACTGCTGGTTAGAGATTGCCTTCTTTATCAAGGATTGATATCAGAGTACAGGCAGAGAGAAAGAAGTCGGGGGGGGGGGGGTCCTAAATGAAAGTCCACCACTGGTAGAGTTTTTAGTAGAATCTAAAACAGAAGTTGCCATTAAAAAATAAATAATTCGTATAAAATATTGCATGACTAACTATAAGAATCAATCACAGAAGGTTAGAAAGGATTGGGAAAAGAGATTGGATAAGCAATTCACAAAGAAACAATGGGAGGATGTATGTATGTCTCCCAAATATGCAATAAAATTTAGACGATTTATGATTTTTGCTTGGAAATGTTTACATAGATATATTTATACCCCAAGTAGACTCCAGAGAATTTTTTTCTGGGGTAGACAGCAAATGTTGGAGGTGTGACTGGGAAGAAAGAGCTACTTGGGGAACATATTTTCTGGGAGTGTGGTGAGTCGGCAGACTAAGAATTCCCTGCAGGATGCACTGTTGGAGATTGGTGTGACAAGGGAGATGATTTTTCTGAGCTATGATACAGTATCAGAATTGCCTAAACATGGTAAGGCCTTGCTGTGTCGAATTATGGTGGCTGCCAAAAAAGCAATTACTAGAAATGGAAATCAAAACCTAAACCAACTGTATTGGAAGTAGTGAATATAGTAACAGAGGTAAAACAACTGGAATTCAGGTCTTTAGAACAGATAGGAGGAAACTACATAGGGAAAAATGGGAATTGAGCAATACATACAGGGGAGGAATGAGGTTTAAAAGAAGGCAGGAAGCTATATAATGTTGGATTTAAAAATGACTGTGTAGATAAGTGATGTATAATGTTTGTAACTAGGAGTGTCAGTATGGTCTGTGATGTAAAATGCTTGCAACTAGGATTGTATGTTGTCTTCATTTATATAAATGTGCGATCATGTCGTAAGTGATGGTTTAATAAAGATGTTTCTTTAAAAATAAATGGGACCGGAATTAAACGTTGCTTAAGTTATATGATGTATAGCAATACATATGAAGTATAATGTTTATCAATGTTAATTTGTTAATGCGGTTTGATTACTTTTGCATAAATGTAAATTTGCCCTATGTCACATGTGATAATTCAGTAAGGTATTTAAAAAAAAAATAAAAACTTATCAGTGATATATAGAAGGTCATAATCAGGTCTCTGATCATAACTGACTTGGTGTGTGTTTAAGACATGGATGCTAAGAAACTCGCCTTGAGAATAATGCTCAACAGATGAATCTTGGCATTCTTGTCATAAACACATAAGGGTTATGATCTATGAGAACTGATAATTCATTGTAGTGCAAGGAGCTTTATCTGCTCCATGTACTACCACTTACCAAAAGAGAGTCTACTAGCAGAATGTGTTTTACTAGCTTTCAAAGTCTTTGAAAGCTTGTAAAACATTTAGCATGGCTATAAACGTACAACAGTCAGAAAAGAAACAGTGTCCCACTAATGAGCCTGCTTTGAAAGCTGTTCTGCTGTACTTTTTTTTTAATAATTGTGGGAGAGAGCATATTCAACAGCCTTTAAAGCTGTTTTACATTTTGCCACTGTTCTTTCCCTATGGCTGTGTCTGCTGTTTATCTCCAGCACAAGACCTTATCTTAACAGCCGCCAAGAGGTACTTGAAAGCATGTTATGCACCTTTATGACTTCTGAAAAGGGTTTAAAAATCGTTTTTCACATTTTTGAAAAGTAACATGTACTTCAAGTATGTTGTACAAGGGAAGCACACTCTGTCTCCTATTGTTTACACACGGTAATTAAGGGACTCTTTTGTAAAATAAATTTTTACTTGGAGTATTCAACCAGGTCAAAATTATTGGTCCCGTTTGCTTCACATGACTTGTGTGCAAGGCTTAGCAGCACTTAAAGCATTAAACGGCTAATCCCCTGCTTTTAAAACATGGGGGAGCTGGGCACTTTGAATTCAGAAGATATAGGTCATTCTGACCATTCTACAGTGAGGTTGACAGTTAAATTTTGTTTGTATGTTTGTTTTTCTTTGTTAAATGGGGTAGAATACTGATCCTGTGGACCATTTTCAGGATTTGCCTGAAGTATAAGAAAAGCAGTGTAACAAAATGAAAGGCACAAGAGAATTTAGAGCAGTTAACACTGCACACCAGCTCACTTCACCAGGTATACTGAAATCTCCTTTCTTTGAGCAGGCTGACATTTGCAGTTGAAATCCCACCATACTAGTCTGTAAGTTTATAGTGGCTAAACTTGGCAGAGTAAGCAGGGTTGGGTCTCACTAGCTGTAACCCAAAGTCAACATTGAGGAAAGAGTTTCTGAGACTTAAACCGTTAAGGGTACCTGTAATGCTTACAGTACAGCAAATTCAAACTGAACTGCTCCATCCCCGCCCAATATCTGTTGAATGGCGTCATCAGAAGTGTACAGTTTTGTATATTTCTGTTTCCACCCAAACCAAGAGTCAGTATAATTTTATGTCTAGCTGACTGGGTTGAGGAAGTGCATTAAACAAGTTTTGCATACTAGTCAAACATGGCAGCATAGTCATCAAGAGAACCAGAACATGGAGTTCAGTCTTTTGATGTTATGTTGTCCTATCTCGCCTTAATGCTTGCTGGTTGGGGACGAAACCCAGCATCGGTTCTGACTCTGCCTAATACAAAAGCTCAAGAGCTTCCACTGGCTCAGGCTACCCCCTAATCCCATGATGCATATGGAATATTACCCAGATCTCGTTTGCTGCTCTAGCGAAAGAGAAGTCTTCTGTCTGGCTCATTGGCTAAGTAGTTTCTTTGCTATTATTTTTCTGTCATAATTCTCAAATTTCTTAAAGAAATTTTATTCAAAACATTTTTTCTGTCGTGTGCGAGTAGTTAGAGTATTCTTTATTTGTTATAGTTAGGAAAGTTTAATCCCCCCATTCGTCAGGCCAATCTGTCTTCCCAAGATCGTTTTTTTTGTCAAGAGCTTTCCCTTCTTAGCGAGACACATTGAAGTTAGAGGGCTCTCAGTGGCCTGTTTAATTTAGAGGGCTGCTCCCCTTCCCTCGTGTTCTTGTCTTCCCTAAATAGTCAGGAGAATCGTTTAACTTAGAGGATTCTCCTCAAGCATTTTTGGTTATTTGGCATTGATGGTGTTTTATATATATATATATATATATATATATATATATATATCTATATATATATATATATATCTATATATATATATATGGGATCTGGACACATACCCGACTAGCATATGTCCGAATCACAAAACATCGAACACATATACATGAAAGTGCTTAACATCGAAAAGCGCTTCCATGTATGTGTGCCTTTTTCGTAGATCGGACTACAGTGCGGGTAAGGGAAAATTCCCTTTTCCCTATTGTAGTGCGATCTCAGAGTGAGAATATTAAAGTGGGGGGTATGAGGGTGCAGGGGGTTGAAGCCCCCCTGCAGAAACATAGATTTTTTTTAACTAAATATACACAGAAGCGCTTTTCGATGTTAAGTGCTTTCGTGTATGTGTGTTCGATGTTTTGTGATTTGGACATATGCTAGTCGAGCATGTGTCCTAGACCCATAGATATATAGATATAGATATAGATATATATAGATATAGATATATATATATATATATATATATATCTGTGGTGGTGGTGTTGCGGTAGCATTGTCACCTCACAGTAAGACGTTGTCCTGTTCGATTCTCAGCTAGAGCGTCTTCTGTGTGGAGGCATGCGTGAATGGGCATACCTTCGTTGAAGGTTTTGCGTCAGGGCCGGCAACTTGGCACGTAAAAATCTTCTACCAGTCATTAGCGGACCGAAGTTCTGCTGTGGTGACCCCTAACTGGGAAAAGCCGAAAGACACAACAACATGCATTTGCGCAAATCACTGATGTGCGAGCGCGAATGTCTCAACAGCAGAACCAGAGGATCACGGAATGTCAAATCTGCGGATTTCAAACCCCGAGATTACCTAATGCCAGTCAGGCTATTATTCCCCCACCCCTCTCGACCCATGGTAGCGCTTGTTGCGGAGGTTGTGCAATCGGGAATTTTGAATTTGATGTGCGCAACATTCCAACCATTCAGGCGTACAAGATTAGACATTTAGGTTCAGCATTACGACGGATCGACTTTCGGTGGCGCAACCAAATGCATGTAAACTAGATATATATATATATATATATATATATATATATATATATATATATATAAATATATATATATAATTTTTTTTTTTTACTGGTGTGCAGTGTTCCTTTCTTTATACAGCTAGTAAGTTAGTAGTTACTCTTGTATTAGCATAGTGCATATTGGACTTGTTTTTATATTTATATATATATATATATATATATATATATATATATATTACTCTTTAAAACTGTTCTAGTCAGTTTTTAGGCTTGTGGTTGTTATAGCCAAAAAATTTGAATTGTTTGCTGTTTTTTCTTGCTGTTGATTTTCTTATCAAAATAAATAATGTCTAAGGGTCAAAGGGAGCAGAAAGAACCTAGGCCGCAATCCGGATTTAAAAAATGTGATCACTGTAACCCAAAAAGGTCAATTACGATGGGCGCACTAGCTGTGTTTATTGCCTTGGTGCCCTCCATCTGCAAGACCCATGTACCATTTGACATGGTTTTAGTGGAAGGGTCTTACTTGAGTGCAAAAATAAGCTCATAGTTAGGGGCTTATTAATGGTTCCCCTCATCAAAGCTCTTGAGGTATCCCAGAGCTCCAAATCATCATCATCTTCAAAAACCGAAAAAGGACATAAACGACCTGCTGTCTCTGCTCCAGCATCGGAGCCACATAAAAAAGTGGTCGCTTCAGAACCAGGGGCACTTGACTTCAACAAATCAAAATCTCTCTCTTTGGCCCTTTCTGTCTTTTTGGAGCCGACAGAGTTACTGACTAAAAGATGGTCTCCAACTTTGGAGATCACCCATATTGGAAAGGGCAAGGTCTCCTTCCTTATCCTCCCGTTCCTCCAGGAGCTTATCTGATGATAATGTGGATCGGATGGTGAAGAGACTGCTCCAAACACCGACGCTGGCAAAAATGTTAGTCTCCGGATCCAAAGGAATCAGAGCCATCCAAAGCATTTCTCTCGACCTTGATTCCTCCTCCAATCCCTCTTGAGACTTCGGAGCCAGAGATTATGGGTGCGATAGTAATGGAGGTGTCGGAACCAGGACCCTGCTTAAGTTCATCGGTTTTGACATCTGCCCCAACTTCCTTGCTTCCTTCTAATTTCGAGGGGTCTGGGAGCAGACATTCACCAGTTGGGTTCAGGGAGGAGAGTCAGTTGTCTGATCCAACTCTACCCTCGGTGCCTCTACTAGGTTGAGCTCGGCTCCTACATCGGCTTCGGAGCCACCCACTCTGCCCTGGGTCGGTTCTCTCTCTCCTCGGAGCTGAGGACCTCTTCAGAGCGGGTCGAGGGGGCTTTTGAGCTGATGGAGAGCGTACTGTCTCCCCAGACAGCTCCACTCTCTGGCCCAAGTTCTCTTCCCTCACAGATGCCAGGGTTGGTCTCAGTATCACCTCTCCCCCCAAGTGTAGACATCCAGGACCCCCCTGTGGGTGGCATCATCTGTTCTGAAACTTCAACAGAGTTACCCCTCTGAGGAAGTCCCTCAAAAGAGATTGTGCAAGAGGAAGCACATAGACTCCCCTGATGAGTCTGTCACTTCAGATACAGACCTGGATGATTCAGAAGGGTCCCCATGGTCACCCTCTGAAGATGTCTCCTTTGCCAACATCCAAGAGATCATTAAACAGAGGGGTGGGTGGAGCCCACCAACCCTTCAGAGGACAAGTGAGTATACCTGGATGCTTTTGGGTCTCACCCTTCCACCTCCTTAGGTGTCTTCTCCCTACGAATAACTAATGAACGTCATCTGTTGTAAGGCTTGGACTTCTCCAGATACAATGGAACGTGTTCCATGGAGGCCCAATAAATTCATTACAGCTCCTGCGGAGAAGGAATTTTTAACTAAAGGTGTCCCTGTAGATGCGATGGTGGTGGCAGTGGCCACTAAGGAGTTGTCAGAGACCTCCTCTTCTGTCCATCCTTCAAAGGGTCGCAGACTATGGGCAGATATGGAAAGAGAGCCTTTTCTTCAGCGGCTTTTACACTCCAGTCGCTGAATTACCTGACCCATTTCACAAGACTACAAAGAGATCTTCTAAAAGATCTAGGAGTAGGAGATGCTCTTCAGGGTAATGTAGCTTCTGGGATCACAAATAAAGTTTCCTCTCAGCTCTCGACACTCAACTCAGTTGTTTAACTCCTTCATGCGTCTGATTTCATATGCTGCTGATGGAGCAAGCAGGGCTGCAGGTAGAAAAATTTTCTTAAGGAGGCATTCCTGGATGCGTTTATGCAATTTTGCCAAACTCTTTAAGTCTTCCTTCACTAATACCCCCTTTGATGGCTCATCCCTTTTCGGACCCGAAGTGAAAGAAACCTTGACCTGGTGTGATCAGGAAGGGAAAACCTTGTCTGCCATGTGAGTCTATTTTTCTGTTTCCACTAGACTTTATCCCAAAGGTCTGAGAGGTGGAAAAATGTGGTTCCACAAATCCCCAAAAGATTTTTCCGACACACATGGTGACACTTCCCCCAGGGGCACAGGGGGAAGTAGCAGTGGAAGACGCCAACCTCGTGGCAGCGGGGGCCCACAGAATCTGGGTGACAGGGATACATTCTCTGGCAGGCCCTTCTAGTGCTCCTGAATGGAGGCCCACCTGTCCACCTCTGGAGGCAGTCGGGGGATGCTTGTCACTGTACCCAAACACCTGGCTAGCAGTCACTCAAGACAAATGGGTACAAACAATCATATCCAGAGGTAATTATTTACCCTCCCCCCCATAATTCAGTCCTTTCCAGATATCCCACCCGATCAGAGGGATTATGCAACATTAGAGATACCAAAGTTGCTAAGGACCAACATGTCCCCGCAGACCAAATTGGATCTGGAACTTACTCAAGGTTGTTTTTAGTTCCAAAAAAGACAGGCGACTGAAGACCCATTTTGAATCTCAGCAGATTGAAAAAAAAAAAAAAAAAAAAAAAAAAATCAAAATTCTGGATGGTAACACTGCCGTCAATATTCCCCTTTCTGGGGAAAGACGATTGGATGTGCTCGATAGATCTCCAGGATGCGTACTACCAGATAAATATGGACAGGCGATCCAGGAAACACTTACACATTCGGCTGGGATCCAGTCATTACCAATTACGGGCTCTGCCCTTTGGTCTGACTACAGCCCCCAGTGTGTTTACCAAATGTATGGCAGTGGTTATGGCTACTTGAGACGTCTAGGATTCCGTGTGTTTCCATACCTAGATGACTGGCTCTTGACTGCACCACCAGGCATCTACTACTACAGGCAAGGGACAAAATCATACTTCTCTTTTCCAGGTTAGGCATTACAATAAACTTAAAAAAAAATCTGCCTTGTTGCCTTCACAGCGTATTACTTTCTTAGGTGCAGAGTTGGACTCAAAAGAGATGGTGGCAAAACTTATCCCCGAAAGAATCCAGTTATTACACAGTCAAATCAGGAGCTTGTTATCAGAAAGAAAAGTTCAAGAGATGTTTGTGTTGTAGGTTCTGGATACCATGGTAGCGGCAATTCTTCTAGTACCTGTAGCCCATCTGCATATGAGGGTCCTCCAATGGCTACTCTTCACCCAGTGGTCGATGCAGGATCTACCACTGTCACATTGGATATTTATCACACATTCGTGCAAAAAGGATCTTCTCTGGTGGCATCAAACTAATCCGTTATTCTTAGGTCGTCCGTTTGTTGCAACCGACTGCTGTACTGACCATAGACGCTGCCCAGATTGGGTGGGGGGGCATTATCTGGGGAAAACTGTCCAAGGCTTATGGTAAGAACACGAGAACCACTTGCATATCAATGTCCTAGAGATGAGAGCGGTGCTTTATGCATTGCATGCATTCCAGGACTCTCTCCCAATAGGAACTAATGCAATTCAAACAGACAATGTCAGTAGTGCGGTACATAAACAAACAGGGAGGAACCAAATCGTACCCCATGGGCTGTCTCTTGTCAACGTTTTCTGATAGCAGCGCACATCCCGGGAAAATCCAACATGATGGCGGACAGACTCAGCATAGCAATTCTGTTGCCTCACAAGTGGTCCCTGAAACAAGAAGTTGGGAAAGAGATCTTCCTAAAATGGGGCCAGCCTTGCTGCGACCTTTTTGCCACGTCCATCAATGCCAAGTACAGCAGCTACTTTGCCCTCACCCCCCCCCCCCCCGGGGAAGTCACCAAGGGATGCACTTGTACACGATTGGCCCCTGGGTCTGCTTTATGACTTTCCACCCTTCCCCTTGATCCCCAAAGTACTTCAGAAAGCCAGCACGTTGAACAGCACCTTGATACTCATTGCACCTTATTGGCCTTGACAATTTGGTTCCCCTTTCTCTGAACCCATCTTCTGGAGGAACCGTGGATTCTTGACCCAGTTCCAGACCTTTTGACCCGCTCATCGGGAATATTCCCTCTGTCAATCCAGACCCTAAAGTTGACAGCATGGCTGCTCCAATTCCACAAATAGCCAGGTGTTTTGATTTTTTCCCCCTGCTGTTAAACTTATTTTGATTTCTTCCAACAAACCATCTACAAGGAAACACTATTCCAGTAAATGGAAAAGTAATGGGCCATTAAGCACAATATAGACCCTTTTACAGCTCCTGTCACAGTTCTAGAATTTCTCTCCCATTTTTTTGACAAGGGAGCAGCATCAGCTTTCATCAGGGTACAACTAGCAGCTATATCCAATTTCCATGTCTATCATGTCCCACAAACTATGCAAGGCCTTTTTGAAAGGTACCTTCCTACTAATATCCCCAATCAGAGAACCTCCAGACGCTTGGGACCTGAAGTTTGTTCTAACTACCTTAATCTTGCCACCTTTCGAACCCGCATCATCATGTGATATAAAGTTTTTGTCATGGAAAACTCTTTTCTTGGCAGACATTACCTCTGCCAGATGGGTGTCAGAGCTCCAGGCTCTGTCCACACGCCCTCCTTATATGGTGTTCCACAAAGACAGAGTTTCCTTAAGAACTAATTCCCTCCTTTTTACCAAAGAACTGTTCAAAAAACAATCTGAATCTATGTATTGAGTTGCCAGTTCTTTCCCAGCTATAACAACAAGGCAGAATATAAATTACATCAATTAGATGTACACAGACAGTTACGCTTCTATTTGCACAGGACCAAAGATTTCAGAAAATCAGATCAGATTTTTGTTTCCTTTTCAGACAAAAGGAAAGAATTGCCTATTTATAAAGTAACTCGTCAAAATGGCTATCAGACTGCATTTCCTTCTCAGACAGCAGTAATAGCAGACAATTACCAGTCAGAGTGAAAGGCCATTCCACAAGAGGGGTTGCAATGTACTCTGCCTTTCAAGCTAAAGTTCTTATGGACTCTGTGCAGCTGCCACATGGGCAACACCTCATACCTTTATTACTCATTACATACAAAGTAGACGTGGCCTTCCGGAACAGATCTTCCTTTGGGTCCACTGTACTGAAGAGTCTGTTTTCCTGAGCCACCCAAGGATGAAGGTGCTAGGGACACTGTCCCATCCAGGAAGAATTAAGGTGAGATAGGACAACATAACATTAAAATGTTATGTACTCACCATAATGTTCCATGTTTGTTGTCCATCTTGCCTTTATTCTTGCATCCTACTCTCCTTCCCCCTCCTTCGCTCCTGGAGGATCGGATGGATAATCACATGTAAATATGTATGGATATGTAATGGATGCTGAATTAGGAGTTTGAGTTCCTCCTTTCTTTTAACTAGTCAAGCTCTGATTTTATGTGTGTGTGTGTGTGTGTGTGTGTGTGTGTGTGTGTGTGTGTGTGTGTGTGTGTGTGTGTGTGTGTGTGTGTGTGTGTGTATATATATATATATATATATATATATATATATATATATATATATATAAAATATATAGGTAATATGGGTGCTTTCACTTGCAAACAAGATCTGGGTAATATTCCATATGCATCATAGGATGGGGGGGTAGCCTCGAACCACTGGAAGCTCTCGAGCTTTTGTATTAGGCTGAGTTGGAAGCGATGCTCGGGTTTCGAACCCAACTAGCAAGAATAAAGTCGAGATGGACAACAAACATGGAACATTATGGTGAGTACATAGCTTCTTCTTTAAGACTCTGAATGGTGTGAGATACAAGCTTTTAATCAAAAGGGAATAAAAAAGCTTTTATTTAAATTCTGCTTAAATATTTTAAATTGCACTTATAGCAATTTGTATGCTGGTACGTTTTTGTACTACTTTGTTTTCTGTCCATACTAAGTGCCCACCCAGCCAACCAGTATTGCACTTGAGTAAACCTCCCTTATTACAGATTGTCTCCTCCTTATTTTTCCCAGAGCTCCCATCTAATTTGCACCCTCAACGCACACTGAAGGTGTCCTGAGTTAGGCAGATGAGAGATTTTATGCATTGTTTTGCACTTCGGTTAACTGTTTAGAGTGCCACAGCTTTATTTTAACTGTATTGTTTATTTTGCATTTAAATCATTCTGAAAGCCCCTAATAGTTGAAATTGCCTTTTCAGGGTAATTTAAGTTTTGTTTTAGTGTTAGTTACGAGCAGTCTTTCTAGTTTATTGGTCTGTTTTTCTTTGGAGTTATGTCAGTCTTTCTAGGTGGTGGTGTATCATGAGGTTAGCAGCATCCTGTGCAGATACAAATCCCAGAAAGTATATTTTATCTGTAAAACTTCCTTTAGAACTGAAACTTGTAACAGTGTGGCTAAAACAAAGCCACTATGCAGAGACCAGCTTAGAGCAACCAGTCTGTACATTAAACAGCACTGCTATCAAATCTTATCACAATCTCACCTAGTGTAGTGCCACACCCCAGAGACCACCCAAGGAGACCTCTGAATAACCCACTCCATGACCTACAGTAGCCCACCCAAATACAGGTCAGGACAACATGGATATGCAATTTCTAAGTGGATCCATAGTCAACTTGGCAGACTGGGGCATCCTGAGGCAGTTTAGCAATTGTCTTATGTTCACAGACAAATGCGAGAGATGCACTGAAGTAATTTCACTAGTGGCAAAAATTTTGCATGCAAACAGGGTTGCCAAGAACACACATACTACATCCATCACACATAGTGGCCACAAGTCAGACCCAGACCAACTTTTAAACTGAGGTGCGCCCAAACCTCATAGTCCTCCTAAGCCTGTAAACTATGCCTACATTCAGTGGAGCCCCAAGAACAAAGCCTGTAAGGCAAGCAAACACATAGGTTCATACTAGGCTATCTGCCCTAGGGCATTTATAAGCCTAGCCAGAGTGTGTTTGGCTTCCGCCACCCATTTTAAATTAATTTTGCTATGCCTTTTTTTGAGGTTAGTATACTGTGCCTCTGTCTAACAGTGACACAGAAGTGATAGCCGGGGTAAACCTACGATCTCCCATCCACTCATCAAGATTCCTCTTGAAGAGAGTCAATGTGGGACTCTGCCTAACCTGGACTGGGATTTTATTCCAGAGTGAAGGGAGCCTCTGGGTTATGAATCTGTCCCTCCAGCATGTCCTATTTATTTCAGTGCTGAGGTTCAAGTCTCTCAAGCGTAGCTCGATGGGATTTGGATTTTCTGAGGTGCAGCATGTCCATTAATTCCGGGTTGGACATGGCTTTATACGTCAGGCACAGATCGCCTCTGAGCAGGCGGTATGCCACTGAGTAGAGCTGGAGTTTATTTAACCGGGCAGCATATGGCATCTGTTTGAGCCCTTTGATCCTCTTGGTGAGGTACTTTTGCGGTCTTTCCAGTTGCTGCAGGTGTCTGGTAAGGTACATCCCAAAAGGGGCATTGTACTCAATTATGGGCCTGATGAGGAATGAGTAAAGAGGCACGATGACCTCCCTGATCTAGATGTGAATCCCTTCATGATTAGGTGGGCTATATAAAATGTTTTTCTAACCACTTTGGCCACGTGGTTGTCAAATGAGAGATTGCTATCAACTTGAGTCCCCAGGTCCCTAATTACTTCTTCTGTACTTAATGGATTACCACCTATGTGGTAATTTGTGGGCACTTTGTTTTTGCCAAAGGGGATGACTATACACTTTTTGGCGTTTAGCTTGAGGCCATGGCTCTGGCACCAGTTGTCTGTTTCTATGAGGCCCTTTTGGAGGATGCTTGTGTTGGCTGGAGAGTTGATTATGGCACCCAGTTTGCAGTCATCTGCGAACTTG
Source organism: Protopterus annectens (assembly GCF_019279795.1). Lineage (NCBI taxonomy): Eukaryota > Metazoa > Chordata > Ceratodontiformes > Protopteridae > Protopterus > Protopterus annectens. The sequence goes on from NC_056731.1 coordinate 852,564,494, forward strand.
GTCAGCCACAGTCCTTCCGTGTTGGCCTGTACCGCCGAGAAATATATACCGAACAAGAGAGGTCCCAGGACTGAGCCTTGTGGGACGCCACTTGTAACTGGTTTGGAGTCTGACATGGCTCCAGCAATTCTAACCATGTGGGTTCTGTCCTTGAGCCAGTTTGCAACCCATCTAGTGACATAGGGGTTTATATTTAAGCTGGTGAGCTTATCTATAATGCCCGAGTGGGGTATTGTATCGAAGGCTTTTGCGAGGTCCAGGTAGGCTGTGTGGACCACCTTCCCCTCGTCAATGGCCTTGGTGACTGTTTCAAAGAAATCGACCAGGTTTAAGAGACAGGATCTGCCCTTAAAGCCAAACTGGGTAGGATCCAGTGTCTGTAGGTCCCCAATATCTTTATTTATGAGGTCCATGATGATCCTTTCCATAGCTTTGCAGACCAAGCTAGTAAGGCTTATGGGGCGATAGTTTCCATGATCCGTTGAGGCACCACCTTTGTGGAGGGGGACCACTGTTGCTGTACGCCACTCTTTGGGTACATATCCTGTAGTAAGGCTAAGATTGAACAGTAGTTTTATGTTTGGGTTTAGCTCTTCTTGGAGTTCATGTAGGACGCAGCCCGGGACACCATCTGGTCCCATTGATGCTGTGTTTTTTGCTTTGGAGCGGGCGGCTCTTACCTGAGCATCTGAGATGTCAGGGGGGCAGCACTCTGTTGGGATAGATATTTGCCCTTTTGGTGGGGAGGGGGGGAGTTTGCACTGAACCTGTCAGCTAGGATGTTGGCAATGTCTGTGGGCTCTGTGTATTTTTTGTCATTTTGGACTAATTCTGAGCATATCTGGGAATTCTCACCCAGGTTCCTAACATAACTAAAGAAAGCCTTGTGATTATCCTTAGTGTCCTGTGCAATATTTCTCTCGAAGCTGGCCTTAGACGATTTTATGAGTGCCCGTAGTTTTTTGCTAATACTGATCAGAGATGCCTTCCCTTTTTGGGATTTTGCTCTATCATGTAGTAGCTTCCTCCTTCTATTGTATAGTTTGTTTATGGCTGGGGTCCACCAGACAGGACGTCTGCCTTTGGAGGATTGGGTCTTGGTTTTATTTGGGATTGCATGATCCATGCATTCCTGAAGGTGTTCATAGAATGCGTTTATAAAGGATTCTGCAGTCTGGGCCGTATTTTCCACAGGCCCGGGGGCTTTGAAGGATTTCGCCTCGGTTTTGAGGCGTGTGAATTTGCTTTAGAGAAGTTTTTCACTGTGGTTTTCTGGGCAGGGTTGGGGTCGGGATGTGAATATCCAGTGAGATTAGTTTATGGTCTGATCTTACCAGTGAGGGATACACTTCTGGTCTGGAGCATAGTGTCCCCATGTTGGTGATGATCAGGTCCAGTATGTTTTCCCCTCTTGTGGGAGTGGTAACAAGTTGTTCCATAGCATTTGAGTTTATAAATTCTAGGAACCTTTGGGCTAGGGTGTTGGAGCTAGAGTAATGCTCCCAGTCTATGTTTGGGTAGTTGAAGTCACCCAATATAATGGTGTTTGGAGAGACCTTCATATTTTCCAGTATTCTCAGGAAGGCCGAGTGGGGTTCCTGTGTTTGGGAGGGTGGTCTGTAGCAGGCTATAAACTGGAAGGCAGTTTTACCCACAGTTAGTTGCACATGGATAGTCTCTGATGCTCCGTGCTGTGCCACCAACCTGGAGGTGTGGGTATCTTTGACGAATATTGATACTCCCCCTCCTTTTGTGGTTCGGTCCAAGTTTTGGGGCCGAAAAGCATGGTATGAGGTATAACCTGGTAGTGCTGGGGTGCTCTCGGGAGCCTTGAACCAGGTTTCTGTTACTGCACAGATATCGATGTTCTCCATGCTAAGGAGAGTTTCAAGTGCGTGCATCTTGAGGTTTAGACTTCTGGCATTGAGTAGCATTACTCTTAGTTTCTTATCCCTTGTGATACCTATGGAGGTGGGTTTGTCTTTTGAGCCTTGCCTAAAAAAGGCACTATGGGGGTAGCAAGAGCCTTTGCCAATATCCGAAAGCCCAGGGGTGACAGGTGCAAGCCGTCCCTAGCAAAGCATCGTGGCTTGTCGAGCATGTCATCCCAGGCTGACAGGCATTGGATCCCCTTTGACACCAACACTTAAGCCAATTGTTGAAATTGATCATCTTGTCTTCATATTGTGGCATCATTCTTGGTGAGGGTAAGATGCTACTCAAGGTCAGGGTCATACCGGCCTGGGCTACATGCTCAGAGAGCTCCTCTCTGTCTCTTTTCATGTAGTCCAAGGAGGTACGTCTCAGGTCATTCACATCAGCATGGACAATGACTGAGTCATATTTGTACTTGCCTTGGAGTGACCTGAGTGCTTGTGTTATGTGGCAGATCCTAGCGCCCGACAGGCAGCTCACCGTGACCTTCTCCTTGTTCAGCCTGGTGAGCGGGACGTCAGTGTGCCTGACGATAGAGTCACCTATTATAAGTGTATCAGGTGCGTTGTTTAGCCTTAAGGGCTGTGACTGTTCGGCACACTGGCTTTGTGAGCTATGTGTTGCACGTGTTTTGTTTTGGGGTAGCGGTTGCTTGGGTGTCTGCTTTGGAGGTCTCTGCTGCTTAGGCAGATTTTTATTTAGAGCCTCCGAGTATGTTTTTGTGTGGTTATGTGTTTGGTTTGTTGTCGTGGTAGGTCTATGTGAGACTGGAATTGTAGTGAGTGTGGTTTCCTTCTCCTCCTGACTGGTTACGCCAGTACTGAGTTGAGAGAGCTTAGCCTCCAGTTTGGCTATATGGTTGCATCTCTCACGTGTTGGAATTTGTTGGGAGGAGGAGAGGGTTGTCTGTGTACATGAGGCAGTTGTAACATTGCCTCAAGATTCCCAGATTCACCAGCTGGACCAGAGAGGAGATTGACAACTGACCTTTGGACATGCTAGAATAGTATTGGGAATTCCTTTATAATTGAAAAAAAGGGCCAATGGGGAACAAGGTACTCGTGGAGAGTTTGTGAGGGTGTAGTGCTTTTAATTTTTTAGAGCTGACTTATATAATTGCTTTAGTGAGCAAGTGTCAGTTAACTTAAATGCAATGTGTTATAGGTAACTTAAATGCAAAAATGACAAACAGTAACTTTCTTTCAAGTGAAACAAGGAAATAAGTACAGTAAGCAATGCAGATATAACTAGGGATCCACAGAAGTGCTAAAAGGCCGCGTTTTAGGTGGAATTAGCGTTTCAGGGAAATAAACAAACAACAAGCATACAAACAAAGCTAGATTCAGCAGGCCTGGATCTAGTCTATGCTACAGCAAACAAGGTGTACCAATTTCAGTAAGAAACAGTTAGAATATGCAGGCACTGTAAGCCTTTAACAAGAAATTCCCTGCTCAGAAGGGCAGAGTCCAGCCTCTCCTCCCACAAGAGTGCAGACCGCAATCCTTCTTAACGTAAAATAACTGGCCTGAAGCCCAAGTGCTTAAACCACAACTAATACACTTTTAGAATAACAGACACTGAGCTCTCAATCAGCAGTTCCTAACTTAGAACGATGTAAGCTACCTGTCGTGCCACCACAGTGCAGGCCACAAACCTTCCTAATGTAAAACAACTGATCTGAAGCCCAAGTGCTTAATCCAAAAGACTTAGAAATGATAGCTACACTTTAATCAAGTTACTACCAGCAGTAATAAATACAACTGAATACTTTAAAGAATGCCTGGATTAGTGCTCAAGTTATACAACCAAAGCTAGATTCAGCAGGCCTGGATCTAGTCTATGCTACAGCAAACAAGGTGTACCAGTTTCAGTAAGAAGCAGTTCAAATATGCAGGCACTATAAGCCTTTAACCAGAAATTCCCAGCTCAGAAGGACAGAGTCCAGCCTCTCCTCCCACAAGAGTGCAGAACACGAACCCTCTTAATGTAAAATAACTGGCCTCAAGCCCAAGTGCTTAAACCAGAATTAATACACTTTTAGAATAACAGACACTGAGCCCTCAATCAGCAGTTCCCAACTTAGAAGGATGTAAGCTACCTGTTCTGCCACTACAGTGCAGACCACAAACCTTCTTAATGTAAAACTGGTCTGAAGCCCAGGTGCTTAAACTAAAAGGCTTAGAATGAGTTACACCAAGCAGTAATAAATACAATTGAGTACTTTTAAGATGACGCAAAAGCAAAATAAAGTTATAGGGGACTCCATTGCACGAAGCACACATTTCTGCACTCACCCGACAGAACAAAGAGAAGATAACGGTTAGTTGGTTAAATGGAGCCAGAATCTGCTAAGTTACACACACTCAAGTCACTACACCACAAATACCATCTGTGTGGTCATTAATGAACTTAGATGCATTTCTTTGGACTGTATAAAGAGAGACATTGCAAATGTCCTTACATTCACTGTTGCAGTATCCTTAATGGTATTGGATTCTCTGCCACAGAAGGCAGATATCTGGTCGGTCTACCAAAGTCTTTTGAATTTAAAAGGTATGGTGAACGTCACCATACATTCCCTGCGTAACATAGGGCATAAAGGTAACATTCAAGCTTACCAAAAACCAGTCTGAACATATCTTTTACACCGTGGTCTGCCTACTTGCATCCATCTTCAGCCAGTTGAATGCATTTTCTTTCTCCAGTGACATCCTACACCTGTTTGCTGTTTTTGCAAGATAAGTGCCCCATTGGGGGTTCTGTATTTTTCTAGGAGGGGGGGTTGTATTCCTTGAGGTTAATGTCATCCAGGAAGGGTAAATGCTGTGACTGTATTGGAGGCTGGTGAGGATCCGTCTGGCGGCACATCCGAAGAGGCTTTGCAGGCATCTGTCTCAGACATTCCGAGGGAACCATGTTTTTTTTCCTGAGGGGCCTCCGGGATTTCTTCAGTTTTTAGTTTGGGAAGATGATGTTCTTCGTGTTTCACTGTTGCAGTCATCACACTTGGGTTGTCTGCCTGCAGGTAGCCCTCAGTCAGCCCGAATACCAGAGACTTAGTATTTCTGCATTGGTTACTGTCGCGCCAGGACTTATGTCAGGTCGTCAGGGGTATAAAAACAGGCAGTCAACGCCATTACATCAGTCTTTCTTGCCGAGGAGACCGAAGCAGAAGCAGTTCACAAGTGCTGGTCGGCCGCTACCTTAGTTTTCATTTATGAATTAAATCATCCTGAAGTCTTCTAAAGCTAAGTACCCCATTGGAGATCCTTTTTTCTTGCTCTAACCGATGTCAGAAAAAGTTAATTGTCTTGCCGGTGGAAAGCAAATACCACACCGAGATTTTCATTCTTACTGCGTCATCTGTCTAGGCCCAGACCATGACATACCTCGCTGTCGGTTTTGTGCCTTGTTCAACGCCCGAACCATTCATCGTCGGGCCCTTATTGTCACTAAATACTTTTGTTCTCGATCTCCGTATTCTGAAATTACTTCAGTAAGCCATCCGACTACCGATATTCTGAAAAAACATAAGGATAAAGACAGACCACACAGGTTCAAAGCTGCCGATGACATTTCCGTTAAGCTAGTCGGCAGTTTGTCGATACTCAGGTGCTTTCGCAGCCCATGATGCCCACTTCAGTGGATTCGCAGGCCTCTACCAAGACCCGTTCAGAGTCCGGTATGCCGCGAGACTCTTCGACTATGGAACAGGTGGATTTCTCTACTGGCATCTGAGGACGTTCTTTGCACTACCGATGTTCGACACAAACCGACTACTTCAGTTCTGTCTAAAACTACCGAATTTCTAAGGCCAAGAGTACGCACGACATCTAAAAAACTAAAGATCAAAGCGGATGCAGCTCCCTTGCCACAAGATAAAATGCTTAGAATGGCAGAAGACCTTATGCTGATTAGGGGAAGTCAGCCTTCCCCTGCTAAGAGAAAAAGAGATCAGTCCCCAGCAGCTTCAACAGACCAACAGTCTGACGAGACTGAGGTTTCTGATTATGAAGACATGCCTTTATCTGCTTATGAGGATTCTGATGCAGAGGAATCCATTCCCTCTGCCTCTCCTCCAGAGGATTTTTCTTTTGGTGAAACCTTACATATTTATAAAGAGAGCATTTCCACTGGGAATGCCAAGATAATCCTCAGTCCAAAAAGAGACTCGGGAGAATTTCTAGACTTGCCACAACACAGGTCCTTAGCAATACCACCAATACTGGAAGTTGTTGATGTCTTTATAGAATCCAGTCTTACTCCTGATGCTTTACCCCCTGTCCCTAGGAAACCAGACCGGTACTACAGAGTACCTGACTCTCGCAAATTTCTTTTCAAAAATCCTACTGCTGACCCAGAGATAATTTCCCAGGGGCCTAAGGGTATCAAGGCAACTACCGCTAAGAATCCCACCCCTTCGGACAGGGATTCCAGAGCTATGGACAGATGGGGTAAGAAAGTATATACCTCTGCAACTCTTGCCATTAGGGCTTTGAATTGTCAGTTTCACATGCTGAAGTACCAACAACATATTATGGAACTTGTTAAGCAAAAAATAGCTACCTTTACAGGCTGTGCAGAAAATAAAGAATTGCAAGAGCTTATGCATTCTGCCAACCAAGTCAGCAAGCATACATTGCAGTGTAGCTTTGACACCCTAGAAGCATCTTGCAGGGCAGCAGTCACTGGTTCTGTACTGATAAGGCATGCGTGGCTTAAGGAGCAGCAGACCTTGCCAGATCATGTCAAATCCAAGTTACTAAACGCTCCTTTGAACAAGGACAATCTGTTTGGCACCAAAGCAGAAGAGGTTCTTAAAAAGATGGAAGGAAAAGCTAAATCTATGCAGACAGTCAAAGAATTCCTGCAAGTACAGCCTCCTAGATTTAGTAGGCATTGTCCCTTGAAACATTGGTCCTTTCCAGCCCTCTCAAGGCCATCTCAAACTAGACCCAGAGGAAACAGACCACCCAGACTACAGTCTCAGGGTATGCAGAGATCTATGCCCTGGAGTGCCTCCACCTCTAAAGCAGGGAGTGCTAAACCACCCCCTTTTGGAAAGAATTCCCAATGACTGCTCAACTCCACTCCCCTCCTATGCCCAACTGCTTGTGCCCCTAGGGGGAAAACGTGCCCTTCATGCAAAAAACTGGATTCCCATCACCAAAGACTGATGGGTCCTCAACATTGTATCCCAGGGGTACAAATTTTACTTCCACTCACTGTCAAATGCCAAAAGGGTTCCCAGACCTCCCTCTACACCAAGTGGGCAGAGGCTCAAAATCAAGTCCAGTCCCTGCTCTCAGTAAGGGCAATTCAACCTGTTCCTGTGGAACAGATAGGTCAAGGGTTCTATTCCAGACTTTTCCTGGTACCTAGAAAAGAGGGCGCTTGGCGCCCAATCCTGGATCTTTCCATTCTCAATACCTTCCTGGTGGCACCAAAATTCAAACTGCTCATCCTGCAGCAGCTTCTACCTATGCTAGCCAAGGATGCCTGGTTAGTCACCCTAGCAGCTTCTACCTATGCTAGCCAAGGATGCCTGGTTAGTCACCCTAGACTTAAAAGAAGCCTATCTGCACATCCCTATAAGGGAGTCATGTAGAAAATATCTGCACTTCAGGGCAGGTTCTATGTATTATCAGTTCTCTGCACTTCCCTTTGGCTTATACACGGCTCCCAGAGTATTCACAAAATGCCTGTCCCCAGCCATTGTTTACTGCAGACAGAGAAATATTCAAATTTACCCATACTTGGGCGACTACCTGAGTCAGACAGACAGTCAGGAAATGCTGTTGCAGCACCTGACATTTGTAAAAAACCTTCTAACCTCCCTGCGGTACACCATCAATGAAAAGAAATCAAAATGAATCCCCAGTCAAAAGATTGTATTCCTGGGAGCAAGCTTGGACACAGCATCCCGGATGGCATTTCTCACTCCAGAAAAGTAAGCCTATCTGACAGGCTATTTTACTCAAATGGCCACCAGAACCCAGCTATCTGCAAGGAAAATCCTGCAGGCCCCAAGGTTCATGGCCTCATGCATCCTGCTAATTCCATATGCCAGACTGCATAAGAGGAAACTTCAATGGTACTTGGAACAGTCTTTGGTGCCAACATTCTCAGGACCTGGAAATTGTCATTCACATAATACTCTGTCTAAGGACAGAGTTCCTTTAGTGGGCAGCAGCATGCAACCTCAACAAGGGACTGCCCTTTACCCAACCCCACGCTGCCCAGACCCTAACCACAAATGTATCAGACTATACCTGGGGGGCACCCATGGATGGCAAGTGCATTCAGGGCCACTGGAGCCCAAATCAAATGCATCTGCACATCAACCAGAAAGAGATGCTAGCTGTGCAGCATGCTGTGAAAGCTTTCAGATCCCTTCTGTCTCCAGGACACCTGCTAATAAAATCAGATAACACCACAGTTATGTGGTACATCAACAAGCAGGGTGAAACATGGCCTTGGACATGCAGGTCCATCTGCAAGCTCAATTCCTACCAGGCAGACAAAACTCACTGACAGACGATTTAAGCAGAAATTTCCTAGACCCACATGAATGGTGACTAGAGCCCAAAACCTTCAACCTTCTGATTTAGAAATGGGGGACCCCAGAGGTGGATCTCGTTGCCTCCCCCTACAATCCTCAGCTCAGCAGATTCTGCACCAGGACACCTCACAGCAGGGCCTGGAAAGTTGATGCCCTATCCTTCCAGTGGGTAAATCTCTCAATCTATGCCTTTCCCCCTCTGCCCCTCTTCTCAAGAGTATTGCTCAAGATAAGACAGGACAGACCAAGGACAATTCTGATTGCCTCGGACTGGACACACCAACACTGGTACCCACTCCTGTGAAGCTAGTCACTCTGGCACCTACACCAGAACCCAACCCTGCTCTCCCAGCAAGGGGGACAGATCTTGCATCCGCAATTGCAAACCCTAAATTTTGCAGCCTGGCTTATTCCTTGAATTCTCCCCCAGTAACCAGCCTAAGCAAGCAGGTGCTGGATGTCATCCTTGAAGCCAGAAGACCCAGTGCAAGGAAATCCTATGCTGATAAGTGGAAAAGGTACTGCTCCTGGAGTCAATCTAAAGGAGAGGACACAACCCTGCCCTCCCTGCCTCTAATCATGGATTACTTAGCAGATCTACTCCACAGAGGCGTATCCTTCTCCTCCATTAAAATCCATGCCTCTGCCATTTCGGCTTATTACAACACTGATCCACCTCTCTTTTCTCACCCTCCTATCAAACAGCTCCTGAGAGGGGCAAACAACTTAAGGCTGCCAAGGAAAGCACTCACCCCTGCTTTGGGACCTTAACTTTGTAGTGGAAAAGCTCATGCTAGCCCCTTTTGAGCCTGAAGCGTCACCAGAGCTAAAATTCCTCTCTTGGAAAACAGCCTTGCTTCTGGCCATCACTTCAGCTAGAAGAGTGTCTGAGCTACAAGCATTTATGGCTGTGGAACCCTTCTTTATTTTCCATGAGGACAGGGTTTCCCTCAGGACTAACCCTTCCTTTATGCCTAAAGTGGTGTCCAGTGTGGCTCTCAATCAATCCATCCACTTGCCTACCTTCTTCCCTAATCCTCAAAATAAAGGGGAAAGGGTCCTGCACTCCTTGGATGTGCACAGACAGCTCAAATTCTACCTTGATAGGACTAAGCCCTTCAGAAAATCTGACCAGTTACAAGTCAGCTTTGCAACAGGGGCAGAGGGCAAGGCCATTTCAAAGCAAACAGTTTCCAAATGGGGATAGCACATTGCATCCATTTCTGCTACAAGCACCATGGGAAACCAACCTCCTCAGGGGGTCAGAACACATTCCACTAGGGCAACTTCTACCTCTACAGCATTCTTCAGGGGAGTCCCTACCAGGGACATCCTGGAAGCTGCTACCTGGAGTTCTGTTCACACCTTCACCAAGCATTACCACCTGCCTACGTTTTCCAAATCCAGGGCAGGTTTTCCAACAGCAGCCCTGCAAGGCATTCTGGCCAGCCCTAACTCTTCGTGACTGCCTCCACCCTTCTTTAGCTTTGGGAATCTACCCAAGTGTGATGACTGCAACAGTGAAACACGAAGAACATAGTACAGTTGTGTACACTTACCATACATGTAGATGTTCGAGTGTATTCACTGTTGCAGTCCTAGTTTCCCTCTCTCCAGCCCCCCTGGTTTCTCTCTCTCTCTCTCTCTCTCTAAACTCTCTGTGCCTTTTACTACCCTCCCCCCTTTTCAGGGGTATTGGTATTTACTTTTTACTGGTGTTTTTTTCCCCCACCATAACTTGGCTCTCTGTTGGGGGGCTCCTGACATTTGGGGCAAGAAAAACTGATGTAATGGCATTGGCTGCCTGTTTTTATACCCCTGATGACCTGACGTCAGTCCTGGAGCAACAGCCACTGACGCAGAAATAATAAGTCCCTGGTATTCGGGCCGAATGAGGGCTACCTGCAAGCAGATAACCCAAGTGCGATGACTGCAACAGTGAATACACTCGAACATCTACATTTATGGTAAGTGTACACAACTGTACTTTCCTGCTACGGTTCTCGAATGTCATCCTGGATCTGAGCCTTCTCAGGACATTCCCTTAAAAAAAAGAAACAAAACATAAACATGTTTCTTCTGCTTCTAGGGATTCACAAAGTGAGTGGCAGGCTTTTACTCGGGGGTTATTTTCTGCCTTACTGTTATTAAAGCTGCCGCATGAGGTTTCAGTTCCTGCTCCTACTTGGTCCTCTCCTCTCAAAAGGCCTAGAGTCAGATTCTGCTGATGAATAGGTTCATAGGTTTCATAGGTTCATAGGTTAGTACTAGACTAACTGCCCTTGCGAGCCATTTTAAGCCTAGCCAATTATCCCTTGTGAGGCTCAAACCCTGCACCTTGTGTTTGTAAGGCAAACACCTTAACCATTAGGCCACCTTCCCAATTTCCCTAACTTTTTCTACTCAGATTCCTTCACCTTTGGACTATGGGTCAGAGGAGGAGGAATCTATTAGTTCTGATATTCCTTTGGAGGAAATTTCCTTTGGGAACACACACTCTAGGATGCTGGATTTTTTAAAGTGGGATTGTACTCTGGTCTGTGATGTCCATAAGAGGTTACTCTTAAGTTGCTGCAGTTGGACTTTCCTAAACCTGAGGCTATTCCTCTTGTCTTAGCTGCTTTATTGGATGCTTTCTTCAATGCCTCTCTGGAACCTGATTCTCTTCCCCCTGGTCTCAAGAAGCCTGTTTTATAGAATTCCTGAGGATTGTTCTTTTTTATATAAATGTCCTGCTGCTGATTCTTCGGTAGTGTCTGTAGCCTCTGATAAGCCATCTCAATTGCTTCCCCCACCCATGTTATTGCCTTTCGACAAGGACAGCAGAACTATGGACAGGCTGGGGAAAAAGGTTTACACTTCTGCTACCTAGCTTTTAGGGTATTAATTTTCAGACCCATATGTCTAGGTGTGTGTTGGGCTCTTCTTTCTGAGGCCAGTTGACTTATTTCTGATGTTCCAGACTCTGAGGGTAAAACGTCTGTTCTTTCCTTGCTAGGGACTTGTCATGCTATTAAATGTAGTTATGATGCAGTGGATGCTTCTTCTGGGGTTCTGTTTTTGGTTTAGTTATGAGGAGTTATTCTTTGCTTAGGCTTCATACTCTACCAGATGATATTAAAGCTAAATTGATGGCTGCTCCTCTGGATTCTACACTTTTGTTTAGGGAAGCTGCTGCTGGTTTAATTCCCTTCAGTATAAGGGTAAGGCCTTATGGGAACTTAAACATGCATTTGTTTCTCCTGTGCCTAAATTTCAGAGAAACTACACCGCTAAGCCTGCCTTTGTTCATAGGCAGTGCCATCCTCCTACTAAAGGTAAGAAGAGTAGCAAATGGACTCCTCTTGCTAAGGCTACTCAATTTTCAGGGACTCTGAAGCCTTCCTTTCTGGGCAAACCAGGTTCTGTGTGACTATCCATCCACTCCCAGCCAAATTCATCTTTCTCTTTCTTTTCCGGTTTGGCATCAGATCACTCAGGATTCTTGGGTTCTGTCAGTCATTTGTCAAGGGAGTGGAAATCCCATCCTCCTTTTAGGGGCATTCCTCAGCCTACACGGGAACATCTTCCCTTTTTACCAGACGTTCAAGATCTCTTGTCTCAGGGTACTGTTCAAGAGGTGCCTGTGTCCCAAAGGGGGAAAGGGTTCTACTCCCGACTGTTTCTAGTGCACAGAAAAGAGGGCACTTGGAGACCCATCTCAAATAAACACTTTTCTAAAGGTGCCTTCCTTTCAGATGTTGTCCCTTCAGATTCCATTTCCTCTCTTCCTCCTTCAGGCCTATATGGTGTCTCAAGGATGCTTATCTCCATATTCCAGTCCATCCCCTCTTCTGGAAGTTTCTGTGTTTCAATGTTGCTTCCTGGCATTTTTCAAATGTTCTTCATGTTTCACTGTTGCAGTCGTCACCTGCGGGTTATCCCTGCTGTGGTAGCCCTCAGCAGGCCCAAATAACAGAGTCAGTGTTTTACTGCGTCGGCTGCAGTCGCCTGTAGTCTGACGTCAGGTCGTCAGTCTTATAAAGCAAGGCAGCCGAAGTCATTACACCAGTCTTTCTTGCCCTGGAGCCCGTAGCAGAAGCAGTTTGCACGAATGCCGGTTGGTCACTACCAGAGTTTGAATTTCAGCTGAAAACCTCTAAAGCTAAGTACCCCATTGGGGACCCTTTTTTCTTGCACTAACCAGTGTCTGAAAAAGTTAACAATTGTCTCGCCTGTGGAAAACAGATCCCACACCGAGACTTCATTCTTACTGCGTCACTTGTTTAGGCCCAGACCAGGATGTCCCCTGTTGCCAGTTCTGTGCCCTCTCTAGTGCGAGAACCATTCACTGTAGAGCTCTTATTGTAGACAGTTATTTTCATGTTCTGTCTTAGCGTTCCGATATGGCATCCATCAGTCAACAATCCATGGACATTCTGAAAAAACGCAGAGATAGATAGAGACAGACCACACAAGGCTAAGCCTTCTGGCGACTCTACTGCTAAGCAAGTCATCAGTTCTCCAGAATTCAGTGAGGTGCTTTCGCAGCCCCTGATGCCCGATTCGATAGCTACACAGGCCTCTACTTGAGACCCTTTAGGAGTCCGGTATGTCTTCCGAGCCTTTGGCTATTTCTGCCTCGGTTGGGTCCGGAGCCGCAATGCAGGCACCGGCTTCCAAGGAGGCCTTTCGCACTACCAAATCTGGACAAAAAACTACGTCTTCTCAGACCGACGGATTCTCTCAGGCCTAGAAGCCAGGCCACTCCTAGAAAATCTGCTTCTCGCCACCATCTTGCTCCTCCTCCACCACCCCAAGCACAAATGCTTAAAATGGCGGAGGATCTCATCTCCCCTATCCGGGGTAGTCAGGCCACAACTTCTAAAAGTAAAAGGCACCCTTCTCCAGAATTTGACAGAAACAGGATTCTGAGGAATCTGACTATTCAGATTTTGAAGAGGAACAGCAACCTCTGACTGCTTATGAGGATTCAGATGCAGAGGAATCCATCCCTTCTGCCTCCCCTCCAGAGGACCTTTCCTTTGAGGAAACCCTTCACACCCTCAGGGAACATTTCCAATGGGAATCTCATGACTTCCCCCAGTCTAAGAAAAGACTTAGAGAGTTTCTGGACCTGCCCCAGCACTGCCCCCTGCCCCCCCCTATTTTAGAAGTGGATAATGTTTTCCATGAATCCAGCTTAGCCCGACACCCTCCCACCTGCTCTCAGTTAGCCTGACAAGTATTACAGAGTACCGGATTCTCACAAATGCCTGTACAGAAATCCTGCTGCAGACCCAGAGGTCATTACACAGAGACCTAAAGGAGCTAAGACTAGTTCTGCCAAGAATCCTATTCCTTCTGGCAAGGATTCCAGAGCTCTAGACAGATGGGGTAAAAAAGTATACACCACTGTAACCTTAGCTATCAGAGCACACCATTGTCTGTTCCATATGTTAAAATATCAGCAACACACTTTGGAACTATTAAAACAAAAGTTTTCTACTTTTCCTGACTGTGCCAATTCAAAAGAGTTAGCAGATTTACTGCACTCTGCTTGTCAAGTGGCCAGACACTCATTACACTGTGGATATGACGGCCTAGAAGCCTCTAGCAGGGCAGCAGTGTCAGGGTCTGTCATGAGGAGACTTTGCATGGCTGAAGAAACAACCTCTCCCTGATCATGTCAAGTCTAAACTTATTGATGCACCCCTGGATAAGGAGCGCTTGTTTGGAGTAAAAGCAGAAGAGGTGCTTAAAAAGATGGAAGACAAAGCAAAATCTATGCAGACAGTAAAAGATTTCTTTCAGGTTCAACCTCCCAGGTTCAGCAGGAACTTTCCCTCTAAGCACTGGTCCTTCCCCACACCTAGCTGACAGGGCCAAGGTAAGCTCCGGAGGGACAGACCATCCAGGGCCAGCAGAGAAGCAAATAGTGGACCACTTCAGCCCCAAAGGCAGGGAATTCTAAGCCACCCTTCTATGGCAAAAACTCCCAATGACTCCCCCTCCCCCCTCCCTTCACTCACCAAAATCTAGGAGGAAGGCCCTTCCTCTTCAAAGAAAATTGGCTTTCTGTAACATAGGACCAATGGGACTTAAAGATCATTTTTCAGGAATACAAATTCTCCTTCAGCGAACTGCCAATTCCAAGAGGGTACCCAGACTTCTCTCCAAATCAGTGGGCAGAGGCATTGAAACAGGTCCAAACTTTCATATCCCAGGGGTCAGTAGAACCTGTACCCTCAGATCAAACAGGCAAAGGCTTTTATTCCAGACTATTCCTTGTTCCCAGAAAAGAGGGCACTTGACGCCCCATCCTGGATCTATCCATTCTGAACACCTCCCTGGTGGTACCCAGATTCAAAATGCTAACTTTGCAGCAGCTGCTTCCTATGCTGACCAAAAATGCCAAGCTAGTGACGCTAGACCTAAAAGATGCCTATCTCCACATCCCCATAAGGGAATCCTGCAGGAAATTCTTGCACTTCAGAGCAGGATCACAACACTTTCAGTTCTCTGCACTGCCCTTTGGCTAATCTACTGCACCCGGAGTATTCACCAAATGCTTAGCCCTGGCCGTAGCATTTTGCAGACAGAAATATACAGATTTTCCCTTTCCTGGATGACTGCCTCATTTAGGCAGAATGCAAAGAAAAGCTGCTCCAGGACCTTCTCTTTGTCAAATCCCTCTTAACTTTCCAAGGATTCACCATCAACGAGAAGAAATCAAAGCAAACTCCCACCAGGAAGATCATTTTCTTGGGAGCTCTACTAGACACAGCATCCCAAATGACCTTCCTATCCCCAGAAAAGCAGAACTTCCTACCTCTCTACTCTACCTAGCTGGCTTCCAAAAGCCACCTCACTGTGACGAAGTTCCTGCAAGCCCTGGGGTACATGACATCTTGCATCCTTCTAATTCCTCTGGCCAGGCTTCACATGAGAAAACTTCAGTGGTATCTAAAGAATGTTTGGTGTCAGCAATCTGTCTCTAGAGACCTCTCTCACTCTGATACCATGTATAAGGGCTGAGTTTCTCGGGTGGGCAGAGCCCTGTGCCAAGAACAAGGGTCTTCCCTTCATCCTACCGGCCAGACCATCACCACTGACGCCTCAGACATTGCTTGGGGCGCTCACCTAGCTGGCAGGTGCACCCAAGGTCTTTGGGATGCCCAGCACGTTCCCTTACACATCAGTCAGAAAGAAATTATGGCAGTACAAAATGCTCTGAAATCCTTCAAACCCCATCTCAGGCCAGGGGTTCTCCTTATAAAAACAGACAACACCAGAGTAATGTGGTATATCAACAAACAGGGGGGACCCAATCTTACCCTCTGTGTAGGCTAGCCATGAACCTATGTCTGACAGCCGCCTCCATGGGTCTACACCTAATTGCCCAATACCCACCAGGGATCAACACCCTGGCTGAACACCTAAGCAGAAACTTACTGGACCCCACCGAATGGCAGCTCCACAGGGAAATCTTTCTGCAAATCACTCAGGAGTGTTGGACTCTTGAGGTGGATCTTTTTGCTTTGCACCTCAACCACCAGCTACAAACATTCTGTACCAGAGGGAGTATCACCTCCTAGTATGGAAGGTGGATGCCTTGACCTTCCCCTGGAACTCCCCCTTTGTGTACGCATTCCCTCTTCTGCCTCTTATTCCCAAGGTACTGATCAAAATAAGAGAGGAGAGACCAAAGGCTATCCTCATAGCTCCAGATTGGCCCAGACAGCATTGGTACCCCTTACTGCGCAGCCTGACCTTACAGCCCCCCCAAGCAGCTTCCCCTGCACTCGGACTTGCAGACTGTCAATCTTTCAGCATGGCTTATACTTTAACAAGGAGTCCCTGTTAAGCAAACCGGTCCTAGACATTATCACAGAGGCCAGAAGGCCCAGCGCCTGAAAATCTTACACAGGGAAATGGAAAGGATTCTGCTCCTGGAGCCAGTCCAGAGGGGCCAGTACCTCACATCTTTCCATCCCTCTCATCTTGGATTACCTAGCAGAGTTGCTCAAAAGTGGCCTCTCCTTCTCTTCTGTTAAAATCCATGCCTCAGCCTTTTCAGCCCATTATGATTCAGCCCTATCCCTCTTCTCTCATCCTTTGATTAAACAATTCCTCAGAAGGGCTTCTAATATCAGACCTCCCAGAAGTCCTCCCACGCCAGCGTGGGATCTGAATCATGTTTTAGAAAAAACTAAACTTACCTCCTTTCGAACCTGCTGGTTTAATAGAATTGAAATACCTCTCCTGGAAGACTGCCTTCCTACTAGCCATCATTTCAGCCAGAGGGGTTTCAGAACTTCAGGCACTCATGGCTGTTGAGCCCTTCATCATTTTCTATGCAGGCAGGTTCTCCCTGAGGACTAACCCCTCCTTTATGCCCAAGGTGGTATCTGATGTGACCCTCAACCAGGCCATGCACCTACCCGCCTTCTTTCCCAACCCTCAAAACAAGGGGGAAAGAATTCTGCACTCGCTAGATGTGTGCATACAACTTGGATACTATCTGGACCATATTAAACCCTTCAGAAAAACAGACCAGCTGCTTGTACGCTTTGTCCCATGCGCAGAGGGGAAGCCATTTCCAGGCAAACCATTTCCAAATGGATATCACACTGTATCCATTTCTGCTACAGACTACATGGGACCCCCCCCCCCCAAGTCTATTCATACCCATTCCACAAGGGCAGCCTCCACTTCCACAGCCTTCCACAGAGGAGTCCCCACCAGGGACATCTTGGAAGCTGCCACCTGGACCTCTGTCCATATCTTTACAAAGCATTACCACCTACCTCTTTTTTCTAAGTCTAGGGCAGGGTTTGCCTCTGCAGTTCTGCAGGGTTTGCTGACCCATGCCTAGGGCTCTAACCTATCCTTCCACCCCTCAGCTTTGGGAATCCTCCCCCACAGGTGATGACTGCAACAGTGAAACACTAAGAACATAGTACAGTTGTGTACACTTACCATAAATGTAAATGTTCGAGTGTATTCATTGTTGCAGTCCTGGTTTCCCCTCCCTCCATCCCCCTTATTTCCTCTTCCCTTAGTGGGACACAAGATTCCCATGGTGGCTTTTAGCCACCATGACCACTTTACTTTATTCCCTTGTGCTTCTGATGGGTTAGGACAAGAAACACAAATGTAATGATGTCGGCTGCCTTGCTGTATAGCACTGACAACTTGACGTCAGACTACAGGTGACTGCAGCCGACGCAGAAAAATATATTCGGGCCAGCCCGAGGGCTACCACAGCAGGGATAACCCACAGGTGATGACTGCAACAGTGAATACACTCGAACAGCTACATTTATGGTAAGTGTACACAACTGTACTTTCTCTGGTTTGCCCTTTGGCCTTTCTGCTGCCCCATGGGTGTTCACCAAATGCCTTGCTCCTGTGATTACTTTCTGGATCCAATATTTCCTTACTTAGACAACCTGTTGATCCTTGATCCAGGTATCCTCTCCAGAGACCCTTTTGTAAAATCTTCATTTTACTGTAGCTCTTCTTCAGAGCCCGGGTTTCACTGTAAATTTAAAAAATATTTGTCTGACTCCTTCTCAGGATCATGTTTTTCTGGGTTGCAAGATTTAGACGGTGCCATCCCTGCCCCCTCCAAAGGCATTAATTCTCATTTCTTTCTTTCATACTCATCTTCCTCTGGCATCCGTTACCCCAGGGAGTTTTGAGAGTTCTGGGTTTCATGGCATCCATCATTCCAATGCTCCCTAGGGTCAAACATCATATGCGAAAGTTTCAGTGGTTTCTGAAGTCAGTGTGGCTTCAACATGTTCATCCTCTAGAATTTGTAGTTCTTCGTCTTCCTTGCCTCAGACAGGAACTTCTCTGGTGGATTCAGCAGTTGTCTCTGAATCTAGGGATCCCTTTTCATCCCCCTCTTCCATCTCCGGAATTGTTCACAGATCTCTGAGACATGGGACAGGGGTGGCATTTGGCTCCCTAAAGGTACAGAGGTGTAGTTGCCTCATCAGCAGAAGGAGCACATCAATGTCAAAGAAATGAGAGCTTGTTCCACTGACTTTTCATCCCTTTCAGTCTCTCTCTTCTCTGGGGCCTCAAGGTATTCACAGACAATACCACAGTCCTGTGGTGTTATCAACAAGCAGGGTGGGGCAAGAGCTCATCTTCTTTGCCGGTTGGCACTTCTGGCATGGGATCTTGCTGTCAAGTGACTCTTCAGGCAGTTTTTATCCTTTCCAGTCAGAACATTATGACAGGCACTCTGAGCAGGTCCTTAACTCAGTCCCACAAATGGATGCTTCACAGGGATGTGTTTCTAGACATTGTCTACCAGTGGGGTACTCCTGATGTGGATCTTTTTGCCTCCCCTCTGAACAGACAACTTCCTCTGTTTTGTGCACAAGTCACAGGTTCTCTGGTATGGAAGGTGAACGCCCTCTCATTCTGTTGGAAGAGGATGTTTCTTTTATGCATTTCCTCCCCTTCCTCTCAGTTCGAAAGTCCTGTTCAAAATCCAGCAGAATGCTCCCAAAATCTTGTTGGTGACTCCACACAAGACAAGGTATGGTTTATCCAGCCCACCTGTCCATGCTTCACCTGATGCTGTGGTTGATAGGATTTTGCTGCAAGTCCTGCAGGAAGCCAAGAAACCTACAACTAGGAAATCCTACTTACCCAAGTGGAAGAGGTTTTTCTTTTTGGTGTCTGTCGTAACTTGGACCCACTTACTGTGGGATGCTCCATTGGTTCTCTCTTATTTGTGCGAGTTGCTTAATGCTGGTTTGGCCTATTCTTCTATTAGGGCCCACCTATCAGCTGTCTCTGCTTGTCTGCCTTTTTCTCTTCCTTTAGCTGCTAGATTTGATATAACAAATACATAACAAAAGGAAAAAAGTCATGGCTAAAATCAGGAAGAGCAACTCCCATATGAGAAGGGCTTCATAATTAAACTAAAAGGTAAATTAGGAGGACTAATTAAGATCAACAAGGCCAGTTAAGATAACCTCACAGGCTAAAGACAGCCACAAGGCCTTCTACAGCTGCATCTGAAACCTCAAAGTGAGCACACGTCAATGTGCCGAACTTGGTAGTCAGTGGTGCTAGCCTCACTGAGCAGAGTTGCACAGTGAATTTGTTGGCTGACAAATTCAGTTCAAACTTTACTCCCTCCCTGCCTCCCTCCATGGAAATACCTACTAGCATACCCCTCCACAACCCAACTGTTTACTGCGGGCAGGTCCTGGTGGTGCTTGTGAATGCCAAAAAGACAGCCTTATTGGGCCCTAGCAGTAACCTCCGATGGCTCCTAAATAGCTTGAAACCTGACCCAACTGGACCACTTGAGTCACTTTCAACTGTAACCTTAAAATAGGCTTTGTAACATGAGAATAGTTATCCAACTTCACAAGGGTGGACCATCAACCATCCCCTGAAACTGCAGACCTACAAGTCTGACTAGTCTAATATGCAAAGCCATAGAAATGATCAAGAAAGACATAGGCAACTTTCAAGCACTAGACTCAACCCAGTTTGATTTAAGGGAAGCTCATGCTTCCTAAACCTGGTTGTCTTCTTTGTGAAGGTCACCAAGGCAGTGGATGAGGGGAAAACTCTGTGTATTTCCTACCTGGACCTGGCTAAAGTGTTCGATACAATATCCCACTCGGGTATAGTAAACAGACTCGCTAAACTGGGATAAACCTCTACATAACTCGCTGGATTGTCAGCTGGCTCACAGAATGAATCCAGCACGTCAGGGTTGGTCAGACAACCTCCACTAAGAAACCTGTGCTGGGACCACTCCTATTTGGCATTTACATCTTAGAGGTAAGATCTAATGTCAAGGGCTTTTGGCTAACCAAGTTTGCAGATGACTGAAAATTGGGAGATATCATCGATTCCCCCATGACCCAAACATCTTAAAAGAGGGTCTAACAGACAAATGACTGGTGCCATAGTCGCACATTAAAATTCGATGCCAAGAAATGCATTGTAGTGCCTTTTGGGAAAACTGTCACCCAAGCTAATTACTCCATTGATAAGACATCCCCAAGACTTGACCCATTAGTCAGGGATCTGGAAACATATGTGGACTGTAATCTGGCCTTTAATCAACATGTATCCATGGTAGTAAGAAAACCAATCTGTCTCTCCCAACTTACAAGTAAGGGCATGGCATCCAGGTCCAGGGAAGTCGTAGTGTCACTTTATTTGACCCTTATCATACCCATCGAGTATAATGCCCTCTTATAGGTTCATAGGTGTGTACTAGGCTAATGGCCCTGGAACCTTTATAAGCCTAGCCCATAGAAGTGCCCTGGCGTCGTGCCACCCGACATTAGTTCCCATTGCATTTATCAAGTAGAGCCACTCTGTAGTGATCCCCTGGGTGAACTTTCTATTTCCCATCCACTCATCAAGATTTCTCTTGAAGAGGGCCAGTGAGGTGCTCTGCTTGACATGTATGGGAAGTCCATTCCAGAGCAAGGGCAGTCTCTGGGTTATGAACCTGTCCCTCCAGCATGTTCTGTTGATTGTGATAATGAGGTTGAGGTCTCTGGAGCGTGTGGTGCAGAGGGACTGGGATTTCTTTAGATGCATCATTTCTGTCAGAGCTGGGTCAGACATGGCTTTGTAAGTTGAGCAGAGATCACCTCTTAGAGTCAGAGAATAGCTGGAGTTTTTTGAGCCTGTCCATGTAGGACGTGTTTAAGGCCTAGGATCCTCTTCATGAGGTATTTTTGTGGCCTTTCCAGCTGTTGTATTTGTCTAGTGAGATACATGCCAAATGGGGTGTTGTACTCTGTTTGGCCTAATGAGGAAGAGTAGAGAGAGATGATGAACTCTTTCCTCCTGGATGCAAAACCCTTGGTAATGAAATGTGCCACATAGAAGGACTTTCTGACCCCAGTGGCAATATGGTGACGAAGGGGAGGTTGCTGTCAACCTGTGTCCCCAGATCTCTTATAACGCCTTCAGTGTTCAGTGGGCTACCATCGATGTAGTAATTAGTGGGAACTGAGTTTCTCCCAAAGGGGATGATGACTCATTCTTTGGCGTTAAGCTTAAGGCCATGGTTTTGACACCAGTCATTGGTCTCAGTGAGGCCTTTCTGTAGGATGTCTACATCACTTGGGGAGTTAATAATGGTTCCCAGCTTGCATTCGTCTGTGAACTTGGTCAGCCAGAGTCCCTCCATGTTGGCCTGAACTTCTGAGAAGTAGATGCCAAACAGGAGAGGATCTAGGACCAATCCCTGTGGGACTCCACTCGTGACTGGTCGGCAGTCTGAGTTGGAGTCCGCTACTTTCACAGTGTGGGGTTCTATCTGTGAGCCAGTTTGCAACCTACCTAGTGATATTAGGGTTGATGCCTAGTGTGGTGAGTTTATCAATAATTCCTGTATGGAGAATGGTATCAGAGGCCTTGGCCAGATCGAGGTAGGCTGTATGAACTGCCTTACCCTCATCCACAGGCCTGGTGACTGACTGAAAGAAGTCAACCAGGATAAGCAGGCATGATCTACCTTTCACAAAACCAAATTGAGTGGGATCTAGAGTTTTGAGATTCCTTATATCCTTGTTAATTAGGTCCATGATGATGCGCTCCATAGCCTTACATATCAGACTCGTTAGGCTAATGGGGCAATAATTTCCAGGGTCTGTATTCGCTCCCCCTTTATGGAGATGGATGACTGTAGCAGTGCCCTATTTGGTAGGGACAAAGCCTGAGGTGAGGCTGTGATTGAATAGGACACGCAGATGTGGTGCCAGTTCACGCAGAACACATCCAGGGATATTGTCGGGTCCCATGGAAGCTGTATTCTTGGCCTTGGAAAGTGCAGCTTTAACCTGTGCTGCAGTAATGCTGGGTGCCTGGCATTCCTCCAGTATTGTGGTTGGTCCTTTAGCGGGGAGAGAGGGGTAACGTTGACACTTAATCTGTTGGCCAGTATGTTGGCAATATCTGTTGGCTCAGTATAGGAGGTACCATTGTCCAGTATCTCAGATCAAACCTGGTTATTGCCATGGAGATTCTTGATATAACTGTAGAAGGCTTTGTGGTTGTTTGTAATGTCTGCCGCAGTTCTGCCTTCATAGCTGGCTTTAGAGGTTTTGATGAGGGCTCTCGACTTTTTGTTGAGGCTAATAAGGGAGTTTATCCAGTCTTGGGACTTCACCGTTTTCTGCAACAGTTTCTTTCTTCGATTGTAGAGTTTATAAATGCCAGGGGACCACCAGATTGGCTTCCTTTTATTTGGATGAGAGCATCTTGGTTCTGTTGGGTATGGCTAGTTCCATGCCTTTGTGTATGTGTTCATACAGTGCATTAGTGTATGATTCAGCAGTCATGCATCTGTTTTCCATTGACATGGGTGACGTGACGTTAGGCACCTCTGTTTTTAGGAGCCCACAGTCAGCTTTGGAGAAGTTTTCATGGTGGTTACCTTTGTGGGGGATGTGGGTGAGATGTGGATTTCCATGGTGATTAGTTTTTGGTTAGATCTAACAAGGGAGGAATTGACTATTGGTGTAGAGCAATGGTTGCCCATGTTAGTAATAACCAGGTCAAGGATGTTGCTTCCTCTAGTGGGGGTAAGAAAGAGCTGGTCCAAGGAATTGGAATTGATGAATTCCAGGAATCGTTAGGCCAGTGTATTGGTGCATGAGTAGTTTTCCCAGTTGATGGAGGGGTAGTTGATCACCTAGTATAAGAGTGTTGGGTTGGACCCTAATAGTTTCCAGGGTGCTTAGGAAAGTGGAGTGAGAGTCTTGGGACATGGTTGGGGACCTATAGCAGGCTACGACCTGAATCACCGTCTTACCCAATGTTAGTTGTACCGGAAGTACCTCGGATGCGTTATGCTGGTAGTCTGGAAGTCTGCATATCCTTTGTGAATATGGAGACACCACCACCTTGAGCTTCGGTCCATGTTCTGGGGCCAAAAGATGTGGAATGAGTTATAGCCTGGTCGTGCAGGGGTGCTTTCTGCTGCTTTAAACCAGGTCTCCATTACAGCACCAATGTCGATGTTCTCCATTTTGAGGAGTACTTTGAGCAAGTGCATCTTGAGATTTAGACTTCTAGCATTGAGCAGCATGACCCTCAGACAGCATTTATTTATAGCTGTTAAGGTAGTAATTTGGTCTTTGCAAAATCACCTAAAAAAAGGCACTGTAGGGGTGGCAAGAGCTTTAGCCAGTGTCTGGAAACCCAGGGGTGACAGATGCAGGCCATCTCTTGCAAAGCATCGAGGTCTTGTCAGTCATGTCATCCCAAGCAAACTGATACTGGATCCCCTTAGAATGACACCAGAAACTTGGCCAATTGTTGAAGTTAATAATTTTCTGCCTGTAGTGTGGTGTCATTCTGGGCAACAGTAGGGTGCTGCTCAAGGCTAGGGTCATATCTGCCAGGGCCACATATTCCGAGAGCTCCTCCATATCTCTTTTCATGTAGTCCATGGAGGTGCGTCTCAGGTCATTCACACCCACATGGACAAGTGACAGAGTCAGTGTGTGTGTTGTCTGATTCTGGCACCTGATAGACAGCTTACTGTTACCTTCTACTTATTCAACCTAGTGAGTGGGACATCAGTGTGCCTCACTATCGAGTCACCTATGATTAGTGTATTAGGAAAGCTGTTTTGCTTAGGGGCTTAGGTTGAGGGGCACACTGTGTAGGTGAGCTGTATGTCTTGTGGTTTGTGCTGTGTTGTGGTGGTCGAGTGCGTTTCTGCCTTGGGAGTCTCTGCTGTTTGGGTAGATTTCTATTGAGACCCTCCACGAAGGTGGGTGTGTGGCTTGTGTTTTTATGTGAGAGCTGTGATGGTGGGTGTTCTGGAGGGCTGTGTGTTGCATGTGGTGTGGTGCAGGTGGGCTGTGTGTTGCATGTGGTGTGGTGCAGGTGTTGACTTTCTCTTGAGCAGCTATTCCAGTCTTGACTTGAGAGTGCATGGCTTCCAATTTGGATATATAAGTGCATCTCTCACAAGTCTGAGTGTTGTGATGTAAGACGAGAGGGTTGTTTGTGTACATGAGGCATTCTGATACTATGAAATACAGTAGGATGGCCAATAAATTTAAATAGCTGAAGGGGTGTGATTTCGCAGAATGATACTTTTGTGCTAACTCGCACCATCCAGTAAAAGCAGAGAGGAAACGAGATACATGGTCAAATAAACATAAGGGGCAGGCAACTAGAAATGCAGTGGTGTTTAAGAACACAACAGTAACAGGGTGAGAGGCTGGGAGAAATTTCTGTCTGACTCACAAGAGACACAGCTGTGGTCTCTCTTCAAGTTTTAATATGCAGTTAAAAGAATACAAGTAAAGTGTAAAGAAAACAAATCACAGTATACAAAATAGAAAAAGGGAATAAAGTAATACAAGATACAACAAATAGAAAGCAAACTAACCTTTCCCTCACTGCAAACTGTAGCAGAGTCTTGGGTGAGCCTTTCCAGTAAAGTTATTTTATTACTTTACTCTTCAGGAAAGTTATTTTAAAGCTAGGAGTGTTGTCTTAACTTGACAGTCTGAGACTCTGACATACTTCTAAATGAAGCCATTTTTTCTGTCAGTTTAAAACTGGTGTACAGCAACTGAACATTTTTTCTGTGAATAAATTGTGTTTATTTTGCTTTTGTGTGTCTGGGAAAGTGTTTTAAATTGCTTTTTTACTGTGTTTTTTTTTTTTTTTTGAAAAGTAACATTTGTGGACTGGTAGTGTTTACTGGCAATTGCTGCTTGCCTTTCTCAGGAAAGAAACATAATTTTCAGCTTGACCATGGAACAGGCTACCAATTCCATGGTTAGTCCGTCCATCTACAAAAACAATTAAGCAAACAGCTTTTGCCACTGCAGCAGGCTAGCAGTTTTCCTGAGCCGCAAGTTGGTGATTACGCTGTGGCCGTTTGTTGTATGTCAGACCAGTCATGTTTTACAGTGGATCCCTCTGGTGTAACACCTACAGCCATTATGAACTGGGGAGTTAGCCATATCCTCTGCGGCCCTTGGGGTCCCCTCAGTGGAAAAGAGGAAGCTACTCATGCCAGTCCTGAGAGAGGGAGCAGTGAAGGTTTTCCTGTTTTGTCAGAATGGTGTGCCCATACCTGAGGGAAGCTGCTGTTGCTGATGTTAGTAACACAGTTGGACCAGTTTTTCCTGTCAAAAAGTAACAGAAAACCAACTTTGTATCTACTCCTCCTTAATTTTCTTTGGGTAGGAGTACTTTACTGGTCTGGCTCAGGGTTTAATTCAGGCTGTTGGTCCTTCCTATATACTAGTTGCTGGTAAAAGAAAGAGATTCCTCATTTCCTAAAGAGATTCAAGATTCTGAATCTGAACAGGAAGATGCAGGGATGGATACACCCCCCCCCCCCCACCCACACACACACACACAGATTTCTGATTCAGACTCAGATGAGAGCTCAGTTTCTGATTCTCCCTGTTTTTTTTTTCTTTTTCTGAGGCTATCAGTAGAATGTACCAGTGTTTTCAGTGGGAGAACATCGAAGTTACTCATTTCCTCAAAGTACTACAAGTTGTTATAGAAGGATTTTCCAGAACCTACACACACTCCTCCTGTTTTGTTTGCTTTAGTGGATGTGTGTGTTGCTGCCTGTAGTTTTCCTGATAGCCAGTTGCCCCTATAAAATTTCTCAGTCTTTTTCACAAACCTGACCCAGCAGCTGTAGCTCTAGTTGATCCCACTGCTGCTAAGCACTTGGGTAATTCCAATCCTACCCTTTCTAATAGGATGGGGAAGTTATTGATAGGTATGGGAAAAAAATGTATACTTTGATTTTTCAGAATTTTAAATTGTCGTGCTTATATATGTTAGTTCTAACAAATTGTGAAAGTATGAGGAATGTTTTATTTGCAGTTTCTTCTTGTACTTGTAAAGAAAAATCTTTAACTTTTATTCCATAGGTCACTATTCATTGTTTACAGTGTGTATGACTGCTTATACTACTTCCAGGGCTATAGCCACTAGTACTGTTTTGAGGAGATTTGCATGGCTAGATTTTGAGAGCTGTCCACATAATGTTAAAAATTATATTTTAAATTCTCCATTGAATAGAGATTGTGTTTGGCCACTCTGCTGTAGAAGCAATAAAAAAGTGTGATGAATGGGGCAAGCTAATCCAGGGAAATCTCTAAGATTTCCATATTTTCCCAGGGATTTTTTCTCTTCATTCATTTTTGGTAAAAAAAAAAAAAAAAAAAAAAAAAAAAAAAACAGAATAAACAGTCGCAACAAAATACATATAAACAGACATTTAGGAAGAAATGGCAAGGTGGGACAGGTTCAAAAAGAAGTCTCAAATCTCCCAAAATCAAGGACGGTCCAACAAGTCTGAATGACCATTCAAGAGACCTTATGGACCCCCTCCCTCACTGGCCCCTTTTTTCTTCCAGAAAGTCTGAATCTCCATTTTTCTCTTTCGCAACAGATTGTTTCAGACAAATGGGTTCTGAAAAATCCTTTATCAGTGTTACTTGGCAGTGGGAGGAATTTCCTCCTTTCCAGCAGGTCATTTGTCTTCCCACAGATCAGACACTCTTGTTTTCTACATGTTCTTCTTTGCATCCCTGTTCATCCAGATTTTAAACATTTCTTAAGGTTTTGTGTCTGGATCACATTAGCAATTGTCTGCCTTACTCTGTGGACTATCCACTGCACCAAGAGTGTTCACACAGTTTCTAGGCTCCACTTAAAGCTCGCTACAGGGTATCCACGTTTTCCATATTAGATGACTTGCTTATCTTTGCATTGTTTTTTCAGTTTGTCAGGAGTCTCTATCTCTCTTGGGTGAGAGATCTCTTATACAAGCTGGGGTTCCAAAAGAACATTCAGAAGTCTTTGACTCTGAGACAGAATTGTGTTCCTGGGTTGACACTTCAGTTGAAAGAGCTTTTCTTCCACAGGAAAAAATAGATGATCTGTTCTAAGGTTTTCCACACACGTCAGTCAGTGCGAGGAGATATCTCAGGATTCTGGGTCTAATGGTAGCTAAGAGTCTCAGGATACCCCTGGCAGGACTCCACATGGGAAAGATACAGTGGTATCTGAAATCTCTTTGGTCCCAGCATCAACACCCTTTATCTTTTCAAATCCCAGTGCTGGAATTTGTCAGGAAAGAAATCTTTCGGTAGAGACACTAGATATCCTTTTCTTTTTAAACAAGAAATATCTTTATTAAATTATTCCATATGACAAAGGCGATCGTATAGTTATATAAATGAAAACAAACTATCCTGACACAATTCTAGTTGCAAACATTATACATTACAAGCCATGTTGACACAATTATAGTAGCAAACATTATACATCACTTATAATCTGTCCAGTAATTGTCAGTCAAACATTACATAGCTCATTCAAATCCTACCTTATTTTACACCTCATTCCTCCTCTGCATGTATTGTTCCCACAAAAGACTGCAGATATCCTTGAATCCAGGTATCCCTTTCTCTCTCCTTACTCCAAAGCAATCGGTCACCACAGATGCCTCTGAGTTTGCTTGGGGAGTAGTTTTAGCAGGGATAAAAGTGCAGGGACTGTGGGACACCAAGGACAGATGCAAGCATATACATTTCTGGGAGGTGCTTGTCTTGATTAAGGCACTCAACTCTCTGAACCATCTTTGGTCCCCAGAACCACTTCAAGTGGTTTTAAACAATACTGCAGTCCAGTGGTACATCAACAAGTAGATTAGCCATGTTAGCTTTGGATATAGCTTCAGAGCACAATCTCACTCTACAGACACCCTACATTCTGTCAGAGCAAAATTGTGTGGCAGACCAGTTGAGCAGGACCAGGGCAGACCCTCACAAATGGAAACTAGATCAGAGGATCTTCCAAGATTTGATCCATCTGTGTGGAGTTCCTCAAGTAGACCTCTCTGCTGCTTCTCTGAATAATCAACTGGCAAGATTCTGTTCCAGGACTCCATGCAAGAAGGCCTGGAAAGACAGATGGCTTTTCTTTTCCTTGGACAGGAATGTTCCTGTATGCTTTTTCACCCTTTCCACTAATATCCAGGGTACTTATGAATATTCAGAAGGAATCCCCCAAGATCATTGTGGCGGCTCCTTTCTGTCCCAAATAGCTGTGGATCTCGCTTTCGGAAATGGCCAGGGGCAGTTACCACAAGCTTCCTCAAAGGCTGGATGTACTCGCACAAGAACAGAGATGTTTGATACACTCCAACATCAATTAACTTCAGTTAACTGCCTGGATGATAGGGTCTTAATTTCTTTTAGGCACCTGTTTATTGACATGTATCAAATACTAATGGAGGCAAGAAAGCATGCTACTAGAAAATCATGTATTAGCAGATGGAAAATGTTTTCTAGTCTGTGAAAACAACATAACCAGCACCCATTCGGGGCTGGTTGTTTTCTAGTTCTACAGCATTTGTGTGAGTTACTGTCCTATGGCCTTTCTTATTCCTCTGTTAAGGTTCGTTTATCAGCCATTTCAGCATGTCTGCCCATGGATCCTACTCTTGCAATGCATTCCCATGTCAGAATGGTCTCAAAAGGGGGTTTGCATAAGAGTCCTCCTAGAAAACTGGTGGGCCCTCCTTGGGATCTTAAATTTGTGTTAAAGAAGTTAACTGCTCCATTGGAACCAGCTAACCTGGCTGACTTGAAGTTCTTAACTTGGAAAAGAGATTCACTGATTACTCTGGCCTCTGCAAGAAGGGTGCCTGAGTTGAAGCTCTTATGCTAAGTCAATCATATCTCATTTTCCAGAGGGACAGGGTGTCTATGAGAACTAATCCTTCTTTTATCCCTGAAGTGATGTATAAATTTACTTTAAAACTATCCATCTCCCCCTTTTCTTTCCTCTACCTAAAAATGAGAGAGAAAGGATACTCTGTACCTTGGATAACCACAGACAACTCTGGTACTATATTAACAGAACTAAATCTTTTCAGATCTTCGGATCAATTGATCACTTCTTGTGAAGGTTAGAAGGGACAACCTGTGTCAAAACAGACTATTTCCAAATGGTTGTCAAAGGCTATTACCTTTTATTATACTCACCATAACAAAACTATTCCAGGCAGGGTCAAGGCCCACAGTGCCAGGGTCTTGGCTTCATTTATGGCTTTTTTAAAATAATTAGATTCTAGAGCTATTCCAGAAGCTGCTACTTGGTCCTCTGTATATAATTTTTCAAAGCACTATAAGCTTGATTCCTTTTCTAGCTCCAGATCAAACTTTGGGCCATTCTCCAGGGGCTTCTGGACTCATCTCCTTCTACCTTCCAAGTGTAGTTAACAAAGATAATCTACCCATATAGCTAAGGCTACTGCAGTGATCAGTATGATGAACAGAATACAGTTGCATTACACTTACTGTAACAGTGGATGTTCAAATGATCTCCGCTGCAGTAGCCACTCCCTCCCTCCACCCCCTTGTTTTTTAGTGTGTTTTTTATGCCAGGGTGTGGACATTTATTTTTATTTATTTTTTGTTCCTAGCATTGTCTTTTCAGGGCTCAGCCTCTCCCTCACTGCTGGCAGGAAAGCTGTGAAGGGGGCCGCACCCAAACTTGTCTTTTAGTCAGCTAGCTTGAGCTGCCTGATAGCTTGGGCATGTGGAAGGTACCTAGAAGCTTTGGAAGCTAGCAAACTGTTGTATCCTTGGCA
The DNA here is from genome assembly GCF_019279795.1 of Protopterus annectens. Lineage (NCBI taxonomy): Eukaryota > Metazoa > Chordata > Ceratodontiformes > Protopteridae > Protopterus > Protopterus annectens. Next base: position 852,594,637 of record NC_056731.1, read on the forward strand.
GCATATAACTCGTATAGCTAAGGCTACTGCGGCAGTGGCCATTTGAACATTTACTGTTATGGTAAGTTTAACTTACTCAGCTTTACTTTTCTGCTGATGTGATGCCCAAAGGTTTAAGTGGTGAAAAATAAAGACAGAACATCTATAGCTGCTGTTTTTATTCTTACTAAACACAAAGCTGGAATTTCTTAATATTGTCAGTTCTGTATTGTCAGGCAAAGCATTCTGGTAGTAATGCACATGTATAGCAGAATTTTACTAATCTGAACTGTTTCTTTTGCAGTAACATCCAATGCTTTAAGATTGATCAAACTTCTACTACATTTTCAGTTGGCGATGCTTCTGGAGCACCAGCTGTGTGGAGCCATGGTTATACCGAGGCCTCAGGAGTGAAGAACAAGTATGTTTAGATAATGTGAATTTGTCTAAGTACTTAATTTGGAGGTGGGCGAATAGGTAACTTTCAGATGTGAAAAAATTAGGCAAATAGATTTCTAAGTTACCGAAGTACATTCCAAAGACTGCATTTGAACACAGGTACTCAGTTGGCAGTTGAGAAAGCATTCTCCCTTTTTCTTAGTGTGGTTGCCAAGATACCAGAGTATCTGACGTATTACATCTCTTAGATTTCATTATTTACAGAAGAGCTATGTTTAAATGCTTCCCTGCACACTGAAAAGCCTCTCTTTCTGCCGCAGGGGCATATTTACTAAAGTAAAACAAAGACAGTAGTAGTTGCTTAGAGAAAGCATATTTGTAGTATGGAAGCAAATATCCAGATGTTTTAATGACCGAAGGAATTCATGGTAAGTACCATGACATCAGTTTGCAGTAAACTACTTGCTTTGTCACCTCATTAGTGATGTATTGGGCAGCTTTTACGCACCAAGAAGAAACTGATATGCAGTGTTTTTCAGCTTAGGTGCAGTAACAGAGGTTTGCTGTTAACTGCTGGTCGGTTTGTTCAGATGTTCTTTATGTACTGTGTTTACCAACCCAAAGCTTAGATCGTTTTATACATAATAGGACTGATGCAAGAAAAAAAAACAGATAAGAATGTTTTTTTATGACTTCAAGTTTTTGTTAAATCGAAACGAAATGAGGGCTCTTATGTGGTCAGAATTTTTGGATGTCACTTTTGCAGCACTTTGCACTAATACTGTTTTTAAACAAGCCAAGAGTCAAAGCAGTATCTTCTTCAGATACATTGCTTCATTAAGTCTCATTTTTTAAAGTGCACTGCAGCCCTTGCCCTGGACTAAAACATTTTTTGATTGTTTCACCCCCTCTTCCTCTTTGACTGTCAATATTTTCAGTTGCCATGTATTTTCCTCTTTCATTCTTGGCAGGACAGGGTTTTACCGTGCCTTTTTGTCTCTAAACCTTCTCTTAGTGGCTGATGTGCATGCTTATAACAGGACAGGATCAGCTGTGCCATACTCTTGCGCTTTTGCATTTATGCTTGGGGAGGGGGTTACCATGCATGCTTTTGTACTGTTGCAGTAGTAACTGCTCATCCTTAGACTGTTTCACACAGTCTCACACACCTTGTCACCATTAGGCATTGGTAGTGCAGAGGCCTGGACTCCCTCTCACCTAAATGACTCCCATCTTTCCTGATGACCTTTTCTGATGTCTGTGTTGGTATTTGATCATGAAAGGTCATTAGATATTTATCCTCAACATAACAGAGCCAACCTGGACTCTAAACATTTCTTTTGTGCATGCAGTCACCTCAGACAGCTTCCTTAGTATTTAAAACTGTTTCAAACACTTCAGTATTGAGTTTTTTTTGACTGACCTTTGTCATTCTAGAGCTGAAATAGTATTGTATCAATACATTAGTTGTGCTGTTTGTGTAAGGCTCTTGAATAAGCAAGTGCAGTATTTTGTTAACCAAAACAGTTCAGCCAGTTACTTAGGCGTCAGTGTTTATAGCATATCTCCTTTGTGAAGGGGAGGTTATAGCTACAGGTTTCAGGGTCTGGTTTCATCTGGCATGTTAGAGACCTCTTTTAGTTATTGGTTTCCACTGCTGTGGATGGATGCTTTTTTCTTCTGTCTCTCTCCACATTAGAAAAGGAAAAAAAAAATCAAAGTACACTGCACTTAAATCTAATATTTCTTCTGCTGTAATTGTTTAAAACATATGTTAAGTGCACTGTTTTGTTCTTAACTAACATAGTTTATTCAGCCAGGAACTAGACCTTATTGCTTGTTGTACATAGCCTTTGTGATGGGAAGGTTATGGCTACAAATTTTAAGGTTCTTTTTTCATCTGGCTTGTTAAGGTTCTGTTTTGCTGATCCACCACCCTAGCCTGACCCCCAGTTTGACTTTTTAAAGACAGTACCTTTGTTGTCTGCCCTTTGCCTATCGGATTCCCCCTTCTCTTTCATTGCTGTTGTCAGTAGCGCTAAAGTATAAATTGTGTAAGCTATTTAAATACTTCTACCCTTCTACTGTATCTCGTAGGTCCAGAACACTTAAGTGCTCACCCAGCCAACCAGTGTTCCTTTTGAGTTGACTGCACTTACTGGAGGTTCTAACCATCATAAAAATGCACCCTTTATTAATCAACAGCAAAGCTTTCAAGCCCAAATGGACTATTCATCTGTGTCTAATGAAATAATAATCACATTACATACATTTATATAAAATCCCCACCTATAAAAATCACGTATAAAAGTCACATGACATAAAACCACACAAAATATATATAAAAAAAACTGGAATCAATTATAAATAAATTTTATATATATATATATATATATATATATATATATATATATATATATATATATATATATATGTGTGTGTGTGTGTGTATAATATAATAAGTCAGCATTTGGGTCACATAGCTATGTTAGGAAGGGTTTGACTATTTTTAGCATTTAATCCAGGTGGGTGGTCAGCTAAAAAAAAAAAAAAAAAAAAAAAATGGGTACTTGCATATTATAGCAACCAGATTTTCACGGTTGTGAAATTCACATGCTGCAATGAAATCCAGTGTGAGAAACACTGTAAGGTGTTATTTTACTCCCTTACTGATGAAAAATCAGTTTGGCTTACATTCAGGAAGAGAAATGATCGTGCAAGTCTTCTTCCAGTTTTGCGTGCATTACACACGCACGCTTCAATTGGCAAGGGCTGCTGTGTTACTGAGGAAAGGAGTAGTTTAACTGGGAGGAAAGGAATGCTGAGAAGAAAAACACAGACAAGTGAAAATGATTCAAACTGTTATTCCAATTCTTTAGGACTGCCCCAAAAACTTTACATTACAAATTGTTTCTGTTCCTAAAAGTAATGTAAAGATGTTCCTGTTTCACTGTTGAAGAGTCATCACACTTGAGTTATCTGCCTGCAGGTAGCCCTCAGTCGGCCCGAATACCAGAGTCTTGGGATTCCTGCTTCGGATGCTGTCATCTCTTCCATGACGTCAGGTTGTCAGGGGTATAAAACATGCAGCCGATGCCATTACATCAGCTTTTCTTGCCGAGCGGAGCCCGAAGCAGTTTGCAAGTGCTGGTCAGCTGCTACCTGAAATTTTTGTTATTCGAGTTTCAGACCTGAAGTCTTCTAAAGTTAAGTACCCCGTTAGGGATCCTTTCTTCTTGCTCTAACCGATGTCAGAAAAAGTTAATAATTGTCTTGCCTGTGGAAAGCAAATACCTCAGAGAATTTCATTCTTACTGCGTCACCTGTTTAGGCCCAGACCATGACGTTTCTTGCTGTCAGTTTTGTGCCCTGTTCAACGCCTGTTATTTATCGAGCTATCTTTGTCGCTAAATTCTTTCGCTCTCATTCTCAGTATTCCAAAATGGCTTTGATAAGCCATCTGACTACTGATCTTCCGAAAAACGTAAGGGTAAAGATAGAGACTGCATAGGTCCAAAACTGCCAATGACACTTCTGTTAAGCTAGTCGCAAGTCCACCGGTACTCAATGAGGCACTTTCGCAGCCTCTGATACCCGCTTCTACAGATTCGCAGGCTTCTACTGAGACCCATTCGGAGTCCGGTATGCCGCAAGATGCTTCAGCTATGGAACCTGCGGATGTCTCTACCTTGGATGGGTCCGGAGCCACTGTGCAGGCACATGCTTCTGAGGGTGTATTCAGACCTTACGATGTTCATTTTAAACAGACTACTTTGTTTCTGAATAAAATTACCGGATTTCTCAGGCCCAGAGTTCGCACTACACCTAGGAAACCGACGACCAAAGTGCATTCTCAAGCTTCCATGCCACAGAAACAAATGCTGAGAATGGCTGAAGACCTTATTACTTTAATTAGGGGAAACCAGCCTTCCTCCTCTAAAAGGCAAAGAATTGGTTTTCCTTCTGATTCTACAGATCATGAGTCCGATGACTCTGACCCCTCAGATTACTAGGACACATACCCTTATCCTACCTATAAGGATTCAGATATAGAGGATTCCATTCCCTCTGGCTCGCCCCCTCAAGAACTTTTCTTTCAGTTAAACCCTTCATACCCTCAGAGAGCATTTCCGCTGGGAGTGCCAGGACTACCCACAGTCCAAAAAGAGACTCTGGGAATTTTTAAACTTGCCTCAGCACAGGCCTCTAGCAATCCTCCCTGTTCTGGAAATTGTAGATGATGTCTTCATGGAGTCCAGTCTTACCCCTGATACTTTGCCACCAGCTCCTAGAAAGCCTGACAGGTACTACAGAGTACCTGACTCTCTCAAATTTCTATTTAAAAATCCCACTGCGGATCCAGAGACCATTTCCCAGGAACCTAAAGGTATTAACGCTACTACAGCCAAAAACCCTACCCCTTCAGACAGGGATTCTAGGGCTTTAGACAGATGGGATAAGAAGGTATATACCTCTGCAACTCTTGCCATCAGGGCTTTAAATTGCCAGTTTCACATGTTGAAGTACCAGCAGCATATTATGGAACTAATTAAACAAAAAATTATGTTGATTCCTGATTGTGCAGAACATAAAGATTTACAAGAGTTAATGCATTCTGCAAACCAAGTTGGAAAACATGCTTTGCAGTGTGGTTTTGATGCCTTATAAGCATTTTGCAGGGCTGCCGTCACTGGGTCTGTTCTTAGAAGGCATGCTTGGCTGAAGGAACAAATCTTGCCAGACCATGTCAAAGCAAAATTACTAGATGTTCCATTGAACCAAGAATGTCTGTTTGGCACTAAAGCAGAAGAAGTTCTTAAAAAGATGGAGGAAAAAGCTAAATCTATGCAAACTGTTCTAGATTTCCTACAGGTACAGCCACCTAGATTCAGTAGGCATTGGCATTCAAAAAACTGGTTCTTTCCAGTCCCTCTCAGTCCAAACCCAGGGGCAGCAGACCAACAAGACTACAGTCTCAGGGTATGCACAGATCTAAACAATGGAGTGATCCCACCACAAAAACAGGGAGTGGTAAGCCACCCTCTTATGGAAAACGTTCACAATGACTTGTCCTTCATCCTTCCCAGCCATGCCCAAGTAGTTGCACCCCTAGGAGGAAATCTCACCCTGCATGCAAAAAACTGGGAGTACATTACCCAGGACAGATGGGTCTTAAACATTGTATCCCAGTGATACAGATTCTACTTCCACTCACTGCCAACCCTAAGCAGATTGCCAGACCTCCCCCCAAACCAGTTGGCAGAGGCCCAAAAGCAAGTACTTTCTTTTCTCAGTATCAGGGCCATTCAACCTATTCCAACAGAGCAAAGGGGACAGGGTTTCTACTCCAGACTCATTCTGGTGCCCAGAAAAGAAAGCTATTGCTGCCTATCCTGGATCTGTCAGTTCTCAACACCTTCCTGGTGGTACCAAAATTCAAAATGCTTACTCTCCAACAGCTGCCTCCTATGTTAGCCAAGGACTCCTGGCTGGTCACCCTGGACTTAAAGGAAGCTTTTCTGCACATCCCTATAAGGGAATCTTGCAGGAAATATCTACGTTTCAGGGCAGGCTCTATGCACTATCAGTTCTCTGCACTTCCTTTTGGCTTATCTACTGCGCCCAGGGTATTCACAAAATGCCTGGCTCCAGCCATTCCATACTGCAGGCAAAGAAAAATTCAAATTTACCCATACTTGGACGATTGCCTAATTCAGGCGGACAGTCCGGAATTGCTACTTCAGCACCTGACATTTGTAGAGACTCCTAACTTTTCTGGGCTATACTATCAACGAAAATAAATCACATCTGGTACCCAGCCAAAAAATTGTATTCCTGGGAGCAAGCTTGAACACAACTTCTCAGATGGCATTCCTCACTCCAGAAAAACAGCTTTATTTGACAAACTACTGGCCACCCAAACCCAGCTATCTTCAAGAAAAATACTGCAAGCCCTAGGGTTCATGGCCTCATGCATTTTCCTAATTCCATATGCAAGACTGCATATGAGGAAACGTCAGTTGTACTTAAGTCTCTGGTGTCAACATTCTCAGGACCTGGAAACAGTGATTCCTATCATTCCTTGCGTAAGGACAGAGTTCCTTTGGTGGGCAGAGGCCTGCTACCACAACGAGAACTCCCTTTCACTCAACCCTCCGCTGCCCAAACCCTGACAACAGATGCATCAGACTGTGCATGGGGGGCTCACATGGCAGGCAAATGTATTAAAGGCAAATGGATCCCAAGACAAATGCACCTACATATCAGTCAAAAAGAAATAGCTGTACAGAATGCACTGACAGCCTTCAAATACCTTATCCTTCCAGGACAACTCTTGATAAAGACAGAGACAATACCACAGTTATGTGATACATAAACAAGCAGGGGGGAACTCATTCCTACCCACTCTGCAGGTTAGCTATGGCTCTGTGGAACACAGCCTTGAGAAATCAAGTGCACCTGCAAGCTCAATTCCTGCCAGGCAAACAAAGTTCACTGGCAGATGACTTCAGCAGAAATCTAATGGACCCACATGAGTGGAAACTGGAACCCAACTAATTCAAGCTTTTAATCCACAGGTGGGGAACACCAGAGGTGGACCTCTCTGCTTCCCCCCAGAACCATCAGTTAAGCAAATGTTGCACCAGAACTCCTCGCAGCAAAGCATGGAAAGTGGATGCCCTATCCTTTACATGGGAAAACCCCTCAATTTATGCCTTTCCCTCTCTGCCCCTCCTCTCGAAAGTACTACTCAAGATCAAACAGGACAGGCCAAGGACAATCCTGATTGCACCAGACTGGCCATGCCAGCACTGGTACCCACTTTTTACACAGTTTGACAGCAGTGTCACCCTGGCACCTGCATCAGACCCCTTCCCTGCTATCCCAGCAGGAGAGCCAGATTTTGCACCCTCTGCTGCAAACCCTGAACCTAGCAGCCTGGCAGATTCCATGAATACATCACCAGTAACCCTCAGCAAACAGGGCTGGATGTCATCCTTGAGACCAGGAGGCCTAGTACTATGAAATCCTATTCAGAAAAGTGGAAAAGATACTGTTCTTGGAGCCAGTCTCAGGGAAAGGATACAACCGTGCCCACCTTACCTCAAATCCTAGATTATCTAGCAGAACTGCTCCACAAAGGCCTATCCTTCTCTTCTATTAAGATTCATGTCTCTGCCTTCTCAGCTCATTACAATACTGAGCCACCTCTCTTTTCTCACCCTCTGATCAAACAGTTCTTGAGAGGAGCTAACAATCTAAAACCCCAAGGAGAGCTCCCACTCCAGCCTGGGACCTTAACTTTGTACTAGAGAAACTCACACTTCCCCACTTTGAGCTTGCTGCTGCAGTAGAGTTAAAACTTCTCTCTTGGAAAACAGCCTTACTTCTAGCCATCACTTCAGCAAGAAGAGTGTCCGAGTTGCAGGCCCTTATGTCTGTGGAACCCTTCATTATCTTCCATGCGGACAGGGTTTCCCTCAGGACTAACCCATCATTTATGCCCAAGGTGGTATCCAGTGTGGCTTTAAACCAATCCATCCATTTACCAACCTTTTTCCCTAATCCTCAGAATAAAGGGAAAGGATCCTGCACTCCTTGGATGTGCACAGGCAGCTTAGGTTCTACCTTAACAGGACTAAACCTTTCAGAAAATCTGACCAGTTGCTAGTCAGCTTTGCTACAGGGGCAGAGGGCAAGGCCATTTCAAAGCAAACCATCTCCAAATGGATAGCACACTGCATCCATTTCTGCTACAAACATCATGGAAAACCTACCCCACAGGGAATCGGAACCCACTCCACTAGGGCTACCTCAACCTCTACAGCATTTCACAGGGCAGTCCCCTACCAGGGACATCCTGGAAGCTTGTAACCTGGAGTTCTGTACACACCTTCACCAAGCATTACCACTTGCCTATCTTTTCTAAATCTGGATTTGCTACAGCAGTCTTGCAAGGGTTGTTAGCCAGCCCTAATACTTCTTGACTGCCTGCACCCTTCCTCAGCTTTGGGAATCAACCCAAGTGTGATGACTACAACAGTGAAACATGAAGAACATAGTACAGTTGTGTACACTTACCATAAATGTAGATGTTTGAGTGTATTCACTGTTGCAGTCCTGGATGTTCATCGTGTTTCACTGCTGCAGTCATTACACTTGGATTATCCTGCCATCAGGTGGTCCCGCAGTCGGCCAGAGTTCCAAAGTCTTGGTCTGGCGTTGGTTGCTGTTGCTTCTTCCCTGACGTCAGTGCGCCAGGGTTATATAAGATGCAGCCGACGCCATTTTCTTCAGTCTTTCTTGCTGTGCAGTGCCCGAAGCAAAAGCAGTTCGCAAGTGTGGGTCGGCCGACTCCTGAGATTTTCAATACGAATTTCAGAACCGAAGTCTTCGATAAAGCTAAGTACCCCATTGGGGAAACTTTTTCTTGCCTCAGACTGATGTCAGTAAAAGTTAATAATTGTATTTCTTGTGGGAAGCAAATACCTCTTAAGGATTTTCATTCTTACTGTATTCCATGCCTAGGCCCAGACCACGACATCACTAGTTGTTGGTTTTGTGCTAAATTTAACAAGCGCACTATTAAACATCGCTTTGACTTTGCTCGCCATTACTTTGGCCGAAGGTTCAATTATACCGTGCCGTCAGACCAACCGACAACCAGAATTCACAAAAAACGCAAAGACAAGGATAAGGACAGGCATCCGAGGTCCAAAACTGACGATGAAGCCTCTTCTAGGCCAGTCGCCTTTTCGCTGGTTCTCAGTGAGGCGCTTTCGCAGCCCCTGACACCTGCTACCTCAGAGCCACAGGCCGCCTCCGACTCCCACGTGGAGACAGCTAGGCCTCTGGATACTCAAGGTATTGGGCCTACGGAAACTAACCCCTCAGATGGATCTGGAGCCGCTGAGCAGGCATCGGCTTCTGAGGGTGTTTTTAGACCTTCACAGCTTAACATCAAAACTACAGCCAAGTCTAAAACTCCATTAAAGACAAAGAAGCAAGTACAGCATTCACCTGGACAGGCCTCCATGCCTAAAAAACAGATGCTCAAAATGGCCAAAGACTTAATTACTCTGATCAGGGGTTCCCATCCTCCTCCTGATAAAAGGCCTAGGCAGGATACAGACTATGATTCCTCTGACCAGGTTTCCATTTCTTCGGATTCCTCTTCAGACCAGGGATACTCTTTACCCCCCATGAGGACTCTGATGCTGAAGAATCAATCCCTTCAGCCTCTCCTCCTGAGGATTACTCTTTTGGGGAAACTTTACATACCATGAGGGAGCATTTCCATTGGGAGGGCCAGGATTATTCAGAAACCAAGAAAAGGCTCAGAGATTTCCTATTATTGCCTCAGCACAGGCCCTTTGCTGTTCCGCCAGTGTTAGATATTGTGGATGATGTGTTCTCTGAATCCAGTTTAAATCCTGATTCTTTGCCCCCTGCTCCAGTCAAGCCAGACAGGTACTACAGAGTCCCTGACTCTCACAAATTTCTTTATAAAAACCCTGTTGCTGACCCAAAAACTATTTCCCAGGGTCCCAAAGGGGTAAAGGCTTCCACAGCTAAAAATCCAGTTCCCTCTGACAGGGATTCTAGAGCATTAGACAGATGGGGGAAGAAAGTTTACACTTCTGCAACTTTAGCAGTAAGTGCTTTAAATTGCCAGTTTCACATGCTTAAATACCAACAATATTTAATGTCTCTGTTAAAACAGAAAATGCTTACAAGTTCAGAACATCCTGACTATAAGAAAATGCAGGATTTATTGCATGCAGCTGAACAAGTGGGAAAACATACTCTGCAATGTGGTTTTGATTCATTAGAGGCTTCTTGTAGAGCAGCATTTACAGGATCTGTGATTCGAAGGCATGCTTGGTTAAAAGAACATGGTTTACCTGATCATGTTAAGGCAAAATTATTGGATGCTCCTTTACAGCAGGATATTTTATTTGGTGTTAAGGCAGAAGAGGCATTAAAGAAAATGGAGGATAAGGCAAAAATCTATGCAAACAGTGAAGGATTTCTTACAGGTACAGCCACCTCAATTTAGCAGAAATTGGCCTTCAAAAAATTGGTCCTTTCCAGTGTCAGACAGACCACAAAGAGGCAGATACAGATGCCCAAGAGGCAGATCTCAGCCCCAAGGCTCTTACAGACCACGACAGTGGGGTGCTTCAACCCCAAAAGGAGGGGAAGACAAGTCACAACCTTATAGGAAACCGTCCCAATGACTTCCCCCTTCAAATGCCAAGCACTTACCTTTTGGCAGCACCCTTAGGGGGGAAACTAGCACTTTTTTCACAAAATTGGCATATAATCATCCAAGACAAATGGGTTCTGAATATTGTGGCTCAAGGTAACAGGTTCCACTTTCACACTCTTCCTAGGCCAAAAGGAATGCCAGACCTGCCACAAAATCAATGGACAGAGGCACAAAAACAAATCACAGCCCTCATGGACATGAGAGCTATTCAAAAAGTGCCACAACAGGAACAAGGACAAGGATTTTACTCAAGACTTTTCCTGGTCCCCAGAAAGAACAAAGCCTGGAGACCCATACTGGACCTTTCTATGCTAAATACTTACCTGGATGTTCCAAAATTCAAAATGTTGACACTACAGCAGCTTCTTCCCATGCTGGGCAAGAAGGCTTGGCGTGTTACTTTGGACCTCAAAGAGGCAAACCTGCATGTCCCTATCAGACAAAATTGCAGAAGATACCTCAGATTCATAGCTGGTTCAATGCATTATCAATTCTCTGCACTGTCCTTTGGCTTATCTACTGCGCCCAGGGTCTTCACAAAATGCCTGGCACCAGTAATTGCATTTTGCAGACAAAAAGGAATTCAAATATATCCATACTTGGACGACTGCCTTATTCAAGCAGAGAGCAAGGACATTCTTCTAAAGCATCTGCCGTTTTTAAAAAGATTACTAATTTGCCTAGGGTACACAGTAAACGAAAAGAAGTCAAAACTAGTGCCCTCACAAGAGGTAATATTCCTGGGTGCCAGCTTAAATACAACGGCCCAGATGGCTTATCTCATGCCAGACAAGCAAGGACAACTGACTCAGTGCTTTCAATTGATGGCAACAAAAACCCAACTCCCTTGGGGTTCATGGCATCCTGCATACTACTAATACCATATGCTAGACTGTATATGAGGAAATTACAGTGGTACCTAAAAAGTGTTTGGACTCAAGACTGTCACAGTTTGGAAACAGTAATACCACTTATCCCCTGCCTACAACAGGAGTTTCGATGGTGGGCACAGGCATGTCACCACAACAAGGGACAGCCTTTCACTCTACCCACAGCCAGGCAGACACTAACAACAGATGCTTCAGATTACGCCTGGGGAGCACATATGGCAGGAAAATGTATTCAGGTCAAGTGGGCCACAGACCAACTGCATCTTCACATCAATCAAAAAGAGATGCTAGCTCTACAAAATGCCCTAACAGCTTTCAAGGACCTACTGCATCCAGGACAACTATTACGAAAGACAGACAACACCACAGTTATGTGGTACATAAACAAGCAAGGGGGCACTCATTCCTACCCCCTCTGCAGACAAGCCATGACCTTGTGGAACACAGCTCTAACCTATCAAGTTAATCTGCAAGCACAATTCCTGCCAGGAAAGAACAATACTCTGGCAGACGACTTAAGTAGAAACATCATGGATCCTTATGAGTGGAAATTAAATCCACAAGTATTCAGCATGATGCCACAAAAATGGCGGAGCCCAGGCATAGATCTTTTTGCCTCCCCAATGAATTGCCAGCTACAGAAGTTCTGCACAAGGACTTACCACACACAAGCATGGAAAGTGGATGCTCTCTCGTTCAGCTGGAAAAACCTAAAAGTTTATGCCTTCCCACCACTGCCTCTCCTTTCAAAGGTACTCCTAAAAGCCAGACAAAAAAAGCCAAAGATGATTCTGATTGCCCCAGACTGGCCACGCCAGCACTGGTACCCAATCTTAAAGAACTTAGCTCAAGGCCCACCATGGATTTTACCTCAAATTCCTCATCTTATGACTCAACAAAACAATCAGATCCTGCACAACCAGCTCAAAACCTTAAACCTGGCTGCATGGCAGATTCCTTAGACAAGCAGACAACACCTCTCTCTAAAGCTGTTATGGATGTCATTTTGGAGGCCAGGAGCTCTAGCACCAGGAAATCCTATTCAGAAAAGTGGAAGAGATTCTGTGCCTGGAACCAGGCTCAAAGCTTTTACCCTCTAGTCCCAAATATTCCTCAGATATCACAATATTTAACTGAGATGCTGGACAAAGGCCTATCCTTCTCATCCATTAAGATCCACGCCTCTGCCATCTCAGCTCATTACAACACAGATCCTCCTATTTTCTCTCATCCATTGCTAAAACAGTACCTCAGAGGGGCTAAAAACATAAGACCGCCCCGGAGAGCACCAACACCAACTTGGGACCTAAATTTTGTCTTGGAAAAACTAACTTTACCTCCTTTTGAGCCAGCCAATTCAGCAGAATTAAAATATGTCTCATGGAAAACTGCTCTGCTTTTGGCAATAACCTCAGCACGAAGAGTCTGAGTTACAGGCACTAATGGCAGTGGAGCCTTTCATCATTTTTCACCAAGACAGGGTTTCTTTAAGAACAAACCCTTCATTTATGCCAAAGGTGGTATCCAGTGAGGCTCTTAACCAAACTATTCACTTGCCAACTTTTTATCCAAATCCCCAGAATAAAGGAGAGAGACTTCTGCATTCATTGGACCAAGACAGACAGTTACGTTTCTACTTGGACAAAACAAAAGCTTTCAGGAAAACTGAGCAATTGTTTGTAGCATATGCTGCAGGATCACAGGGAAAGGCTATTTCAAAGCAGACAATTTCCAAGTGGATATGTCACTGTATCCGTTTCTGCTACACACAGCATGGGAAAACTGTACCTAGTAACATTAGACCACATTCCACCAGGGCAACAGCCACTTCAACTGCCTACGGTAGAGGAGTACCTACCAAAGATATTTTGGAAGCTGCAACTTGGAGTTCAGTGCACATCTTTACCAAACATTATCACTTGCCTCTTTATTCTAAATCCAGAGCTGGCTTTGCCACTGCAGTGCTGTAGGGCCTCATAGCCACCTCAAATCCTCTATAGAACCAGCCACCCTACCTCAGCTTTGGGATTCTACCCAAGCATAATGACTGCAGCAGTGAAACACGATGAACATAGTACAGTTTTGTACCTACCATAAATGTAGATGTTCAAGTGTATTCACTGCTGCAGTCCAGGTTACCCTCCCTCCATCCCCTCTTTCTTAGCTGGGACTTATCTATTCCTTTCTACCCTTGGTGTATTTGCTGGTAACTGAAGGTTTTGGTTTTACCTTTTATGTATGTTTTATTAGCAATATGTATTGCCTACCTTTTTGGGGGCACCTGACATCTGAGGCAAGAAAAACTGAAGAAAATGGCGTCGGCTGCATCTTATATACCCCTGGCGCACTGACGTCAGGGAAGAAGCGACAGCAACCGACGCCGGACCAAGACTTTGGAACTCTGGCCAACTGCGGGACTGCCTGATGGCAGGATAACCCAAGTGTAATGACTGCAGCAGTGAATACACTCGACCATCTACATTTATGGTAGGTACAAAACTGTACTTTACCCTCCCTCCAGCCCCCTGACTTTTATATACTTTCCACCTGTCCTCTTTTTTAGCCATATCTTATGGCAGTGGTATTTACTTTTTACTGGAGGTGTTCCACACCATGTAATTGCTTCTTATTTTGGTGGGCTCGTGACATCTGGGGCAAGAAAAACTGATGTGTAATGGCTTTGGCTGCTTGTTTTATACCCCTGACGACCTGACGTCAAGGAAGAGGCGACAGCATCCGATGCAGAAATCCTAAGACTCTGGTATTCAGGCCGACTGAGGGCTACCTGCAGGCAGATAACTCAAGTGTGATGACTGCAACAGTGAATACACTCAAACGTCTACATTTATGGTAAGTGTACACAACTGTACTTTTTTGGGGCAGTAATAAGGAATTAGAATAACATTTGAATTATAAGTAGGTCTGCCCTATCATTACTAATAGTTAGTATGTCTTCAGAACAAGGATATTAGTAACTGCCTGTTCAGCTTCACTTTACTGTTTAGGGAAAACAATTTAGTTTGAGTTTTCATGAAGCACCTTCCCCCCAAACAATCAAAATCCTACAGTGGGTGCATATACATTGGCGAGAGAAACAGCATCTGAAAATGTATTTAATTCATTGTCCAAACTGTGATATTAGATACTCTTATGAAGTGATATTCGACACACTTAAGAACCCAACTGACAGAACGATAGCAGCCATTACACCTCAAGCGTGCGTCTGCAATTCACGCAAGGCAGGGAACAGGGTTTCTCAATTTGTCCCTGTTCCTAAAAGTAATGTAAAGTTGTCGGGCAGTTGTAAGGAAGTAGAATAACAGTTTGAAGTGTTTCATGCACTTGGATCTGTGGGGGTATGCGTATTTCGCAAACACGAAAATCTGGTTGCGATAATACGCAAGTACCAAAAAATGTATCCACTTATATTCAGTAATTGCTGTTCTTATTCAAATCCCTTCCATGTTTAGTGGGGTATAGTTTCTGCAAAGCTCGAAATTTAAAAGAATAGTCTTTACTTTATGTTATATGCCTTGATAAAGCATTAGTTTCGACTTTTCTGCGAATGTCAGAAAGATGTGATGCAATTCTTTCAATTTTTGATAAGTTTTGCCTACATAAAAACAACTGCATTGTACACAATTGGCAAAATAAGTCACATTTTCTGTTATGCAAAAGTTTTAAAAAATAAATATCCGGTTAGACACAGGGTGATAGATTTCTTTATCTAAATTAATGTATTCACAAAAAGTGCAGTGATGACAAGGAGTAGTGGACCGGTAGGTGTTTTTATAGTTGCTTAAGGTCTTTATAACATAAAGATTTCTTAAAACCATTTTCATTCTTATATATAAAACACGGTTTGTTACCCACAATCCTTTTAACGTCATTGTCCGATTCTAAAATAGTCCAATACTTTTCTGTTGATTTAATTTGATATGTATGTCTATTATATTTCATGACATAGCCTGCGGGCCAATCATTATCAACCCTTTTTCTATTCCTGTTAGTAAGTTAATTTCCTAACAGATGAGCTTTACCCAAGCTTTCTCTTTCATCTTTAGCAAATTGCATTATTTCTTCAATCACTTTAGAGTTATAGCCTCGAGTAGAAAAATCAACTGCCATATTATGAAGTTCCTGGTAGACGGCATCTTCGTTTGTATTTAATCTACTAGTTCTTAGAAGTTGTCCTTTGATAGCATTTTTGTATGTGTGTGAGGTGCATACTATTTGCATGTATGTATCTTGTAGATTGCACATTATTTTTATTTATAGTTGTATCGAATCTACAACTAGTGTGAATGATGATTAAATCCAAAAAAATTTGCATTTGTAACAGAATGGTTGAGTGAAAATTTCAGGAGGTCAGTGGTAGATTGCAAATGTTCAACAAACAACTCATGTTTCTGTTGTACCTGACCAAAGTTTAAAAAAAAAAAAGTCCACAAACCATTTATAAAAGACAAGGTTTCCATTCTTAAATTGAATTTCATTAATAGTAATGTCAAATATAAACAGCTCTTCCCATCTAGATAATACTAGGTTAGCATAACTATTAGCTATGGGTGTACCCATAGCTACACCTAGTATTTGATGGAAGAGCTCATAGTTAAAAATAGACATTAGAAAGTATTGCATCAAGCATGGAACATAACATTTCAGTCTTCGAAGAGGTATATGTACTATGTGCACATAAAAATTCTCTTAAAAAATTGAATACCTAAGTCATTAGGTGGGACAGTAAATAAAGATTTTATATCCATTGTTGCAAATAGATTTTCAGGTGTTTTTTCTTTACTGATCCGTTTATAGAGTTCACTCAGAAAACCATTACTGCACCTAATGTGATTATTGGTATGAAGTAGTAGACCATGCAGTTGATTCTTTAAAATTTTGGATGAAGGTGTGGTGATCCACCAGCTGCCAAAGACAATAGGTCTCATAGGTGGTGTCAGTAAATGGTTTGTGTATTGTGTAGATCAGTGGAACAGAATTTGTTGGATACAAAAAATTATAGAGGTAAGGGGCAATAATAGAATCCATCAATAAATCATATAAAAAAGATTAGACTGTATACATAATTCTATTGACATCATTATTAATCTTTTTAAAAGTTTTTTTCATCATTTAGTAAATCATACATTCATTTAATATAATCCTCTTTACTCATAATTAATTAATTACTACCTTCCTGCCTTTGTCCACTTGCTTAGTAATATCTTCTCTACTGCATAATTATAAGAAAGCTTTCCTTTCATTTTCATTAAGATTGTAAAATTTATTACTATTCCTTGTCAAAATCAACTTGTGCATTTCATCCTCACACAGAAAGAAAATGTTCTAGTCGTAGGTGTACTATTAGGAATAAAAGTACTTGTTCTTCTAAGTTGCAAATCTGTAGCAGTTCCATTATTTTTAAACATTAATTTTAAATGTAAATTACGAACAAAAAAATCTTAATTCAGTTAAACTCTCATTTAGAGTGCCATCTACCGAAGGAATAAAAGTAAGACCTTTTATCTAGTATATCTAATTCAACATTAGTAAAAATGACATTCGATAAATTTATCACTGTATGACCACTGTTTATTTTGTTAAGGTGCGACTCTGGGTCATTGGTCCTACCTTTGTGAAGATTTGTGGTCTTCCCTTGATTGGGTTCCCTTTTTCTGCTTCGCTCCAATGCAGATGGTGGAATTTGAAGTGGCAGGTTTAAAAGAAACTTCTCTGCATCTAAAGAAATCTTTTCTTGATGAACCATTCGCTTTATTATTTACTATTCGATTCAAGTTAGATTCTGAAGTCATAGATAATATAGAATTAGCTGTAGCTGCTGTTGCTGTACTCTGAAGGGGTGGAAAGTCATCTAGTTCAGCTGCGGAAACACCTATATGCGTCATTTGGCTTTGCCCAGTTATGTTACTGTATTCTCTTTTGTCGAATGTACTGTTGAAGGAACTTGTAAAGAAGAATTTGAGCCATTGTTTTCACTCAGAAGGATTGCGGCTGGCATTCTTTGGACATTCGAAGACACAGCCACATTTAAATCGCTTAAATTACAAACAAGTTTTCTTTTCTTCGTGGCAATTAATTTATGTTCAAACACATCTAGTCTTCCAGTCATCTACTGATATTAATCAGAAATTTTATTTGATAAAGCACAGCTTACTGTTTCTTCTTCCTGCTTATTAATTTCATTGGAAATTTCATTTGCTGTTGAGGAAAAAAATTCAATCATAAGTTTCATGTAGTTTGTACTAAGCTGCAAGCTACGTTCTTGCCGTGCTCTTAGAAATTTGGGCTTGAAAGCTTTGTTGTTGATTAATAAAGGAAGTGCTTTTTGGATAGTTGGAACCTTGTTTTTTTTCCGGTGATTTATCTGTTTACCATTGGAAACCTTTAGCTTTTGTAGCAACTTTTGATGTATTGACTGCACTTTACTGCACATTGTCTTTGGGAACTCCTCCTAGTCTCTTTTATCTGCTTATGCTAGTGAGCACTAGTAGAAAAAATTGGGAGGTTCCTCCCCCTAGACTGCGAAGTTTAAGCTGCCCTTCTTATCTTCTTCCATTTTTAGTGCACAGTGCACTACCTAGAAGGTTTAACTTGTTTCCCTCCATACCACTTTTAAAATCTGTTCATCCAAGTGTTCAAGTATGCACACCCTTTCTACAAATTCACTTTATTAGCATCTGTTATTACCCTCTTTTCGGCAAAGGCTCTACATATCAAGACATTACAATTTATTTCACCATCTGTTACCAGCATGATAGCAATAGGAATGTAGAGACAATGTAAGAATTGCTTCATGCTCACTGTTTGATTCTTCCGATAGACTTATCTGTATGCGAGAGGTGAAAGTAACTACTAAACTTGGAGGCCAATCATTCTTCAAAGGTTGGAAACTGAGTCTCACACTAACAGGCAGATAGCACAGAAAACACACAGAAAGGGGTAACTTAGCTGACAGACTGAAGCACTTAAGGCAGCAAGGCGAAGACAGTAAATCTAGAAGCATCTTCATCATATGTGACCCCATAGTCAGGCACACAGAACCCATTCATCAGGCTGAGCAAAAAGAGAGTGACTGTTAGTTGTCTGTTAGGTGATAGGATCTGCATTGTCATTAATGCCCTGAAGTTCCCTTCACCCCAAGTACAGACATGACATGGTTGTTGCACATGCGGGAGTGAATAACTTCAGACATGCCTCTTTAGATCATATGAAGAGGAACATGACATGACAGAGATCTCAGAATATGCATATGAAATGAGTCTGACACTAGTGTTGAGCAGTGGCCTATACTTTCAAGATTGATGCCCAAATGCAAACAAAAAATTAACCAACCTCAGTAGTGTTCTTAACTGTTGGTATTATTCTAAGGGAATCCAATATCTATCAGCCGTGTGAGGAGGAGATCAACAACTGTGGCTGCTTTGCTACCGAAGGCCCACACCTCTCTCCTCATGGCTTCTGTTCTTAACTTTTGAAAATGTAGAGATCTGCATAGTTACTGAAACATGATTTCAGAACAGCAAGAGCACCCCCACAGTGCAGGGTTTGGGGTGCCTACCATTCTTTCAGACCCAGAGTGAAAAAGGACAATGTTATTGGAGGGGTGTGTCATATTCCTAAGAGACCATCTCCCCTCCAGACTCTTAACCAGAAGAATAACTTTGAGCTTCTCCACATCCTTTTCATGATACCATATCATAGCCAACTACCATATCCCATCTATGTCACTTGCTGCCTTTTGATGTATACCCAAAAAAAACTGACATCCCTTCCTTTCTAGCCTAGCAGTATTCTTTTGGGAGACTTCAACTATACCTCCTTTAGCTGAGAAACCTACACTACCCGAGATAAATATGCACAAAGATTCCTGAACCTCATTGTTGCTAGCTCCCTAGACCAACGGCTTCAAGTTCCAACGAGGGATTTATAAATACTGAACTTGGTTCTCACCAGTATTGCTACCCTATGTTCAACACCTACAGTTATCACATCACTGGTCAAATCTGACCACTGTCCGTAACACTCACTGTGAAGGTACAACCCAGCTACCAGTAAACTAATCTGTCTTTAGGAGACTGTGCTAAGGCAAACCTAATCCAGCTCACTGATGACCTCATGAAACTTAAGTGCCCTCCTCACCATGAGTCTTCTCTTCTTGCACACAGTCACTGTCCTTCTCCATAGAGCAGAGTCTGCTGTCACTACATCTGACCCCTATATTGCAGGAGCTTTGTCACAAAGCCCTACACCTACAAGTTTACCAAGACTTTTGTCATTTTCATGTAAGCATATTTATCTTGAAGAACCTTGTTGTGTATTAACTGTAATCAGTTAAATACACGCCTTCTCTCTGAAATAGTAGGACCCCTTACTAAGGTGGCCACTTACTTGCATCTCTTTAATTGCTTTGTTCTGGCTATAAAGTGATTGCTTTCAGTCATAACTTGATCTGTAAATTGACCCGAGGGTTGGATGTTACCCAGCCTACAAAAATTCAACAGAGATATTTAATGAATCTCCAAAAGCTATAGACTGGTCCATCCTACAGACTTCCCCTTAATGATGCAGTTTAACATTTCAACAGCACATTCCTAAACATTCTTAAATCCCTAGCCCCTCAGCGAACAAAATGAATAAAAAATAACCATGCCCCATGGCTCACCAAATTATGTAAAATTCTAATGAAAGACCAGAGAGCATGGACTTGTCTGGCTAAAGAATAACAACGACATAATTCTTCAGTTATACAGACAACTCCACAAACAAAAATACAAATATTACATGATAAAAAGTCATACTATTCATACATTCAAGATAATGGCAAAAACAACCCTAAGAAATTCTGGTCCACTGTGTTGTCGCTACTTAACCCAGGAAATAAAAAATAATCCCAATCCATGCCCCAATATACCACCTCTTCCAACAGCCACCAGATTCAGCACATACTTTATAGAGTCCGTATCCAACCTAAAAGTAAAGCCAAGTCATCCACCCCAACTCACCACTACTGCTAATACCCTCAGTACTAAACTCGACACACCCCATACATTACACGCACACATAACCAAACTCTCACTTATAACCAAAAACAAACCATTTCCAGCTTACTTTTCAGCCCATCCCTGTATTTCAAATAAAAAACTACTGCAAAAACTGAAACCTTGCTCAACCTCAGCAGACAGCCTCCCACCAGAATACTTTAAGCTTGCCACAGAGGCAATAGCATTCCCTGTTAGCATCTTAATTAGTAGATCCATAGCTGAATCACATGTCTCTAACCTATGGAAAAGATCACACATTATCCCTTTACATAAGGGAGACATGCACTGACATTACAAACTTTCATCCTATTGCAATCTTGTCCCCCCCTCTAGGATTCTAGAAAGTGTGTGCACCTACAACTTTTCCACCATCTTACACACAACAACCTACTTTCCCACAGTCAACATGGCTTTAGACTTGCACACAGTACTTCAACAACCTTATTATCTTTATTGGACTCAGTCAACAAAGCCTGTGACACTGCAGATACTAGTTTGCCAGTATTTCTAGATTTGTCAAAAGCATTTGACATGGTATCTCACCCCAAACTCCTTAAAGAATTTTCCAGCATTGATCTATCTTCCTCTTCACTTCAGTGGTTTTCTAGCTACCTAGCTGACATGCAGCAAGCAGTAAAATGGTAGGGCTCTATCTTCTCATATCACATCACCCCCCACAGGTGTACCTCAAGGATCCATTCTAGGTCCATTACTATTTAATGTCTTCATTAATAACTTGCATATATCCTCCTGTGAAGGCACTCTAATCCAATATGCAGATGACTCAACTATCATCTGCGTATCAGACACATTAACTCATCTACAACAGATAACATAACAAGCTTTCTCTTCCATAGAAACATGGCTCTCCAATGCTGAACTCCTTCTGAACCCCCCCCCCCCCTAGAAAACAAACCTTCTGTTCACTCACAAACCCTATAGCTCCAACAAAACAAACTTCAAGATCTTTTCAGCCAGCAGTACCAAAACTTAATTGGTTCAGGATACCAAGCTACTAGTCGCAACTGACTATAATCTCAAGTTTGACCTACACATACAAAACAGTTTCAGAAAAACCCACCAAAAACTAGGCATGCTGTACAGCAGCGTTTCCGAAACTGGGGTCTGTAAGATAAATTCTAGGGGTCCGTGAGCTCACTTCCACCCACCTGGGTTTTGGACATTGACCATGACCGACCTTCTAAATGAAAAAAGAAAGGTTGTGCCACTCATCCACAATTTATTTAAAAAAAAAGAAAAGAAAGAAACTTCCCTGTTTGCAGCTGAGCAGCTTAATTTGTGTTCCCAGCTAAGCAGCTGCTTGTCCTGAGTTTTAATGAAGGAACAACTTCCACATTTACAGCTGACACTGAGCAGCTGCTCACTTGCCCTGTGTTTTCTACCAGCAGTTAGAACTTGGAGGGGAAATTTAAACCACTGATGTTCTTCATCTCACATTGCTGCAGTCCTTACACTTGGGTAGTCCGCTGTCCTCGGTCGGCCCGAATATCAAAGTATTAGGCTGACGTCGGTCAAGGCGCTTAAGACTGACATCAGAACATCAGGGTACAAATGCGCATGACCGACGTCATATCCTCAGTCTTTTTTGCCGCATGGTCCGATGCAGAAGCAGCGTTGCAAGTGCCGTTCGTTCTGAAATTTTTCAATTCGAGTTTCAGACCGAGTCAAAGTTGGCTAAGTACCCGTTGGGAATATTTTAGTTTTTCTTGCCTCAGTGGTTTACCGGATGTCAGAAAAAGTGAATAACTGTATTTCTTGTGGGAAGCAGATACCGCATAGGGATTATCATTCTTTGTGTATTCCTTGTTTGGGGCCTGAGCACGACGTTGTTGGGTGTCGCTTTTGTGCTAGGGTCAACAAGGTCACTATTATGCGAAGGTTCGATTGTGCCAGGTTGGTCTTCCCGAAGCGGTGCAATTATAATATGCCGTCGGATGCTCCGACGCCCGCTTCTTCGAAGAAGCGCAAATACAAAGCAGCTAAACCCAGGCAAGAAGAGTCGTCCGTACCGGACGCCGGTTCTTTAGAGGCGTCAGTGGAACTGGTGGTTCCGCCGGAGGCTTCTCTGGAGTCCCAGGGGGAGACTTTGATATTGCAGGATGTGGCCTCTCAGGAGGCAGGTCAGGCTGAAGGGGCTTCTCAGGTTACTGTACTCCCCTCCCTTCCTAGGGTGGTTAGGCCCTCTCCTTCTGTTTCCAAGGCTTCTCCCAGAGGCAGGCCAGGTTTAGCTTCTGTTGGTGTCACTCCTAGTTCAACAGGATCTGTGCCCAAGAAGCACATGCTTAAAATGGCAGAAGATTTAATTACTTTGATTAGAGGTTCTTTGCCCCTCCTGATAAGAGGCCTAGGGTGGAACCTGAGTTGGGAGTTTTGAGCAGGCTTCGGATGTTTCAGAGTCTTGACTGAAGACTTGCAGGAGTACTCTCCTTATTCTGATTCTGATGCAGATGATTCGACTCCTTCTGCTTCTCCTCCAGAGGATTTTTCTTTTCAGAGACTCTTCATTCCATGAGGGAACATTTTAAGTGGGAAGGTCAGGACTTCTCTGATTCCAGGAAAAGGCTTAGGAATTTTGCTTTTACCCCAGCATAGGCCCTTGGCTATACCCCTGTTCTGGATGTTGTGGAAGATGTGTTTGCAGAGGCTTCACTTAATCCTGATTCTTTGCCTCCTGCTCCTGTTAAACCGGATAGGTATTACAGGGTGCCTGAGGCTCATAAATATCTTTATAAGAGTCCTAGGGCGGACCCAGAAACTGTTAGTCAGGGACCTAAGGGTGTCAAGGCCTCTGTTGTAAAAAATCCGGTTCCTCCAGATAAAGAGGCCAGAGCTTTGGATAGATGGGGAAAGAAAGTCTATACTTCTTCCACCTTAGCTATGAGGGCTTTGAATTGCCAGTTTCACATGTTGAAATATCAAAACTATCTTCTTTCTCAATTGAAGTCTAAGGTAGATGCTCTGGTGGAAGGCATTGAGTGTAAAGAATTACAAGATTTGGTGCATGTCTCCGAACAGGTGGGTAAGCATTCTTTACAATGTGGTTTTGATGCTGTACAGGCCTCGTCTAGGGTGGCTGCCACTGGTTCAGTTCTTCGCAGGCACGCCTGGCTGAGGGATCAGAATTTATCTGACCATGTTAAGACAAGGATTTTGGATGCTCCTTTACAGTCTGATGTTTTGTTTGGTTCACCTGTGGAGTCAGTCTGAAGAAAATGGAAGACAAGGCTAAGTCTATGCAGGCGGTTAAAGATTTTTTGCAAGTTCAGCCTCCGAAGTTTAGTAGGAATTGGCCTGCTAAGGGGTGGACGTATCCTTCTTATGATTCTCAGTCTAGGGGTAGATCTAGACGTGGTAGGGGCAGAGCTCAGAGTTCCTTCAGACCTAGAACGGGGAGTTCGCCTGCACAGTCTTCGGGTGAGGGCAGGGGCCAGTCCTTTCGTAAACAGGCCCAATGACCTACCTTTTCAGCTGCCAGATCCTTCTTGCCTGGCAGCACCTTTGGGAGGAAGGTTGGCACTCTTCAAGGAAAATTGGAGTTTGATTACTCAAGACAGATGGGTATTGGATATCATACACCAAGGTTACAAGTTTTATTTCCATACCTTGCCTCCTTTCAAAGGCATGCCAGACGTTCCTCCTCAGCAAAGACTAGAGGCTCACAAACAAATTTCTCTGCTACTTCAAATAGGGGCCATACAACCGGTCCCTCTACCAGAAGTGGGCCTAGGATTTTATTCTCGCCTGTTCCTAGTACCAAAGAAGGGGAACACGTGGAGACCAATTTTGGATTTATCTATCCCCAACACATATCTGGACATTCCCAAGTTCAAAATGTTGACGTTACAACAGCTTTTACCTCTGCTGGGCAAAGATCACTGGATGGTGACTCTGGATCTCAAGGAGGCTTACCTTCATGTTCCTATCAGGCTCAGTTGCAGGAAGTATCTGCGTTTTCGGGCTGGGACTTCTCATTATCAGTTCTCTGCATTGCCCTTTGGCTTATCTACTGCGCCCAGAGTGTTCACGAAAGTTCTGGCTCCAGTGATAGCTTTCTTCAGGCTAAGAGGAATACAGATCTATCCTTATTTGGACGATTGCCTGATTCTGGCCCAAGAAAAGGACGAACTTCTTCATCATTTACAGTATGTGATAGCAGTGCTAAGATGCCTGGGGTATTCTGTGAACGAAATAAAGTCCAGTCTAGTACCCTCTCAGGACATGTGCTTTCTGGGTGTGAGACTGAATACAGCATCCCAGATGGCCTTTTTGACCCCGGACAAACAAAAGAATCTTTCTCTTTATTTCCATCAGTTGTCTCATCAGTCCAGGCTGACTGCAAGGACAGTCCTTCAAGCCTTGGGGTTCATGGCATCTTGTATTCTGGTGCTTCCCAATGCCAAACTGCATATGAGGAAGCTACAATGGTATCTCAAAAATGTATGGACACAGCACTGCCAAGATATGGACACTGTCATTCAGATAATACCTTGCATTCAAAAGGAGTTTTTGTGGTGGGCTCAGGAATGTCACCTAAACAAGGGACTCTCTGTGACCCGACCAGAGGCGAGTCAGATTCTAACGACGGATGCCTCAGACAAAGCTTGGGGAGCTCATCTAAATGGAAAGTGGGTACAAGACACGTGGCCTGCCAGACTTCAACATCTACATATCAACTTGAAGGAGATGTTAGCAGTCCAATTTGCATTAATAGCTTTCAAGGATTTACTTCTTCCAGGGCAGGTGTTGGTTCTAACAGACAACACAACTGTCATGTGGTACATCAACAAGCAAGGGGGAACGCATTCTTATCCTCTATGCAGACAAGCAATGATTTTGTGGGAGACTGCTCTCAGTTTACAGCTGAATCTTCAGGCAAGGTTTCTGCCGAGCACAGAACTCCTTAGCAGATGTGTTGAGCAGACAAATTATGGATCCCCACGAGTGGAAATTGGATCCTCATGTATTTCAGGAATTGACAGTGTTATGGGGAACTCCAGACATAGATCTGTTCGCTTCTCCACTAAACTACCAGCTGCCAAAGTTTTGCACAAAAAGGTTTCATCCCACAGCTTGGAAAGTGGATGCTCTTTCATTCAATTGGAGCAATCTTCATGTGTATGCCTTTCCACCTCTGCCTCTCCTCCCAAAGGTACTCCTGAAGGTCAGACAGGACAAGCCAAAGATGATTTTAATAGCTCCAGATTGGCCTCGACAGCACTGGTACCCATTACTGAGAAGTCTGGTGCGGGAGCCTCCATGGCCTTTGCCTTCGATTCCACACCTGCTGTCTCAGGAGAACAGTCATTTACTCAATGTCAAACTTCACTCTCTACATCTAACAGCCTGGCATATTCTGTTTTAAACCCTGGAGGGTCTCAGCTTCCACAGCAAGTTTTGAATGTTATTTTGGAGGCCAGAAGGCCTAGTACAAGGAAAGTGTACGCAGATAAATGGAAGAGATTTTTATTTTGGAGTACAGCAAAGGAATTTGATGTTTCTAAGCCTAATTTAAGTGTGGCTCTTCAATATCTTACTGAGTTACTGGACAAAGGTTTGTCCTTCTCTTCTATTAAGGTTCATGCTGCAGCAATTTCTGCTCACTATGACTGTGACCCACCATTGTTTTCTCATCCTTTGTTTAAGCAATTCCTTAGAGGGGCAAAGAATATAAGACCCCCACGTAGAGCTCCTACTCCTGCTTGGGATCTCAATTTTGTGTTGGAGAAACTCACTATACAACCTTTTGAGCCTGCAGCTACTGCCGAGTTGAAATATTTATCGTGGAAGACTGCTTTTTTGTTGGCCATTACCTCTGCGAGAAGGGTTTCTGAATTACAGGCCCTTATGGCGGTTGAGCCTTTCTTAATTTTCCATAAGGATAGGGTATCTTTGCGTACTAATCCTTCCTTTATGCCTAAAGTGGTTTCTAGTGTGGCTTTAAACCAAACTATTCATTTGCCTACTTTTTATGCAAACCCCCAAAATAAAGGGGAAAAGATTTTGCACACTTTGGATATACACAGGCAGTTGCGATATTATTTGAGCAGAACTAAAGGGTTCAGGCAGTCTCAGCAGTTATTTGTTTCATTTGCTTTGGGTTCTCAGGGCAAGCCCGTCTCAAAACAAACTATTTCTAAGTGGATTGGGTTTTGTATTGCTTTCTGTTATTCCCATCATGGTAAGGAGATTCCAGCTGGGATTAGGCCTCATTCCACTAGGGCTACTGCCACTTCTACAGCTTTTTTAAGGGGGGTGGCAACTAAAGATATTTTGGAGGCAGCTACTTGGAGTTCAGTGCATACTTTCTCTAAGCATTACCACCTTCCACTTTATTCTAAATCTAGGGCTGGTTTTGCCACTGCAATTTTACAGGGCATTTTGGCAGCTCCTACTGCTTTATAGTTTTGCCATCCTCCCTTACCTCTGCTTTGGGATTCTACCCAAGTGTAAGGACTGCAGCAATGTGAGATGAAGAACATAGTACAGTTTTGTACCTACCATAAATGTAGATGTTCGAAGATCCACATTGCTGCAGTCCAATTTACCCTCCCTCCTTCCCCTCTGTAGTTGGAGGCGGTTGTGTGGTTTGGGTTGTGAATATTGTGGATATTGTATATATTGTACATATGATTAGTGCAAGGGTGGTTGGTTGTTTTTTGCTCTTTTGGTTTTGACCTTTCTTTTTAGGGTCTTCTGACATCTGGGGCAAGAAAAGACTGAGGATATGACGTCGGTCATGCGCATTTGTACCCTGACGTTCTGATGTCAGTCTTAAGCGCCTTGACCGGCGTCAGCCTAATACTTTGATATTCGGGCCGACCGAGGACAGCGGACTACCCAAGTGTAAGGACTGCAGCAATGTGGATCTTCGAACATCTACATTTATGGTAGGTACAAAACTGTACTTTCTATTCCCTCCAAGTAAGACAAGTCTTGGATTTATGTTGATCCCTGTGTGGGTATGCTTTATCTCCCTTTTGCCAGCTAATAGAAGTTACTGCAGAGCTGATCTGGATGATCTTGTGACAGACACTGAAGGTATTTTTTTTTTTTAATCAGGACTTAATTAAGAAGCGGTGCCCGTTAAAAGCGTAGCTGTCAACTGCCCAGATTTTCACAGAATGTCCAGATTTTTGCCTTATTTGGTCTATTTTTCATAAAATGGTGTTTTTCTGGCAAATCATTGAGGACTGAAGTCAGAAAGAAATGGCATTGAACTTTAGGTTTCATATGCTTCAGAAAATTTGTACTGATGCAAAACTTGTTCTATCAACTTTCTAAGTTTATAAGAGCAGTATTTAAAATGTGCCTTCCCCCTGCCATTATGTCCACATTTCCTGTGCTGAAGACATTGAGAGGTATGGAGTGTGTGTGTTTTTAAGAAGGAGGGAGGGAGATTGTGTGTGTATATAAGAGGGAGGGAGGCAAGTGTGTGTAAGAGGGAGGGAGACAAGTGTGTGTATTACAGAGGGAAGGAGGGAGGCAAGTGGATGTGTGGGTGGAAGAGGGAGGGAGGCGGGTGTGTGTGTGTGTGTAAGACGTAGGTAGCATACCCAACTGTCCAGATTTTTGCCCCATATGTTCATCTGTTTCTCATAAAAAGGATTGAATTTGCTAAATATGACAGACATTTGAGTTTTAGGCTTATAATGCTTTAGATTAGAAAAATGCATGCTAACACAAATCCTGTTCTAGCAATTTTCTAAGTTATTACTCCAGTGGTGGTGCTGCGGTAGCGTTGTCGCCTCACAGTAAGACGTCCTGTTCGATTCTCAGCTAAAGCGTCTTCTGTGTGGAGACATGCATGAATGGGCGTACCTTCGTTGAAGGTTGTGCATCAGGGCTGGCAACTCGGCACGTAAAAATCTACTGCCAATTATTAGCAGACCGGAGTTCCACTGTGGCGACCCCTAACCGGGAAAAACCGAAAGACACAAGATGAGAGCAATGTTTATAGTCTGTCCGTATTTATTTTAGGCTTTGTCCAGATTTCTTGCACTAAGAGGTTGATGTGTGTGTGTGTGTGTGTGTGTGTGTGTGTGTGTGTGTGTGTGTGAGTGAGTGAAATGCCCTAGTTAGTTAGCAGGTGGTTAGTAATTTGCTTAGGCTCAAACTCTGTACCTTAGCCACAGGAAACAAGAGCCTGAATCCTCTCTGCTCCAACTACCAAGCTGCATTTCTCAAGGAAAGGCTTCAGGTACATTTTTCAAGAAATTGTGAGCTTCAAGGGAAGAGAAGTTTACTGCTGCTCATGCTAAGTCTGTTTATAGTGTGCAACTGTTTTGTTTAGCTAGCTAGCAGATGGTATCAATATTGTGGTACAGAGTTTTAAAGCAGTGTTAGTAGCACAACAGTTAGCATGCTTGCATTTTAATGCAGAAGGCTGTGGATTCTACTCTCACTGCATATAGATGGATTGCTGATACTCTGTTGCATTTTCAGGGGATGGGATGCGATGCTGAAGTCCTGAATATGTCCTCCTTTGGATAAGAGGCCTAGTAACTATGAACCTGTTTTCAGTTTGCCATCCATGCAATATTACCAGCTTACCATTTTTTTAATGTAAAATAAGTAGGCAATTTATTCTTCAAGGGCAGCAGGCACTGCATTTGTAGATTAAACACTGAAATATAAAGTTGTTTGCTAGCAACAAACCTCTTCATTATTTACAGATCGCCTTGAGGTGGAATTTTTCAGATGCCTTTTACTTCTGCAGAGATTGTGTGTATTGACTGATATTGGTGGATTGTAATGACAGAAGTTTGAGTGGCTTTTTTTTGGTGGAAATGTTCTGAACTGGGCAGTTTGTCATTATTGGTTCATGTGTTTTGTTTGCTTACTGGAAAAATGTGCAAAACTATTTAAAACGCACTCTACCAAGTGTGCTGTATTATACAAGGAATATAAACTTTATCCACCACTGGCCAGATGCATTTTCTTTGAATGTGGGTTTCAGGGCTGTTTCACTGAATGATTTTCAAAGGCAGAGAAGTTTTAATGCCAAGTCTGTTTTCATTGTGAGACTGTGTTGCTTTGTTTAGCTTTAACAAATGTCGATCAGTGTTTGTGCTATAAATTTGAAATAAAAGTTTTAAATGAAATCCATATATGTAATCATTGTAAAAGTAAAGCAGAAAACAGTATGCACACTGAGAATTTTGAACAGCATTTATGGCAACTGGGGAGAAATAGCCAAGTAGTGGGACACTGAAATTGGCTGCGGGGGTGGGGAGCTGATTGGTGGGGTTGGGGGTTAGTCTGAATATAACATACATGTACTGCCACCTATAGGGGTCCACCAAAAATATTTCTTTTATAAAAGGGGTCCTCCAGCTTGCAAAGTTTCAGAACCACTGCTGTACAGGAATAAAAACTTGCTTGACAGCAGCTACCAAAATTACTCTGGCCAAAACCTACCTCTTGTCCTCACTGTTATATGGGGCCCCAATTCTAACTAAATTACAGACTTCCCTAAGGAAAAAAATAGAAAGCTGCTTTAACAAAATTGCCATAAATACAGCCCCTTTCACTCATCACTGTAAAGCCCTACATCCCCTAAGATGGTTTGAACTCCCCCTCCACCTCCAGTATGTACAACTTACTTCTTCTTTCGGCTTTAGGGGTCGCCACAGCAGAACACCTGTCCCCTCATGATTGGCAGTGGAGTTTTACAGTGTCAAGTTGCCAACCTGGCACCCAACCTTCCACAGAAGGCACACACATGCACACACTCACACCTAGGGCCAATTTAGAGTGTCCAATCCACCTACAGCATGTCTTTGGGGTGTGGGAGGAAACCGGAGTACTCTGAGGAAACCCATGCAACCACAGGGAGGACATGCAGACTCCGCACAGAAGGCACCCCAGCCAAGAATCGAACCAGAGAACCTCTTGCTGTGAGGTGACAACGCTACCCGCTGCACCACCGTGGCCGCCCAGTATGTACAACTTACTACAGTATATAAAATCATCCACAACCCACTAGCCTGTCCTGCTCTTAACCCATTAGTCAACTTTTATATTCCAAGTAAACATCTCCGATCTGAAGACAAACATCTCCTCACAACTTATAAACCTAACAAAACCCCAGGCCTAAGCTTTTGCTCCTGCTCTGTGGCAAAATTATGTAACTCTCTTCCTGTAACTATCAAAACCGCTACTAAACTTCACTACTTCAAAACCTCTATAAAAGAATACTTCAACAAAGCTTGAATTTGCTCCTCTATGAGCCCTGGCTAAGGTACTGTTATGTCTTTCTTTTAAACCTCTAATCTCGTTATCTCCACTGCAAACTTAATCTACCCTCCCTTTCTTTAAACATACTCCCCTGAGGTTGCACTTGTACCTTTTCAACATCTATTCCTACTATCTCCTTTATCACACCCTACCATTCTGTACTCGTACCTTCCTATGCCTTCAACAGTGTAATATGTTACCATATTTCATGACCTCTTAGAATATTGGTAATTGTTATGATACTTTTCTATTATGTAAATACTGCTGCATCTTCCTATTATCAAGCTTTCCATAAAATCTATGCTTGAACACTATAACTTTGTCTGTTGAGTTTTTAGTCTGACAAACTTAATGTGTTGTTTTCATATTTGTGCTTGAATGTTATAACTTTGTCTGTCTATTCCATTAACCATATGTATCTGGAGCTTTTCTCCCTGGGCTTTCAGTGAAAATGGGTACCTCATGACCCAGTTGGACTTTCCTGGTAAACAAATACCAGATAAATAAGAATGTATAAAATAAATGATAAACCCCTATCTCGTGGGCTGCCACATTTGTGGATAATTTCTATTCCCGCCTCAAAGCATGCATCAAGGCATCTGCCCTTATAAGACACAAGTACAATGCAAAATTCAGACATAAACACCTATGGACGTACCCCAGTATAAACAGACTTTACAATAAGTGAATGAAACTTATAGCCTATAAAAGCAAACTTAGTAACTCCTCATCTAGGAATGAATTCAAAAAACTAAATCAGATGTTCCAAAAGTACAGTAGCGTGTCTATTATCTGAACGCAGCCTCAAACCCTATACTAATAAGAAAGTCTGTCTGCCATTGCTAGCTGCCTGTAAGCCTCACTGATTTACCAGATCATCAACATTTTGACGAAGGACAGGGCAAAGTTATGAGGAAATCAGACTGAACTGCAGAATAAGAGATAGTTGAGTGGTACAGTAATGTTATATACGATCCTCTAACAATAAAC
Source organism: Protopterus annectens (assembly GCF_019279795.1). Lineage (NCBI taxonomy): Eukaryota > Metazoa > Chordata > Ceratodontiformes > Protopteridae > Protopterus > Protopterus annectens. The sequence goes on from NC_056731.1 coordinate 852,626,484, forward strand.
AGTACAGTATTACAGCCATCAGCGACTACTTGATGCCCTGTAAGGTTGTTGATAAAGATGTTATAAAACTGAGAATTTTCAGTTATCAGTAATACATATACTGTATCACTGGGCTGACATAAACTACAGACATGGGGCTAAGTACAGTCTCATAAATACAAACGGTACAAATTTCTGTGATTTCTCTGTCAATTCTACTTAAGAGCTCTTGTGAACTACATGCAATGCCATAAGTCTGGCTTGCCACCAATTGTAGTACTTTATGAAAAAGAATAGATTTTTAAATAAAAAAACTGCTTGCAAATATCAACAAGACTTTTTTTTTTCTCCAACCTCTCAGCTATAAACAGAAGTAAAAAGCATGAAATTTAATCCATAGCTAAAGGAACTAATGGCATGCGAATAAAGCAACTCTTCCAGCAGAAGTAAGGTGGGATTTCTTGTTGGCAGCATACCTCCCAACTGTACTGAATTACTCAGTTTTTACTGAGTTTTGGGGTCCAAATAATGGGGTGCCACAATTCCCAAGTGGCAGCCCTTAATTTCCTGGCATTATTTGAATTTTTTTCCGGGTTTTTGAGCTGATGTCCTCATGTGCGCATTGACATCAGCTCAGTGAAAAGGCCTGCCAGCCTGTCGGATATGAGCTCATGGGCTCAACGTGCATGCATTTCCGGCTGTTCCTTGGCTGTTAACAGAAACAGAACAAGCATCGATGCATGGGTAAATGCTGCCTATGGACCGAGCTGCTGTTTCCCTGGAATGGATGGAGATTTGTAAGCTGCCGTTTGCCTGGAATGGATGGGGTTTTAAACTGCCGTTTGGAGAGGTGTGTGTGTGTGTGTGTGTGTGTGTGTCTGTGTGTGTGTGTGTGTCTGTGTGTGTGTGTGTGTGAGAGTGAGTGTGTGTGAGAGTGAGTGTGTGTGAGAGTGAGTGTGTGTGAGAGAGTGTGTGTGTGTGTGTGTAATGCCCCAGGTGAATATACCTGGTGGCTAGAGGAGGTACTCAGGCTCAAACTCTGTACCTTGGGTACAGGTGACAAGAGCCTAAAGTCCCTACCCACCACCACTTGTGAAAATTTCCCAGATTTATGCCTCATATTTTGTTCTGTTCGTCATAAAATCTGTGGTTTTCTGGATTTTTGTGGCAAATCAGTGAAGGATTGAATTCACTAAATAACGACAGGCATTTGAATTTCAGATTTCATATTCTTCAGAATACAAATGGTAACACAAAACTTTTTATTCTAGCAATTTTCTGAGTTTATAAGATCAGTATTAGAAATTTGTCCCTATTTTGGGGGCTGTATTCCCCCATTATTGGCTTTGTCCAGGTTTTTTGTGCTAAGAGGTTGAGAGCTATGGTGAGAAGTGACAACTGAATTCACTAAATGATAGCCATTTAAGTTTCAGTCTTCCTACAGTTCTTATCTTTCAGGAAACTGCTGATTTGGCATAGTGGTATGTTGCTGTGACTGTAGTGCACAGGGTCTTGGGTTCAATACTTGGCAGTGAAACGCATGGTGGTAACACTAAATTTTATTCTAGCAACTTTCTAAAATTATACAAGCAATGTTTAAAATGTTTCCCTGGTTTTTGGTCTTTTGTCCCTCCCACCCCCCCCCCCCCACACACACACACACACACACGCACACACACAAATAAAATTTGGCTTTTTCCAGATTTCTTGTGCTGCAAAGTTGAGAGATGCAGTTGAATGTTGAGTGGATTTTACAAGGAGCTGAGAGCTTCGGGGGAAGAGAAGTTTAGTGTTGCTTATGCTGGGTCTACCTGCATTGTTAATAGCATAATAGGTTAAATACTTGCTTTTGATGCAGTAGACTGTGGATTCTACTCCCACCGTATGTATATTGTACTGTGTTGTACTTTTAAAGGGGTGGGTGTAACAAGTCAAGGGTGTAGCTACAGATTCAACAGTAGTGAGACAATGTCATGCACAAGGGCATTTGTGTCTTAGTGGAAAGAGCAAAAAGTATTAATCCAAATTCAGGAAAAGAAAATCAGAATGATTATATTCTGTGCTGCATTATAAGAAAAAAAAGTGTGTGGAAGTAGACTTTTATGATGGAAATGTACTGAATTGGGCAGTTTTGTCATTGGTTCATTTGGTTTCATTGCCTACTGGAAAAATGTTCAAACAATAAATTTAAAATGCGCTCTAAGTCTAACAAGTGTGCTGTATTGTACAAGGAATATAATTTAATAAAGTCAGGGAGGTGTATCAAAGAACACATGTATGTTTCATGTTTTGTGTGCAAGGGGCCTATGATTTGAAAACAGCCCAAAGGTAATCTTTATCCATCACTGCCAGATGCATTTTCTTTGGATGTGGTGTGAGTTTCTGTGCTGTTTCAGTGAATGTGAGTTTCAAGGGCAGAGACGTTTTAATGCTATGTCTAGTTTCATTGTGAGACCGTATTGTTTTGTTTATCAGATGTCTATTAGTGTTTGTGCATTGTGCTATAAAATGTAAAAATAAAATCCAAATAATCAATGTAGAAGTAAAGCAGTATGCACATTAGTGTTTATGGTAAATGGGGCGAAATAGCCAGGTAATGGAACATTGGAATGGCTGCAGGGGGACTCTAGTGCCATATTTTGGTTGTCTGCTCTTCATTTTGCGTTTGAAAGTTGGTATCCCATAATTCCATTGGGGTGGGTGGGGTTACATAATTATGTATGCTAATTTTGTTAATCAGTGTACAGATTTGTACCTATTTTTCATGGGCCTTGTTCAAATTTTTGATGTTTCCAGGTTCAGAGGTATGGTTTGTGGATTTCCGACATGTCTTTGTACTCAGTGGAGTAGCAGTGCTACTATCATTGAATAATATTAATGGCTTTTTGGCTGAAGCAGGGAGGTTGAGGATTAGTGTAAGACATCCCTGATCTGTGGGAAGCTGAGTATGTGTACATCCATTTGTGTGGAATTTGGCAAGTTTGGGGCTTAGGGCCCTGTATTCAGGGCATCAAGAGATTGTTTCTCCATCTCAACAGCATTGCTGACATGCTCCACAAGTTCAGACCCGGAGACTTGGTCTTCACCAAAATGAAGCAGTACCAGCACTGGGCCGGCTCAGGTGAGTTTCATGTAGACCTTTGCTTAGGGGAGACTGGCAGCTACCTGTGACTGATATTTTTTTTATAGAGAGGGGAGGGGTGGAAAGCAAGACTAGGTGAGAGTGTTCTAAAGTACTGTAGGTATGATGGGAGTTTGTGCCTTACTGTAATAACTAAGTTGTACTGTACTTACTTACATTTGATGACTCAGAATGCGAGTTGGGCAGTGTTCATTTACAGAAAAATGCCTGGGAGAGCATTTGTAACATACATCATGAACAGTTACTGTTTGTTTTTATCCGGTTCAGTTATATATTTGATTATCCGAACTGTCCTACGTCTCAGTTCAGATAATCAACTCTTTACTATAAGTACAAATTGAGAATTGCTACCTCTCTTAAGGGCAGTTACAAAACCTTCTTCATCTAACCCAGAAGCCTTGAGGGTAATGTACTGCAATGCCCACCTCTAGTACAGAACATCACCACTTACTCATCCCCTGAAAACTTAGCCAATATATTAGAAGACAAATTCAGTTCTAACTTTACTCTATTTCTCCACAACTTTCTCCATCTTATTAGTGCACCCCCATCACACACCCCCAATCATCTCCAAGCAGGTCCTAAATGCTCTCACCAGAGACAAAAATGCTTGTTCCATGGGTCCTGATAATGTGCCAGGCTGCCTTCTTGTCAACACTAAACCTGTCCAACATCAATTGCTTTACTATATTCGTGCCAGGGGAATGGAAGACTAGGGAAGTCCCCCTACTCCACAGAGGTGATCCAGTACTGCTCCAGAAACTTTAAGCCTATAACCATCACAGCCTTATCTGCAGAGCAATAGAACACATTATTCTGGAACTTAACAACAATACAGGCAGTCTACAAGCCCCAGACCAAAGTCAGTTTTGGTTTGTCCAAAGCAGATCCTGCCTCCTGAACCTGGGTTGCTTATTTGAACATGTCACTGATGCATTAGACACTGTGGTAGATCATTTCACACTGGCTACCTAGACCTGACCAAGGCCTTTGATAGTGTCTCACATTCTGGCATTATTGAAAAGCTAATCAAGCTAAATGTCTCTAAATACCCTCTGGATAGCAAACTGGTTGGATGACACAGCATGATCTGTTAGTGTGGTAGATCCCAGAGTTGTCCCTCAGGGATAAGTCCTGAGACTACTTCTGTTTGCTGTGTACTGCTGTGGTGTCATGGCAGACATCAAGGACCTGTGACTGAAGAAATTTATAGATGACTGCAAACGTGAAGCTGTCATTACCCCCCCATTTGACTTCCAAATTCAAGAGGGACTAAAACACTGTTAACTAAATGCCAAAAATTATGTAGTATATTGTCATTTGGCAAAACTGAGCATCCATGTACCTACCACATGGATGATGCTCTTTTGAAAGTTGACTCCGTCTTTAGGGACCTGAGCAGTTTGGTTGACCATGAACTATCCTGTGTAAGAGGCTAGTGAGGGTCTGGCTGGCAGCACATCTGGAGCGGCTTTGCAGGTGTCCATCTACAGGAGGAACCATAGTTGATTTTTTTCTGAGGGGCCTAGAGGAGTTCCTCAGTCTTTAGTTGGGGAAGAGGTTCCTACTACGGTTCTCAACTGCTGTCCTGGGTCTGAGCCTTCTCAGTCTTTTGAAGGGGAAGTTCCTTTAAAAAAGGAACAAAAAAAGTAAACATGTTGTTTCTGTTTCTAGGGATCCAAAGTGTGAATGGCAGACCTTCGCTCAGGGACTGTTTACAGCTTCATTGTCCTTAAAACCTTCTCAGGGGGTTTCGGTTCCTGCTCCACCTTGGTTCTGTACTTCCCTTAACAGGCCTAGAGAGTGGGATTCTTCTGAGGATGTGTGATTCTGATAATGAATCCCTGACTAATTCTACTCGCATTCCTTCTCCTTTGGACTTTGGTTCAGAGGAGGAGTAATTTATTAGCCCAGATGTTCCTTTTGAAGACATTTCCTTTGGGAGGGACAAACTCTAGAATGATGGATTTTTTTTTTTTTTAAGTGTTGTGCATAGGTCTCATATCCATAGGAGATAGTATGAGTTGCTGCAGCTGGAATCTTCTAAACCTGCGGCTATTCTGCCAGTTTTGGCTGCTTTGCTGGATGCTTTTTCCAATGCTTTTCATGCATCTGATTCTCTGCCCCATGCTCCCAAGAAGTCTGACAGGTTTTATAGGGTGCATGAGGATTGTTCTTTCCTATAAAAATGTCCTGCTATTGATCCCTGTGTAGTCTGTAGCCTCTGATAAAGTTGTCTCAGTTGCTTCCTTCTCCCAAGTTACTGCCTTGGCAGCAGAACTATGGAAATGTTGGGTAAGAAGGTTTGCACTTCTGCTGCCCTAGCTTTTAGGGCTATTAATTATTAGACCCATATGTCTAGGTATGTGTTGGCTCTTCTGTCTCAGGTCTGTCAATGTATTTCTGAGTTTCCAGGCTCTGAGGGTAAAACATCTGTTCTTTACTTGCTAAGGACTTCCTCTCATAGTCGTTCATCATTCTATTAAATGTAGTTATGATGCAGTAGATGCCTGTTTTAGGGCTGCTGTTTTTTGGCTCAGTAGTGAGGAGGTATTCTTGGCTTAGGCTTCAACCTCTGCCTGATGATATTAAAGCTAAGTTGATGGATGCTCCAGTGAATTCTAAACTTTTGTTTGGGGAAGCTGCTACTGGTTTAAGTCCCTTCAGGATAAGGGTAAGGCCTTACAGGAGCGTAAACATGTTTGTTTCTCCTGTTCCTAAATTTCAGAGAAATTATCCTGCTAAGCTTGCCTTTGTTTGTAGGCAATTTCGCCCTTCTATTAAAGGTAGGAAGAATGGCAAATGGGCTCCTCCTACTAAGGCTACTCAGTTTCCAGGGACTCCGAAGCCTTCCTTTCCATACAAGCCAGGTGCTGTGTGACTATCTCTTCCTAGCAACATTCCTCTTTCTCTTTCTCTCCCTGTTTGGCTTCGATTACTCAGGATTGTTGGGTTCTGTTGATCATTCGTCAGGGGTACTTCATGGCGTGGAATTCCCATCCTCCTTTTTATGGGCATTCCTCATCCTCCTTGGGAATAACTTCCCTTTTTCCCAGAGGTTCTTTAAAATCTCTTGACTCAGGGTACTATTCAAAAGGTACTTGTGTCCCAAAGGAGGAAAGGGTTCTACTCCAGACTTTTTTTATTGCCCAGAAAAGAGGGCACTTAGAGACCTATTCTAGACCTCTCTCAACTAAACAGTTTTCTAACAGTGCCTTCCTTTTAGATGTCCATTCAGGTTCTGTTTCCTCTCGTTCCCTCAGGCCTATAGGGTGTCTCTGGATCTCAAGCATGCTTATCTCCATATTACGATCCATCCTCTTTTCAGGAAGTTTTTGTGTTTTATTGCTTCCTGGTATTTTCAGTTTTCTGCTTTGCCCTTTCTACTGCCCCAGGGCTGTTCACCAAATGCCTCACTCCTATGATTGCTTTCTGCAGACTTCGAGGGATCCAAATATTTCCTTACTTAGACAACCTGTTGATGCAGGCATCGTCTATAGAGACTCTTTTGCAAAGTCTTCGTTTTGCCATTTCCTTTCTTCAGAGCCTGGGGTTCACTATAAATTTCAAAAAAGTCTTTGCTGACTCCTTCTCAGGATCATGTTTTTCTGGGTTGCCAGATTCATACAGTACCAGTGCTTGCATCCTGTCCCCTCCAAAGGCCTTACCTCTAATTTCTTTCTTTCACACTCTTCTTCCAGTGACTTCCATTACCACAAGGACGTTTCTGAGAGCTCTGGGTTTCATGGCATTCACCATTGCAATGCTGCCTCTGGCTAAACTTCACATGAGAAAGTTTCAGTGGTTTCTGAGTTAATGTGGCTCCAACATGCACATCCTCTAGATTTTGTGGTTCCTCCTCTTCCTTGCCTCAGACAGGAACTTCACTGGTGGATTCAGCATTTGTATCTGAATCCAGGCATTCCTTTTCATCCCCATCTTCTGTCTCAGGAATTGTTCACAGACGCTTCCCTTTCATTCTCTTTTTTTTCTCCCGGGCCTTTCAAGGTTTTCACAGACAATATCACAGTGATGTGCGGTGTATCAACAAACAAGGAGGAACAAGATCTTATCCTGTCTTTGTCAGTTGGCATTTCTGGTATGGGATCTTGTCAATTATCAAGTGACTCTTCAGGCAGTTTATACCCTTCTGGTCAAAGTGTTGTGGCAGACACTCTGAGCAGGTCCTTAACTCAGTCCCACAAGGGCATAGATACTAACTCTATTCTTGAAGCAGCTACCTGGACTTCTGTGCATACCTTTACCGAGCACTACAAGTTGGATGGTATGACTAGAGCTAGGACTGGTTTTGCTAGTTCAGTTCTTCATGGTTCATGGCTTTTTAGAGGAATCATCTGCTCCTCCCCCCTCCTCAGTTTCCTCTTGAACTTTGGCACTCTCCCATATGGTAATGAATACTGCAGCAGTGAATGTAATGACATAGTACAGTTGTGTAAAATCTTACCATAACGGTAGATATCCTTGCCTTCACTGCTGCAGTATTTGCTCCCTCCTTCCATCCCCCTAGTCTCTTACCTTCCTGGATGTACATATTACCTCTTGGGTTCCTTGGACTGGTGTTCCTACTGGGGCAATCAGTTCTGTTTATGGTAGGCCTGAACTTCATCTTTATGCCCTATGCTAAGCAAGTAGCATTTGGGTGATGTTCCGGCATACCTGTTAAGTAAGCAACAAGTAGTCTTTGGTAGACTGGCTGGATGTTCTGGCTTCTGTGGCAGGGAATCCCTTATGGTAATGAATACTGCAGCAGTAAAGGCAAGAGACCTCTAACGTCATGGTAAGATTTTACACAACTGTACCATTTGTTGTTTATTCTGTAAAGCAAAAGATTCCTATATGTCTTTTCACAATTCCTGTGTGCCTCTGGTTTCTTTGCAGTGTTCAGAGGAACCAAACTGAATCTTTTCACCACTTGGTGGCTGAGGGGCAGTGCTTTAAAGAAGTGCCTCCTCTCTCTCCTTTTTTTTTTTTACATCCCCCAGTCTTGGCCAGTGGGTGCACTTCCTTTTCCTAACTGGCCCATTCATTCCTTGGTGGGCAAGGGTCCTTTGACCCATTTAGATACCTAATCAACTCATTTGTTTTTCTTGTGTTGAGTAGTATAGGGATAAAGCCATCTACCAGATCCAGTGAGAAGGCTTACCTTCTCCCCTAGGAGCACCCATTCCTTTGTGGCAGCATGTGAATCTCTCTGGGGTATGTGCGTGAGCATATTGGCAGTATATGCTCATATGCTTTTGGGTACAGCACCTAGTGTTCCTGCTAGATGTCTCCCAAGTGATGAGCCAGAGTTGCCTTCTTCCATCCCAGTATAGGCTAGCTGGCAGTGACTGCCGATTCCCATCCTACCTTCCCAGCCTCTGCAGGTGCCTGAAATGCTAACTGAACTTGGGTCACCTATATCTTAGTCAAGACTTTATCCCTCTATGTCATGGAGTTGGCCTCTATACTCTTTTGAAGAACACTTCTCTTTGGGACCCTAGCTTCAGGATTAATAGGTTTGCTCATCTGTATTTTGCATGCTGGCTCTATGACACTGAAGTTCATTTGTTGGAAAATGCATATTCTGGTGTTTGTCATTTCTGCTTTCAAAATCTTTGAGATGCATGTCTACATGTGTGTGTGTAAGGAACTTTTTTGGTCTTTCAAAGTGATCAGGTGCTCCTTATGACTGTTTCATTTTGTCAAAATGTATTTTAATTGTCCCTGAACTAGTTCATTTGTCTCCTTGTTTTCTTTTACTGGAGCTGAAAAATGGTCAGGGAGAACCTGAGGGTGTTCATTTTTCACTGTTGTAGTCCTAACTTGAAGGATTCCCCGCTGTGGCAGCCCTTGACTGGTTTGGCTGCCAGAAAAAAATTTCCCTCCCCCAGGAGATGGCTGTTGCCCTATCCAATATCACTATGCTTGGGTATAAGGGGTGTCAGCCAGAACCATGACTTCAGTTTTTTCTTGCCGATGGAGCCCAAAGCATAGTGCCAGTCAGTGCGGTGGTTGATCCGCACCAAAGAAAGAAGACTCCAGAAAGCTAAGTACCCCATTGGGGAACCTTTTATATATCTTTTGACTAATGTGTGTGAAAATTAATAATTCTCTCTGCTGTGGCAAACAAACTCCACATCAGGACTTACACTCCTTTTGTGTGATTTTGCTTGGGCCCAGAGCAAAATGTTGTCAATGGTCATTTTTATACCCGATTTTAATAACAGGACCATTAGGCGTAGAGCCGAGATTCTAGCTAGACACCTTAGTGAGTCAGGCCATTCTCATCCTATGGCATTTGTCAGTTGATCTGAAGTAGATATCCCTAAGCGAAAAAGGGATAAGGATAAATGCCCTAGGCTTAGGGCCTCAGATGACGCCAGCTGAACGTCGGCCAGTCCTATCACTGAAGAAGGTGAGGCGCTTTCGCAGCCCCCTTCTGTGACCGAGGTGGTGGCACAGGCCCCTATCAAAACCAGTTTTTAGTCCAATATATCTTCTGGTCCTTCAACATCTTTTCAAGCCATAGGACTAAGTTTATTGGTTGGGTCCAGGACTGCTTTGCAAGCCCCGGCTTTCAATGACTTCACTAAAGCAGATAGCTTTTCATGTCACCAGGACATTGCAGCAACTTTTCATCCATGGGAGATGGGCACCTGTCCTGCATCAAATGTCTGCGTCAGATGTCAGCATCAGACCTAAGCCTAAGGCCACTCAAAAAAGTGGCTCCCTCCCATTCCCAGCCCAAGCCTACTGGCTTCCATTCCCAGGCTTACCTACAGGTTTTCGTGAGACTGGCTGAAGACCTAATCTTTCTAGTTAGATCCAGACAGCCTCCTCCTGAGTCCTCCCCAGGTAAAAGAAAAAGGGACACCCAGCCAGAAGACCTTTCTGACCCCTTTGAGTCAAATGATTCTGACCAGGAGGACTCTACCTTTGAAAAAGGTGTTTCCATTGTCCCCTTTGTGGATACAGATTTGGAGGGAGAACCTGGCTTCGGCCTCCCCCCCGAGGATATTTCCTTTGGAGAAACCCTGCACACCTTGAGGGAACACTTCAGTAGGAAGCTCAAGACTACCCTCAATCAAAGAAAAGTTAGGGAATTTCTTAACCTCCCTGAACACAAACCCCTCATCATACCTCATTGTTTAGAGATGGTGGGCGATGTATTTCAGGACTCCTCTTTAAAACCAAATTCCCTGCCTCTTATTTCTGGAAAGCCTGGCAGGTTTTATAGGGTTTTGGATTCACACAAACCTCTTTTTAAGGACCCTATAGCAGACCCTGAGATTGTGACCCCTGGTCCTAAGGAAGCCAAGGCTAGCTATTCCAAAAACACCTTATCCATAGATGAAGAAAGTAGGGCCTTTGACAGAAATGGCAAAAATATTTACACATCTACTACCCTCACTATGAGGGCCCTGAATTGCCAGTTTCACATGGTTAAGTACAAAGAAACTATTCTGGATCAGGTGAAGCAGAAACTGATGGGCATAGAGAACATGCGTCTCTCCAAAGAGCTATTGGAAATTTGTAATTCCTGTTCTCAGCAAAGCACTCCCTGCACTGTGGCTGTGATGCTATGGAAGCTTCCAGTAGGGATGCAGCTACAGGTTGTGTCATCAGAAGACATGCTTGGCTAAGGGAGCAAGTCTGTACCAGAGCATGTCAAATCCAACCTCTTGGACGCCCCTTTGGACAAGGACTTTGTTTGGCCCCAAGGCTGAGGCTGTACTCAAGAAAATGAAGGATAAGGCCAAGTCCATGCAGACTGTTGTGGACTTCCAGTCCACCCTCCACGTTTTAGCAGAAGCTACCCTACCAAGCATTGGTCCTTTCCCTCCAAATCTACGTTTAGGCAAAGAAAGCGATGTAGGGAAAGGAGCCAAAGGCCCAGACAATGGCATTCAAAACCAACTAGGCCAGGGGGTTCAAGACCACAGGCCCCTGGCACGTAGCAACTATGACTCATTTGTGATGCTCCTTACCCCCCTCCCCCAGACTTGGGGGGGAAGACTCACTATTCCACAAAAAAACTGGGCGCTCATTACTACAGACCATTGGGTGCTAAACATTATATCAAAGGATTACAAACTCAAATTCAAGCAACCCTTGGGCTTCTCAGACATTCCACCAAACCAAAAACCAGAGGCATTGACCTAGATAGTTGCTGTGCACTCAGGGCTCAGTGGAACTGGTACCAGAACACTTAAAAGGAGGAGGATTTTACTCCAGACTCTCTCTGGTACCCAGAAAAGGTGTCACTTGGCAGTCAGTTCTGGACCTGTCAAGACTCAACCAGTTCTTAGAGGTTACAAAATTCAAGATGCTAACACTTCAAAAACTTCTGCTCATGATAGCTCCAAATACTTTCATGGTTACCCTGCATCTAAAAGTCACCTGTATATTCCCATAGAGGAATCACACAGAAGCTTCTTACACTTCAGAACAGGTACCAGGCACTATCAGTTATGTGCTCTGCCCTTTGGCTTGTCTGCTGTTCCCATGGTATTCACAAAGTGCCTAGCCCCACTGATAGTCTTCTGCAGAACTGAAGGGGTCCAGATTTACCCTTATTTGAAAGACTGCCTTATCTGGGCAATGAGTCTGAAAAAACTCAAGTCGGACTTGTTCATTCAGATCCTTTTAACTTCCATGGGATTTAGCAACAATGCACAGAAATCTCAAACAGACCCTTCAGCCAGGATTGTGTTACAAGGGGTCCTACTGGATTCACCTGTACAGAAGGCCTTCTTATCTTTGAGGCTTCCTTCTTGACCCTGTACTCCCAAAAAAAAATATGGTCAGGGATTTCCTCACAGCCAGGGTGTACCTTAGGGCCTTAGGTTACATGGCCTGTTGCATCTTCATAATTCCCCTGGCCAGAGTGCACATGAGGAAACTGCAGTGATACCTCATGAATATGTGGTACCAACATTCACAGCCTCTCCCAGCCATAGATAAAACTGATTCCTTGCATCAGGAAGGAATTTGCCTGGTGGACCCAGGCTTGCTCTCTCAGCCTGGGTCTCCCCTTCAGATTCACCCCTTAGGGGAAAACAGACAACAGATGCATCAGAAGTAGCCTGGGGGAGTCAACTTCAACTGTCTTCAGACCGAAGAAAAGTGGGGACTCCAACTTCAGACACAAGCACATAAATCAAAAAGAATTTATGGCAGTTTAAAATGGCCTGATAGCCTTCCAAGAGAAATGGAAGGCAGGAAATCTAATAGTGAAGGCAGACAATGCCACAGTTATGTGGTACATTAACAAACAGGGCAGGACATACTCTTACCTGCTTTGCCACCTAGCAGTGGATGCTGGGGAAACAGCACACTCCCTAGGATTGCATCTCATGGCACAATACCTGCCGGGTGTATAAAATCAACTAGCAGATCGCCTCAGCAAAAGCCTGTCAGACTCCCATTCGTGGCTGCTGCTTTGGGAAGTATTTCTCAGTGTAGCCAAAAAAATGGGGTGTACCTCTGATAGACGTTTTCACCACCAAAGAAAATGCTCTTTTGAGAAAGTTTTGCTCCAAGGACAAAATGAAGTCACCATGGAAGGACAGATGCCTTCTCCCTCTTGGAAAGGCCTCTTTCTCAGTGCCTTCTGTCCAATACCTCTGCTCCCCAGGGTATTGCTAAAAGTAAGAGAAGAGGAGCCAAGAGTAATACTAATAGCCCCATAATGACTCATGCAGCACTGGTACCCTCTTTTACTTAGCCTAACCAGCATGGAACAATAGCAGCTGATTCAGAGAATGGACCTATTGACACAGGACCATGGCATGATTGTACACCCTAATCTGCAGATCCTCAAATTGTCATCATGGAGGATACCTTAACCCCATGGAAGGATCCTCTCCTCGACAAGCAGGTCACGGATGTTCTAAAGGAGGCCAAAAGACCTAGTGGAAGGAAATCTTACTCTGCCAAATAAAAAAGATTCTTCCTTTGGTGTGGGCAAAAAGCACAAATTCCTTGTGTAGCCAAGATTCCTGTCATTCTGGCCTATTTGGACAGCCATTTTGACAAAGGTGTCTTACTCATCCATAAAAATTCATGCTCATGCCTGCAAAACTGCTCAGCCTCCCATCTTTTCTCACCCCCTCATGAAACACTTTCTGAGAAGGGTAACTCACATCAGGCCACCCAGAAATCCTCCTGTTCCACCCTGGGACCTCAATTTTGGGTTGGAAAGACTTACCCTTCCACCATTTGAACCAGCTGCTTTCTCTGAGTTGAAATTTTTAACCTGGAAGACTGCTCTGTTAGCTGTCACTTCTGCTGGAAAGGTCTCTGAGCTTCAGGCCCTCATGTCTGTGGAATCATTCCATATCTTCCACCCAGACAGAGTCTCAATCGGGAATAACCCCTCCTTTATGTCCAAGTTGGTGATGGAGATTACCTTAAATCAAGCCATACATTTGCCTACTTTCTTCTTGAACCTCTAGAACAAGGGGGAAAGGATACTATGTTCCTTGGATGTACATAGGTAGTCCCATTACTAAAACATAACCAAGACGATCAGAAAGTCAGGCTGTTTGTGGTCTTTGCGTCTAGCTCTGAGGAGAAACCAGTTTCTAAGCAAACCATCTCTAAATGGATCTCCGACTGTATTTCCTTCTGTTACAGCCATCACGGTAAACCCCTTGTGAGGACCCATTCTACTAGGGCTACTGCTACCTGTACTGTTTTTCTTAAAGGGGTGCCCATGAAAGACATTTTGGAGGCTGCAACTTGGTCGTCAGTGCATACCTTCACCAGACATTACCACTTTTCAGCCTTCTCCAAGTCGAGAACAGGATTCACCATTGCCATTTTGCAGGGCATCCTCACCTCTCCTTAATCTTTCATCCTCCCTGACTTTCAGCATTGAGTCTTCCCACAAGTTAGGACTGCAACAGTGAAATATGAAGAACACAGTACAGTTGTGTATACTTACCATAAATGTATATGTTTGAGTGCATGTATTTTTATGTACTTTATAAGCCATATAAAAAAAATGCAAGTTTGTACTGCATTTTTCCCCTTGACAGTGGAATAGTAATGCACTTCAGTTTTTAATAGAGTTCAAAAGGGTTTGCATCAATGTCTATGGTAAGTCTGCTGAAAAGGGGTATGTTGATGCACAAAATGCACATTCTTAAAAAATAAATAAATAAAAAAAGGGCCTGCTTACATTATAAACATTCAACCAGGAAAAAAGTCTTTCACAGTATTGTTTTTTTTGCTTCAGTCAGTAATCAGAGATTACAGCACTCTACAAATAAAGCAGATCAGTAAGTGCTGATTCCTCAACAAAACTGATCCTCAGATCATTTAAATTCTAAGAAATCTGCATTTTCATGTGCTACTCATTAACTTCTACTTGCTATTTATTCTTGTTACTTGTGTTGGCACACCAGGTTCATTCAGGTCAGTAGGAGGAATTTGTAATAGTTTTGTTATCTGCTGTTGAGTGTCTAATATTTATCTTGATTTCTTGGAAATGTATTTGTCAGTCTGTCTAAATAATTTGTTTAATAAAACATTTTTAACTGAATGCTTCAGTTTCTGTTGTTGGGAACTTTGTTTTAGAATATCACTACTTGTGCTTAAAATGGTGATATTCCTGTATGAGACAGAAATAGTTTTTTGCATCATGTTTCTTATCATTGGGTCATAGTTTGTAGCTTTATTTCATTGTTGCTTGTGCTTGTTTTGCAGTGTTGTACATCTCATGAGAGATGAATACGGTGCTACTTAATGGGAATGTTTGGAGATCTCTTCAAAGAGGGGCATGTCAGTTTAATTTTAATTGCAAATAAGTTTGCTTTCTGAAATACTATTGATTGCAACACATTTTATGGAGATATTTTGTCAGATGATTTTTTTAGAATGGACCTAACCTCTATTTTTTCTTACACCACTAGATGATAAGCTGTTTTTCCCCATTCCTTCAGCTCAATATTGTTTCAGGAAAATTTTTAAATGTTTAGTTTTTGCAGGTTACAATAATATTTTGTCAAGAGTACATCAATCCTTTTACCTCTACCATAGTAGAAGGAAAGTCAAAGCTCATTTCCCATAATGTCTTGCAAAAAATTGTCCTCATTTGGACTTTTCTTAGCCTTGTACTCCGTCCTTTTCCTTAGGTGGAAGACTGTGGATAACTGTTCGCAAGACAGTTGATTGACCACAGTGGTAGAACAAAGCTTGTTTCCTTGGGTTATACATTACAGTTTACTTCTTATCCTGTTCTTCTACTTTACAAGGTTCCAGTACTGGGTTTAAATGATGAATAGTGGGTCTAGAATCTTATTTTACATTTTCATGCAAGGAAATCCCATAGAATATTTTGTGTAGGAAATCAGCATTTCTAGTTCACCTTAGTGCCATTTTAGACTCTTGTCTTCCTGAGTTTGTAACAAATTCTTCTATTCGGTTTTTAAGTGTCTCAGAACTTTGAGTTCATATATATCCTTATTTTGCAGATAGCATCATACAGGAATTTTCTTCTATAGCTTCATAACAGTGTCGGTGAGAGTTTGGTTCTTTTGAGCAGGTTAGGTTTGCTTTCAGCATAGTCACATTTCCAAACCCTCTCATTAAAATTGCTTTTGGTGTCACTGAAGTCAGCCTTGCAAAAAGCCAGTATTTATAGTTATTATTCATTGTTGCAGTTGTGACGTGGAATTCCTGACTTCTGGAGCTCTACCTTCTCCACCTTAATTTATTCTAATTCCCTCCAACTTGGATGTCAAGATATCAGTGGTGTAGCATCAGCTAACACCATCTTGACATGTTTCTTGCTGTAGTTCCAAAGTGCATGCTCATACAGGTGTCAAGAGTCTGGTTGTTTTTTCAGCTTGTTTCCAGAGAACTAGATAAGTACACCATTTGGGAAGTCTTTGTGCCTTATTATTGTTGGTTACTGACTGTGTTGAGTGTTAAGAAGATTCTGGTGCAGCCTGTTTAAGTACTGCTGCACTGTCAGATATTGACATGTCCTTGTGGGCTGCATTTGTGGTACTGTAAGTAGGTCAGAGGCCTCCATGAGTGCCTTTTGAACTGAAGCCACCTGGATCATTGTTAGTGAAGGTGGGGGACGGACCTGTATCCATATGCCGCTTAGAGGTTGATGGAGATTGAATTGAGGTATTGGGAATCCACCTTCAACCCAAACCCTCTAACATGGTTCCCTCAATACTGCCAAGACCGAAGACATCAAAGCCAAAACAGATGGACCCCCAAGCTTGCCACAACCAAGGCTGAGCAGTAACTTACCTCGGTCCAACTACCCAGGCTACATCCAAGGAACTTTTTCAACTGGCAAAGGATTTCATGAGTTTTTCTTCCTGAGTTTTCAACAAATTATTTCCAATTTTTATGGGTCTCAGAACTCGAGTTCACATTTATCTTGCAAACTGCCTAATGTAAGCAGACTTTTTTGCAGCTTTGTGCCACTGTCAGTAAAGCTCTGGTTCTTTGTAGGAGGTTAGGTTTGCTTTAAACTTAAAAAGGCAGATTTACAATCCTTCTCAGATAAAAATGTTTGGGTTTGTCCCTGACTTCAGTCATGCAGAAAATTATTCTGTTACAAAGATGAATTGATTACTTGTTGCCATTCTTCCTGTGGATTATCCTTGATCAGTTTTTGTTGGCCAGAATATTAATCATGGCTTGGCAATTCATCGTCTTTATGAAAATCCAGTGGTACCTTAAGAATCTGAGTTTTTTCCAAAGTATTTACAGCTGGGTGAGTGAGTGGTCTAAAGATCTAAATCAAGGTCTTTAGGAAAAGCTCCTTCCTGTTAATTCTTTGTTTAGTCTGGGAGTTGATCATGTTGGACTTTACCAATTCATTTGAATCCAGGGAAGTCTTTTAGCTAGCACAAGAAAGTGTTGTTACTCGCGTGGCATCTACCCTTTCTGCTACAGACCCATCAGCCATGAGTTAAAGCTGTTGGGGAAAAAAAAAAAGAGCTCGAACTTTGAAATATAGAAAAGCCAAAAAAAGTCTGGGGAAAAAATGCAGATGGTGAGTGTGAGGCCTTTGCAACCCTGTTTGTCTGTGCGGATGCCATTACCTGACAGGTATCACTTTTTCCCTTCCCCATTCTTATAGCTTTCTTCTACAGTATCTTTGGTTGTGTTGTGCTTTGAGAGTCCGATGAGGGTGGAATCTGTTTATCAGCTGCTGTCTATGACTTTATGTAATGAAGTGATCAAGAGATAACAATTTCCAGGTGCCCATAATAGACATCTAACCTTTCAGGGTTTCAGCTGTGCCATTGTTCTTGGCCAACAAAGACAACATACCAAGTCTGTAGTTGAACAGAAGTGCTGTTGATATTGGAGCATCTGACCTTGAGTTATCCAAGCCCTTGTTTTACTGATATGGTATGTAGTTTATTAGAAAACTGCATCCCCGTAGTATGCGGCCCTGACCCAGCAATGTAGCGCACATTGCAGCACATTCAGTGATGCATAAGGTATCAGGGTTTAAAGTTTAACAGATGTACTTCATCTGGTGGCACTGCTTACTAAAATAAGACCGTATCTTATACTCACACATGCACATTCTCTTGCTAGTAATGTCTTTGAGAGGAGTTGCATTAATAAAATATTGATTGTGGGTGACACTATCAGTTGTAGAGCAGTGTGTGTGTTGTAACTTCAAGAAGCATTAATAAATGTGAGGGCATGTGCATATAAATAGAGCGCACGTGCAGGCAGCAATGCCATGTTGAGTGAACAGCCAGAGTGTTAACAAGTATGAGTGCAGTAGTCAGTCTGTTTATAAGTTTATTTAAGTTTGTTAGTACTCCTCGATCCCGGTGTGTTTGTATATAATAAAGCTGCTTGAACCAAACCCACAACTGTTGGTCTGTTTTATCCTAACTGGATGAGCAACATAGTGTCAGAAGAGGGATCCCTGAATGACTTGGTGCCAGAACTAGCATGCCTGAACGACATGGTACCAGAAGTGGCATATCTGAACGACACTGTGTTAGAGGTCTTGTCCTAACCTGCTCAAATGATTGAAAAAGGTCAGAAACTAATTTCAGGTTAAAAGAAAAAGAAACTTACGTAAATGGTTTATTTCGTAAAGAAAATGATACAAAGTATTCGCAAAGCACAAAATGCATTATTAATCACGTGCAAAGCACAAAACACATTATTGATTAAATGAAATGTTCAAAACCATGATATTTGATAAATGTTATTTGAAATACTTATGAGAGTGTTCAGAACTACTTCTAATTTGCATAATGAGCATGTTAAAAGTAAACCGATGACAAGAAAAGTATAATTAGCATGATAGAAGTCAAACAAGCATAACAAGTACAATAAAAGAGCAAAATGGGCATGGAAAAGCAAAGCGGCTGCATTTTTTAGTAAACGGCTACATGTTCTTCATCTCACATTGCTGCAGTCATAACCTGTGGGTAGTCCGCTGTCCTCGGTCGGCCCGAATACCAAAGTGTTAGGCTGGCGTCGGTCATGGTCGCTCAGATCTGACGTCAGTACGCCGTGGTACTAAAGCGCATGACCGACGCCATATCCTAAGTCTTTCTTGCCACATGGTCCGAAGCAGAAGCAGCGTTTGCAAGTGCCGTCAAGGCCCTGAGATTTTCGTATTCTGAGTTTCAGACCGAAGACCAAGTTGGGCTAAGTACCCCGTTGGGGAATATTTTTGTCTTTTCTTGCCTCAGTTTAATCCGGATGTCAGAAAAAGTGAATAATTGTATTTCTTGTGGGAAACAGATACCTCATAGGGATTACCACTCTCTGTATTCCTTGCTTGGGGCCTGAGCACGACGTAGTCGGGTGTCGCTTTTGTGCTAGATTTAATAAGCGCACCATTAAACGCAGGTTAGATTGTGCTAGGCTTGTCTTCGGTAAGCGGTGTAACTACAATATGCCGTCGGATCCTCCGACGCCCGCTACCGCTAAGAAGCGTAAGGAAAAATCATTAAAGTCCAAGCAGGATGAGTCGTCCGTTACGGACGCCGGTTCTTTAGAAACTACGGTGGAATCTGTGGATCCAGCCGAGGTTTCAGCTGAGTCTCAGGGGGAGCCTTTAATTTTGCAGGATGTGGCCTCTCAGGAGTCGGGTCAGGCTGAGGGGGCCTCTCAGGTCTCTGTAGTCCCTTCTTTGCATAAGGTGGTTAGGCCTTCTACTTCTGTCTCTAAAGTACCTTCCAAGGTCAGGCCTGGTTTGTCTTCCTCTGGCGTCAGCCCTAGTTCTGCAGGTTCTGTACCTAAAAAACATATGCTGAAAATGGCAGAGGATTTGATTACCTTAATCAGGGGTTCTTTGCCCCCTCCAGATAAGAGGCCTAGGGTGGAGCCAGAGGTGGAAGGATTGGAGCATTCTTCAGATTAGTCAGAGTCTTCGGCTGAAGACATTCAGGATTTTCCTCCCTATTCTGATTCTGATGCAGAGGATTCTACTCCTTCTGCTTCCCCTCCAGAGGATTTTTCTTTTTCTGAAACCCTGCATTCCATGAGGGAGCATTTTAAGTGGGAAGGTCAGGATTTCTCAGATTCTCGAAAGAGACTTAGGGAATTTTTGTTTTTACCACAGCATAGGCCCTTGGCTATACCCCCTGTTTTGGATGTTGTTCAGGATGTTTTCTCTGAAGCTTCCCTTAATCCTGATTCTTTGCCTCCTGCCCCGGTCAAGCCAGACAGGTATTAGAGTGCCAGAGGCTCATAAATATTTGTATAAGAGCCCAAGAGCTGACCCAGAAACTATTAGCCAGGGACCCAAGGGTGTCAGGGCTTCTGTTGTAAAGAATCCCGTTCCTATGGATAAAGATTCTAGAGCTTTGGATAGGTGGGGCAAAAAAGTGTATACCTCTTCCACTCTAGCAATGAGGGCTTTGAATTGCCAGTTTCATATGCTGAAGTACCAGAATTTTCTCCTAAGTCAGTTAAAATCTAAGGTAGATGCTTTGGCAGAGGGCATAGAGTGTAAGGAATTGCAGGATTTAGTTCATGCCTCTGATCAGGTGGGTAAGCATTCTTTACAGTGTGGTTTTGATGCCCTTCAGGCTTCTTCCAGGGTGGCTGCCACTGGATCAGTTATTCGTAGGCATGTCTGGCTTAAGGATCAGAACTTGTCAGAGCATGTTAAAGCTCGAATTTTGGATGCTCCCCTTCAATCTGAAGTTCTGTTTGGTTCTCCTGTGGAGTCAGTTTTGAAGAAAATGGAAGACAAAGCTAAGTCTATGCAGACAGTTAAGGATTTTTTACAGGTGCAGGCCCCCTAAGTTAAGCAGAAATTGGCCTACTAAGGGATGGGCTTATCCTTCTTCTGATTTACAGTCTAGGGGCAGATCTAGACGTGGTAGGGGCAGAGCTCATGCTCAGGGTTCTTTCAGGCCTAGGACGTGGAGTTCCCCTGCACAATCTTCAGGTGAGGGCAGGGGTCAGCCTTTTCGTAAACAGACCCAATGACCTGTATCTCCAGCTGCCAGACCCCTCCTGTCTGGCAGCTCCTCTGGGAGGAAAGTTGGCACTTTTCAGGCAAAATTGGCTTTTAGTCACCCAGGACAAATGGGTGTTGGATACTATAGGCCGAGGCTACAAGTTTTATTTTCACACCTTGCCTCCTTTCAAAGGCATGCCAGATGTTCCTCCTCAGCAAAAGTTGGATGCTCACAAACAGATTTCTTTACTTTTAAAAATGGGGGCTATCCAGGGGGTTCCTCCGTCAGAAGTGGGCCTAGGATTTTATTCTCGCCTGTTTTTGGTACCAAAGAAAGGAAACACTTGGAGGCCAATTCTGGACTTGTCTATTCTCAACACATACCTGGACATTCCCAAATTCAAGATGTTAACTTTGCAACAGCTTCTGCCTCTGCTAGGCAAAGATCACTGGATGGTAACTCTGGATCTCAAAGAGGCTTATCTTCACATTCCTATCAGGCCCAGCTGCAGGAGGTTCCTGCGTTTTCAGGCTGGCACTTTTCATTATCAGTTCTCTGCATTACCCTTTGGCTTATCTACTGCGCCCAGTGTGTTCACAAAAGTCCTGGCTCCGGTGATAGCCTTCTTAAGACTAAGGGGAATACAAATTTATCCTTATTTGGACGATTGCCTGATTCTTGCTCAAGACAAAGTCAAGTTACTTCACCATCTTCAGTATGTTATGACAGTGTTAAGGTGCCTAGGGTATTCTGTGAACGAAACAAAGTCCAGTCTAGTACCCTCTCAGGACATGTGCTTTCTGGGTGTGAGACTGAACACAGCCTCTCAGATGGCGTTTTTGACCCCGGACAAACAAAGAAATCTTGCCCTTTACTTCCAGCAATTATCTCTACGGTCCAGGCTGACTGCAAGGACAGTCCTTCAGGCCTTGAGGTTCATGGCATCTTGTATTCTGGTGCTTCCCAATGCCAAACTGCATATGAGGAAGCTACAATGGTATCTCAAAAGTGTATGGACTCAACACTGCCACGATTTGGACACTGTCATTCAGACAATACCTTGCATCCAAAGGGAATTCTTGTGGTGGGCTCAGGAATGTCACCTAAACAAGGGACTCTCTGTGACCGGACCAGAGGCGAGTCAGATCTTAACGACAGATGCCTCAGACATGGCTTGGGGAGCACACTTCAATGGGAAATGGGTTCAAGACACGTGGCCTCCCAGACTACAGCATTTGCATATCAACATGAAGGAGATGTTAGCAGTCCAATTTGCCCTGATGGCCTTCAAGGATCTACTTCAACCAGGACAGGTGTTGATTCAAACAGACAACACAACAGTCGTGGTACATCAACAAGCAAGGGGAAACCCATTCGTACCCTCTTTGCAGACAAGCTATGAATTTGTGGGAGACTGCTCTCAGTTTGCACCTCACTCTTCAGGCAAGGTTTCTGCCGGGAGCACAGAACTCCTTAGCAGATGTTTTGAGCAGACAGATGGTGGATCCCCACGAATGGAAATTGGATCCTCATGTATTTCAACAGTTGACGGTGGCTTGGGGAACTCCAGACATAGATCTGTTCGCTTCTCCACTAAATTTCCAACTGCCAAAGTTTTGCACAAAGCTGTTTCACCCAAAAGCTTGGAAAATGGATGCTCTATCATTCAGTTGGAACAACCTTCACGTCTATGCCTTTCCTCCTCTGCCTCTTCTTCCCAAGGTGCTCTTGAAGGTCAGACAGGACAAGCCTTGCATGATTCTAATAGCTCCAGATTGGCCACATCAGCACTGGTACCCTCTGCTGAGGAGTTTAGTACGGGAGCCTCCTTGGCCTTTGCCATCAGTTCCACACCTTTTGTCCCAGGCAAGCAATCATTTCCGCAAAGTCAGGATACAGTCCCTGCATCTGACAGCTTGGCACATTCTGTTTTAGACCCTGGGGGGGTCGCAGCTTCCTCAACAAGTTTTGAATGTCATTTTGGAGGCCAGACGGCCTAGTACCAGGAAAGTTTATGCTGATAAATGGAGGAGATTTTTTCTTTGGAGCAAAACAAAGAGCTTTGATGTCTCTGTGCCTAATTTGAGTGTTTCACTTCAGTATCTTACAGAATTATTAGACAAGGGTTTGTCTTTCTCCTCTGTAAAAGTTCATGCTGCAGCCATTTCTGCTCACTATGACTGTGACCCTCCTTTATTCTCTCATCCTTTGTTTAAGCAATTTCTTAGAGGGCAAAAACATAAGACCCCCGTAGAGCTCCTACTCCTTCCTGGGATCTCAATTTTGTGTTGGAAAAGCTCACTTTACCTCCTTTTGAACCTGCAGCTACTACGGAGTTGAAGTTTTTGTCTTGGAAGACTGCTTTTTTGTTGGCCATTACGTCTGCTAGAAGGGTATCTGAATTACAGGCTCTAATGGCAGTTGAACCCTTCTTGATATTTCATAAGGATAGGGTCTCCCTGCGTACTAACCCTACTTTTATGCCTAAGGTTGTTTCTAATGTGGCATTAAACCAATCTATTCATTTGCCTACATTTTATGCTGATCCCCAAAATAAGGGGGAAAAAATTTTACACTCTTTGGATATTCACAGGCAGTTGCGTTATTATTTGAGCAGAACCAAAGGGTTCAGGCAGTCTCAACAGTTATTTATTTCTTTTGCTTTGGGTTCTCAGGGGAAACCGGTTTCAAAACAAACTATTTCTAAGTGGATTGGCCATTGTATTGCTTTTTGTTATTCTCATCATGGTAAGGAGGTTCCGGCTGGAATCAGACCTCATTCCACTAGGGCGACTGCCACTTCTACTGCTTTTTTAAGGGGAGTAGCTACTAAAGATATTT
This sequence comes from Protopterus annectens, assembly GCF_019279795.1. Lineage (NCBI taxonomy): Eukaryota > Metazoa > Chordata > Ceratodontiformes > Protopteridae > Protopterus > Protopterus annectens. The sequence continues at coordinate 852,649,875 of NC_056731.1, forward strand.
TGGAGGCAGCTACTTGGAGTTCAGTGCACACTTTTTCTAAACATTACCATCTCCCTCTTTATTCCAAATCTAGGGCTGGTTTTGCCACTGCAGTTTTACAGGGCATGTTAGCAGCTCCCAATGCTTTATGATTTTGCCAACCTCCCTTTACCTTTGCTTTGGGATTCTACCCACAGGTTATGACTGCAGCAATGTGAGATGAAGAACATAGTACAGTTTTGTACCTACCATAAATGTAGATGTTCGAAGATCCACATTGCTGCAGTCCAATTTACCCTCCCTCCTTCCCCTCTGTAGTTTGGGGTGGTTGTGTGGTTTGTGTTGTAAATATTGTTTTTCCATTTTTGGCTATGGCTTTTCTTTTTAAGGCCTTCTGACATCTGGGGCAAGAAAGACTGAGGATATGGCGTCAGTCATGCGCTTTAGTACCACGGCGTACTGACGTCAGATCTGAGCGACCATGACCGACGCCAGCCTAACACTTTGGTATTCGGGCCGACCAAGGACAGCGGACTACCCACAGGTTATGACTGCAGCAATGTGGATCTTCGAACATCTACATTTATGGTAGGTACAAAACTGTACTTTTTTTATATGAGCTACTGTTTTGCATTGACTAAAGCTATTCAGAGTATAACTAGAGTTGTTCGAAGTATCTCAGTGTGTGCAAAGTGCTTACAGTGTGTGCTTTATTACAGTACAATTATTTCGAAGAGTTTACTCTGTGCGGTAGTCAGTCTGTTTATAAATTTAAGTTAAGTTTAAGTTACTAAGCCTCGATCCTGATGCGTTTGTATATAACAAAGTTGCTTGAACCAAACCCAGAACTGTTCATCTGTTTTATCCTGACTGGACGAGTGACAGCATAGTTAGGGATGTGTTGCTATGGACCTGATTATGTAGCAAGATATGCAGATTAACATACAGACTTTATGCAAAAACTGTACATGTACAGTTTACCTGAAATAGGTGAAAGCATACATTAGTACAGTTAATGCTAGGCTTTCCATCTGACTGTATATGGGGACACATCCACACTGCACTTTGACTCTTTGCATATATTATATGTTCATCATATTGATAACTGCTGCAGTAGCCTTAGCATAGAAGTTGTATTCTGCCAAGGATATAATGGCCGGCCAGCTTCCAAAGTTTCAGGGCACTTTTCACATTCCCAAACTGTCAAGCAACTCAAGATGAGCCGACTAAAAGATAAGTTTGGGCACAAAGCCTTTCACAGCATTAATGCCACTGAAGATTATGCCCCTCTGAGGCTTTTGAGGATCGACTTGGCTTGTGCTTTCCTTTGCTAGACAGATAAGTTTCCTTTGGTGAAAAACCTTCAATTTTCTTAAATTTATAGATGTTTTATTACTTTCCTGTTATTTTTTAGTGTTGTTTTAACCGACTGTCTTGATACTTGATATACTGTAATGTTCTTTTAAATAGAGCACTTAATTTTTTTTATCAGTTTAAAGATAATGTTAACCAACCGAAAACATATTTTCTTAGAGAAAATTATTTATTTTTCTTGGTGGAGCTGGCATAGCATGTAAAAGTGCTTTTTACTGTTTTTTTCTGTAACAAAAAATTGTGACTGGTAGTTTTACGGCAGTTGCTACCTGTTTTTCCCCGGGAAAGAAGTACCATTTTTGGCTTGACCATTTTCTATTTGTGGCTTGACCATGGAACATACTTCCAGTCCTACGGATGGTCTTTCTTCTAGCCACAAAAAGAAAGTTAAACATCACAGTCTAGCAGTTTGCCTCAGTCACTGGTTGGTGACTCTGCTGTGGCCATTTCTTGTTCCCCAGACCACTCATCTTTAACCCCAGATCTCTGTGATATAGCACCTACAGCCACTATGGACCAGGGTTTGCCACATATTCTGAAGTTGTTGGAGCCCCTTCAGTGGCAAGGGAGAGCCACTGTTGTCAGGCTTGAGATAGGGAATGGGGAAGGTTTCCTTATTGTGCCAGAATGCTGTGCCCATCCCTAGGGAAGCAGATGTTGCCATTGGGAACACAGTTGACCCCATTTTTCCCTGTCAAAAAGGAACAGAAAACCAAGCATGTATCTGCTTCTCCTTAAATGTCTTTTGACAGGAGTAGTTTGCTGTGTCTGGCGCCGAGTATAATTCAGGCTATTGATCCTTGTTAGTAATTTCTGGTAAATGAAAGAGGCATGCCTCTTTTTTTGAAGAAATTGAAGATTCAGAATCTGTACAGGAAGATACAGGAACAGATTCCTTTTTCTTTTCCCTAAGGATGTCTGATTAGTTTGATTCTCCCTATGATGGGGTTGTCTTTCTCTGAGACTATTGCTAGAATGTGCCAGTGTTTTTAGTGGGAGAACACTGAGGTTTCCCAGTCCCTTTGAAAACTATGATTTGTTTCGGAAGGATTTTCCAGAACCTACACACATTCCTCCTTTTCTGTCAACTTTAGTGTGTGTGTGTGTGTGTGTGTGTGTGTGTGTGTGTGTGTGTGTGTGTGTGTGTGTGTGTGCACGCGCATGTTTTACTGCCTGCAGTTTTCTTATTGTCAGTCAGCTGTCCCTAAAAAGGCAGATAAGGATGTATCAAGAGACCTTGTGACCCACTCTCACCCTGGCCCCCTTTTTCTTCTGGAAAGACTTGGTCTCCATTTTTCTCTTTGGCAACAGATTGCTTCAGAAAAATGTGTTCGGAATATCATTCATCGAGGTTACAAATGGCAGTGGGAGGAATTCCTCCTCTCCGGGGGGGGGGGGGGAGGAGGAGGAGGTTGGACGGTCATTCTTAATCCTTCAGATCAGACTGCCTTGTTTCTGCCTGTTCTTCAGTACATGCTTTCCCAAGGATGTTCCTGGTGCCATGGAAAAAATGGATGGAGACCCATTCTGGATCTTTTTTCCCCTAAATGTGTGCGTGTGTGATAGTGCCCTAATTCAAAATGATGTCACTTCATAACCTGTTTTCCTCTTTCAAGTTTCCTGATAACACTAGACTTTATAAGGTGCTTATCCAGACTTCAGACATTTCATAAGGTTTTGTATGTCTGGATCACATTATCAGTTCACTACCTTAACCTTTGGTCTATCCACTGCACCAATTGTGTCTAATTATAGCCTGTAGTGAGCTATAATTCCATCCCCAGCGCCCATTATTGTAATTTATTCCTTGGATCTACAAGCCTCTCCCTGAAACACTCTTTTCAGATATTAAGGATTTCTTTTCTGGGTGGACCCCATCACATCTCCCTGATATGTCTGTGTGCAACTGTGACATGTTCTCCCTGTGTCTTCTGATCTGGAGAGAGGAGACTTCTGGCTTCTGTATTATGTGGTTATGCATCTTCTTCCCATTTCAGGAATCTTCCTAATGACTTTTCTGTAGATTGCTTCTAGAGTATATGGAGAGCACAGTATTATGTCTGTTAAGTGGTAACAACTAACAGTGTCCATTTGTGTACATGTGTATAGAGGCAGCATTTTGAGAGATAAGTACATTTTTAAATTTTAGAAGACAGCATGAGGTCCGAGTGCAAAATATACATTTCTGTCTTCATCCCTGGTTTAACTGACAGCTACTTTTGGATATATGAGCCCTATGTCAGTTGCTTTTTCATCATGTAGATTGTTCTGTAGGAATGCTAGCAGGCCTTCACTTATGGTTCTCTCCAAGTATTTCCTTACTACTGCTTTTAAGCTTAGAAGCCTTCTGTTTAGATTTTTCTTGCTTCTACTTTGTACAGGGAAACCACAGTTGGGGTCTGTCAGCTCTCAAGCACATCTGCATTGGTTAGTGTTATGTTTTAGACCTATGTCAGGGTGTCTGCCAACACACTGGCCAGATTTCTGAAAACTACTAGGTAACCTGCCTAGTTCTTGTGCTTTAGCCTTCGTAAGGACAGCAACTTGAAAGACAGCCTCTTTCCTGTCTTCTGGGGTCTTTCCACTGTCCCCACCCATCCTAGCATGGCACTCTTACTTTCTTTTGCCAAGACAGAAGCAAAGCTTTCATTTCCCTGTCATCTTTGTTTGTCCTGCCCAAAATTGCCCCCCCTTCTCATCCTTTCTTTTTTGTACTTGGAGCTCATGTTTCCCTTCTTAGTCCCTTTTGCCATCTCCCTTTCAATTTCCAGCATTTCATATCTTCTAATAGCCTGCCTATAACTTTTCTTTCATTTCCCCATCACCCTGCTCTCCACATTTTGCAAACCTTAACTTTTGCCCTAATTGCTGACATTACTCCAGTGCAAGGGCATTGGCCTTCTGCTTTAGCCTCTTCGTTACACTCTTGTCCACTGACCTGTTCCCACACTTTCACTCACTCACTTTGCATACAGTCTCATAAATCATTGATCATCTCCTCAGCATGGTACAGTCCACTCTTCCAAAATCCCTCAGCAAGGTCTTTGTGTTCTTACCCTTTCCTTTTTCTCTGGTCCATGCAGTGACATAATCTCTGTTTGCTAGTGGTACTTCAACTTACACATCTATGACCTGTTTTGCACGGGTTAGAGCCACATGCGAACAGTACTCTCTCTGGTACAGTATTGAGCTAGATTGCTGAATCCTTCCTGATCTGGAATTGCAGTCAACTCCTAATCCCTCTTCACCCTAGAGCATCTCCCAGTGTGCTTCTGGCAGAATCAGATCCATCATGAGTATTACCGTCATTCTCCAACCCAAGTTATTTTCTCATTCTCATCCCTTATATCTGGGAGATATGACGCATCAGTGACAGCCCCCCCCCCCCCCCCATACACACACACACCTCACGTGTCAGGTTTTCCATCATTCCGTCTTGCAAATTAGTATGTGTATTTCTTTTCAATGTCTACCCTACAAGTCTGTCTTTCCAAAAATGAGTTACTGTTAAGACCTAAAGGAAGTATAGCTAGTTTGACTCGACAGCAAAGGCCTTGCATCTACCTCCAGTTTTAGATCGAGCAGGCAGTACCACTGAAATATGCGGTATCTTGTGGCTGTGGACATATTTCCGTCAGCTAATCCATCCTTAAAATATGTAAATGTTGTGATTTACATCTTCTAAGCCATTTCATTGTTTCAGCAGGTTCCCAGAGGAAGTGAACATAAGTAGGGTAAGAGTGGAAGTTAGGCACAGTGTTCAGTCCAGTAATTCAGGAGTGGGGTTAAAGTGGTGATCTTCATATGGATCACTGCTGCAGTAGCCTTAGCTGTATGGGTTATATCCTACATAGGATCTAACAACCAGACAACTTCCAAAGCTTCATGGAACCTTCCACGCACCTAAACCATTAGTCTGCTTGAGCTGAGTTGACTAAAACGTCAAGCTTGGGCACCATCTCCATCAGAACATTCATGCCAGCCAAGAGGACATTGCTAGGAAAATAAAGAAATACATGCCCACACCCTGGCATAAAAACAAACACAGTGGGAAACTGGAGTGAGGAAGTATCTGCTGCAGCAGTGGTCATTCAGAGATCTACTATATTGGTAAGGTTACTTACACAACTGTTACTATGTCCTTCATATGGATCCCCACAACAGCAGCCTTAACTATATGAGTAAATTATCATAGCTTAAAATATCTGGGTAGTGGAAGGAGAAGTGTCCAGGAGCACCTGGAGAATAGTTCTGGCAGTGCCTGTCCTAGACCTGGAGAAGGATTCTAGTTTGTAGTGCTTTGTAAAAGTATGCACATAGGATCAAGTTGCTGCTTCTAGAATACTTCATCTAACCCTTCCCAAAAAGCCATAGATGAAGCCAAGGCCCTGGTAGAGTGAGCCATGACCTTACCTGGAATAGTTTAATTGTGATGGAATAACAAAAGTTAATAGCCAGAGAGAATTATTTGGAGGTAGTCTGATTTGACACACATGTCCCTTCTTACCTTCATAAAAAATGAACAGATGATCAGAAGTTCTGAAAGATTTTGTTCTGTCAAAATAGTACCCGAGTGGCCATCCAAGGTATAAAGCATCCTTTTCCCCCTCATTTTTAGGTTCTGCAAAGAAAACAGGGAGATGGATAGATTGGATTAAGGTAAACTCTGATACAATTTTAAGTATAAAGGAAACATTAGCTTTCAAAGAAACCCTATCACTGTGAAGATTAGATCAAGTTGACCTAAGTTAAACGAATTATGATTGTGTGAAAGCTGTTAACAATCAGGGCTGGCCTTAGGTAAACTGGTGGTCTAGGCAAAAAGGCTCCATGGCGTCCCGCTACCACCCCACCCCAGCCGCCCAACACAACTTGGACTACTCACAATATGCAGGTTACTCTTTTCTTCCTTTTTCTCAGTTTCTCTTACTGTTCTTTTTTTTCTGCAGTTATTAATTAATTCAACATCTAAGCAGCTCTGTACTCTGACAACTGTGAAGGAAACATCTGCATCAAGCTGGGGGTCTGTGGGCTGGTAGGCCTCCAAAAGCCATGGGGTTTCTTGATGCTCTGAGGTATCAAAGGTAGAATTTGGTCATACTTTTCAACTTTGTATTTTCTTGCATTGTATCCGTGCACCCTAACTGACCGAGCCTACGGGGTAATAATGGAAACAGATTAAGCTGGGGTATATAGTGGCTGCTAGGCTCCCAGAAGCCATTAGATTTCAAGATGATCTGAGATACATTTTTAGAGATTTTTATACAGTGTTTTCATCCAGCAATGGCCTTAAAAATGTTAAGGAAAGAAATTGTCTTATTCTTCAACTTTGCTTTTTCCTGCATCCTTTCAACATATCATTCCTGACCCAAGACTATAGTGTAATAACTAAATTAAGCTGAAAGTCTGCTAGGCACACACAAGCCATGGGATTATAAATGCTCAAGGTGCTCTTTAGAGATTTTTTCCAACCTTTTGATCCAGTGGTGGCCTAAACAAAAATCATGCATGGGAAAAAAGAAATTCAGTCTTACTTGTTTATTTCAAGATGAAATTAGCTATGTCCAAGTTTTAATGCTCAGAGTTGATGTTTAAACACCACTTCACAATAAATTGAGAAGACAGATGCTTGTAAGAATACATGTGTCATATTTGGGAATAAGTAGTCACTTTCTGTTTATCACCCTCTGGTGTTAAAAATTGGGATTAAAATTAAGACATAAATGCCCACAGTCATGTATTTCAAAATGATGCTGTCATATTTATACACAGCATACCTTCTCATCCCTACCACCAAAAGACAGTTGCGTGTACCCTTCTGATGTCAGACTGGGACAAAACTGAAACACGCACATAGAAGTTAACATATTTGCCATCAGACATATATAAATAGCATGCTTATTTACTCTCCCCCAAAAGGTAGCCATCTGCATATGTTGCAGATGGTTGATTGTGAAGACAATGGAAAAAAATGACAATGTTTCTAGCTTGGTACTTCTAGACAGTACAAAGCAACTGTATATGCAACGGTGACCATCTGATGTTTGTGGTGAAAGTTAAAGAAATAATGACCGCGTTGTCCCCAACCCAACACAAGATATAAGTCACCTATGAGGTTTGGTATCATCCCCATCCCCCACACAAAAGTACAATGTACACCTGTGAGTAGGGCTGGTTTCAGATGAGGCTGGATTCAGGGCAGATGCATTTACTTAAGCTTATGTCAAAATGTATTTATGCAGCCTTGGTATGTGGGGGCCTCCAGAAGTTTTGGTTTGGGTATTCTGCGATGCATTTCTCTGTCAAAAAAAAAAAAAAGATGACTGTTAAACTGAGCAAGTGGCAACAGAGTCAGTAACTTTCAGCCAGACATCCCCCCACTAAGCAGTAGCCAGTTTTATGTACATTTCAGATGTCTGATTGTAATAAAAGGGGAAGACCATGTAATGAATTTCACCTTTGTTCCAAGCAAATAGTTGCCACAAATTAAAATATTACACATTGCTTCATATAATCACAAGTCCTACAAAACCAAAGTAATAAGCTAACAGCAGTAAGTAGCTTGTCCTTTTCCTCCACAGGAGACAACCACAGCAATTATACCTACTCTGTCTGTTCATATCCATTAAGTAGTCCATCTTTCTTCTCACAAATGCGCACTAGTTCTTCAAAGCTAGATAGTGACTTTTTAAATTGCGCGACCGACAACAAGGTCATTTACATTCATTCAGCCAATCCCAACCCTAACTGAGCAGTTATAGCCACAACCAGTGAAGTTTTTAGAATATTTCACCTCCACAATCCACACAAACAAGTTGCATTACATTAAAGTATTCAAAAAGTCAGAGAAGTATTGCCAATGCCAAAATATCTCGATCACTGCCAGCATCATTGTAAAAATAATGGTAGCAGTTCTCACCATGACATTCCTGTCACCTCAACTTTCTATGCCAAAAATGCTTACATACAAGACTATCTGGTTAATCACTGCCAGCATAAAAAATAGTAATAACACTTCACTTACTGCACATTCTAATTTCCTACCTTGTCTGAGCCCTGAAATTTACTGTTTTTCTGTAAATAAAAAAAAAAAATGAACAATCTTCTTCACGCAGCTTCACACCTTAAATTCAAACATTGTGAGGTCTCTACTGCTGTGACCTTGCAAAATATAGGGTTAATTTTATGTAAACTGGCTAGAAGGTTTTCAGGTCATTTGGAGCACCTCACCCCTGGAGTGCATTTTCATTTGGCTGGGGCCCTTTATTTTTTGGGGCAAAGAAACATTGCTGTAAAAAAACTAAATGGAGAAAAAGCAGCATTAATAGTAGTGCAAGTAAGGTGCCCCAGGCAGTTGCCTAGTTCACTTCTGTGTAGGGCCCAACTTGCTAATTTCTGTAGTTTGTTTTGGAAGGCAGGTATATTCTTTGTGGTCTTGAAATGGATATAGAAGGATGTACATTACTGTAAAGGCCACAAGCATGCTGGGTGATGGTTGCGGGGGGGGGGGGGGTCAGCAGCCAATGCCAGCAGCTCTTCATCAGGGGACTGAGTGTTTTTCACTGCTGAGGCACCTGCAGTGAAATATTTAGCAGAAGATGATTCTACAGACATGCAATTTAAAGCAGTTATTGGAGGGACAAGCAAATGCTTAGTGGTCAATGCATGTGATACTCACTACTTTGAGAGTGAAGGTCATTTCCCCTGCCCATATTCCCCGTGCATTAAATAAAATCATCCTCCTCCCCAGTTTTTGACTCCTATAAAGGAATGAATGGTGTGTTTGGGGAGGATTAGCTAGATAATTTCATTAGTGAGCGGCAAGGACCTGTCACAATTTATAGGAATGTTTTTTTTTTTTAATTGCTCTTAGGAAAGAACTCATTCTTTCACTTTGTATGCATCCACACTTTTTATTTCATGGCTATGTACAACTTGTATGGTGTCCTGTTTTTGCCTTGTGAAAGAATACATTTTGGTGGAGAGGAGAAGGTAATAGAATGGGAAGAGGTCAGGAAGACATTTGGAAAGCAGGCTAGAGAGACTGCCTTCTATATCTGGGAATGATACCAGAGTGTAGGCAAAGTAGAGGGATAAGGGGGAATCCTATGTGAATGACCTGTTGTGGTCAAGTTTCTATTCCAGCCTAAACTGGAACAGAAGTTACTGCCTAAAATGGGTTAATTAGTAGAGCATATAAAGTATTGCACAGTAACTGTAGAGATCAATCAGAGGAGGTTAGAAAAGATTAGGAAGAAAGATTGGATATTCATAAAGAAACAATGGGAGAATTATATGTATGGCTACCAAGTAAAGCCTTGCTGAGTTTAATTCTGGTGGTTGCAAAAAAAAAATTACTAGAAAATGGAAATCAATGCCTAACCTAACTTTATTTGAAGTACTGAATATTGTGTAGTAGAGAGAAAAGAACTGGGAGTGGGATGTTTAGAAAATGTAGGTACAAATTACACAGAAAAAAAATAAAATTGTGGCAACAATACATGCAGAATGTTTTGGAGGAGTGAGATTTAAGGGAGGGCAGAAATTGAGAAATTTATGTAATGTTGGAATGATAGTTATACAGAAAAAACGTGAAGTATAATATTTGTAACTAAGAATATGATAATATGGTTTGTTTTATTTTATATAAATGTTTGCCTGTGAGTTAAGTGATAATTCAATAAAGGTGTTAAAAAAATACCCTTTATTGCGAGGGCTGCTTTTGCTGCTTAAGTAGACCAGAGTAACAGAAGCCAACATTTACTTTTCTGCTGCATATATGGCTAACATGCTATGAAGATCTGAGGGCCATAACATTTCATGTGAGTTTTTTTTTCTAATGCAGACTTTGTGTAGCTGCTTTGTCAGCCAATAACTTTTGTGATAACCGTGAGGCTTTGTATGGAGTGTTTGATGGTGACGGAAATGTAGATGTGCCCTACCTCCTTCAGTGCACCATGAGTGATGTGTTGGCAGAGGAATTGCAGAAATCTAAGAATGAAGAGGATTACATGACGCACACATTCCTGGTTATGCAAAGGTGGGTTTTTAATGGCATTATTCTTGAAGTATGTTATGTATAGTGAATAGATTTATCTTTCAATAACAGTTTAATTTTTTTCACTCCACAATTTCTAAACTTGTGTATTGGACATTCTGGATCCTTTCTTTCCATTTATAATTGGTTCATAATGATTCTTTTCTGTTGTACCTCTTTATTTTGTACATTGTACTGCCTGTGGCCTGGTCATTGCTGACAATGTTCAGTGACCAAGCCCATTTACCCAGTTAAGTGAAGTATAAAAATAAAATGTATTAGTTTGGAAACGGGAGCAAATACAGATGCTGTCAGTTTCAGTTTGTCAGTTAGTGGATAATAACAGACATCCCTTCTGTTTTTTTCTGGCACAGGAGTGGCTTATGGAGACTCAGTAGTAGTATGGTATCCTATTGTCTGAGTCCATTGGTTGGGTCTAGATTTTTCTTCAAAGTTGCACACATGCAATTTCATTGCTGTCCATCAGACTTTGAGATGCACCCAGTCCTGGACATGGCAAAGTCTTATACTTGCATGTCATTGGGTCTTTCTTTGATAAAGTGGATGTGGCAAGCAGTTGACTGACAGCAGGTTTATGCAGTCCTAGATGTGCTTAGTTCAGAATAATTATTTTCTGTGAAGAACCTAGTAGTGAAAATTGTGGCTGCATTTTTCATGGACCCTACTTTTTTGATGCTTCTGTTCACATGTGCTATCATTTAACTGCAGTAGAGCAGCCAGTTACTCTTTAAAATGCCTAACAGTTTCATTAGCTCACCAAAAAGGTGTACATGCAGTCTGTTCCAGGATGCCTTGCCAATGATTCTGTAGGTATCCATGATTCGCATAATACAGCATACAGACTGTGTTTCATAAGCCTGTAACCTTTTTGTGAAAAAAGTCTGTTTAGTGACAAAGAGTTTTGAAAGGGACAAGAGAACAGTATTCCTGTCTGTACCTCCCTCTTTGCAGCTCTCTGGAAAGAAGGTCAAGGCTAGCTATGTCCCTACCCTGCCTGGAAGAGGATCATGAGAGATGTGTGGATTTTAGAACTGATAAGACAGGCCGTCATGTTAGAAGGTGTTTTGCTATTTTCATACGTGTCTCTAGCAGAAGAGGCAGAGCAGGCGGTTGCAGACTTCCACTGGATAAATGCTATCTTAGCTATATCCTAAAAAGCAGAGAAGCAAAAGACTTTACTCAATATTTTTTCTTGGGTCCCCCTCAAAAAGAGTGCTCTGAAGCTTTTTGTTGTACCTAAAATTTTTTAATTTTTTTCTGTGCAGTCTTTGATTCCCCTCCTGATCACGGAGCCTGAATGTGCTGCCTAAATGTTGGAGGAGGTCCGCCTACTTATCAAGGGGGAAAAGTTCTTGTGGTTCATGATGGGCATCTGTTAAGTGTTTTGAACTACTCTGGTCTTTGACAGTATTTATTTGCAAATAATTTTAAGACAGAAAGTAAATGTCTATTCATTTACTTCATGTATTCTTGATGGAGCAAGGGAGTTGACCCCCCCCCCCCCAAAGGTGCTTTTTGCCGTCTGTACCTACTAACCATAAAGACTCCATAGACTGGAATAGTGCCTGTTTGTAGCCCTAGTATCCTTGAGACAGGGACAAGAGCTGTCCACAAGGGCCTTAAGGGTGTCTTGTCTTTTTTTCTTAATTTCTTCAAATCTTTTGGCTTTCTAATACCGTGACAGGAATGGACCCCATTCCTAAGTCAAAGTATGATTAAAGTTCATGAAATTAGTACTGTTTCAATCTTTGATGTCAGCCAGAAGTGCTTTATTCCATAGCTTATATGTCCCAGCAATAAAAATGTTTGCTATGTCCCTCATCCTGTACCCTGATGGCTAACATAAGCACCTACACCACTGCGGGAAGTCTTGTTCCCTCCCACTTTTTCAAAATGTTGGTGTCATGAAAAATTTATCAAAACAGGTATTTGTTATATTTGCTGACTGAGAAAGTGGTACTGGACATGGGCAATTTTTTTGTGAGAGTGACTCCAAGAGAAATGTTTTAACTTTTTCATATCTGTATATGTAGCATAAACATGATATTTTTTTATACTACAGTATTTCTGTTGAGTTATATATGCAGAGGTAGCAGAAATGTTAAGTGCAGATCCCGTTTGTATTCAGGTTAGAGAGTCCTGGATTTCAAAGTCTTATCAACTATTCAAGCTTTCTTCAGTTTCCAGAGTATTTATCAAGGTATTGGCTGTACTTTGCAGGTAAAAACGTCTTGTGTGTTTTACCTGGGCATCTGGACTCTGGTGGCTTTGGCTGCAGCCCCTGGGGTGGCCATACACTTGAGATTGTTTCCCTACCTACCTCTCAAGTGAGGATGTTTATAGCTGTCTATCTGAATTCTGTGTATTGCCAGTTATTCTTGCCCTGGAAGAGGGTTGAAGAAATTGTGGCAGTAGGGTCCTAGGTGCAGACACGGCTTGAGATACAAGCTGAAGTCCAGCAGACCTTCTGAGCTTGATGGCTGCCACAGTTTTTTCAGGGTCTATATTACGAAAGCGAAAAAACGTATGCGCGAATACCAAAACATCGACCCCTATACCACGAACCGCAAAAATCCCGAACGCACTAAACAGCAGGGAAAAAAAATCTGTCATAGTCTGCTAACCCCACCACTAGCTGTATACTACCCCCAAGTAAAATAAATAAACCACATACATACACTAACCAAGCCCTACTTCTAACCTAAAGCACAAAACCCTACTTCTAACCTTACACTAAACCCCACATACACAACTAACTATGCACTGTCCTTAACCCCACCCTAACCCTAAGGTCCGTAACTACCACACACTTCCCCTACGAAAATATACACAAACATAATAAATAACATACATTTAACAAAACCCTACCTCTAACCCTACACTAAATCTAACATACATTACTTATCTAAGCACTTACCTTAACCCACACCCTATCTTAAACTCTGTAACTATCCAACACTTACCTTATTTAGCTAATCCACAAATGGGCCAACCATGGAAATGCGATATTTCCATTTTTACGGTTTTCGACTTTCGCTCTTAAGTCCACTCCGCTCTATATGGTTCGTTTACGTATTCGCATAAACGTCTTTTTGCTTTCCTAATATAGACCCGTTTTTTCACGCTTCTGTGTTGGCATGTCAAAGGGTGCACATGTTACAGTGGACTGTGAGATGTTGCTGTCCACAGAACCACTAAGACCGCAAGGTCTTCTGGTGTTCAATCCGTTTCTGATGGTCCACAGAACCACTAAGACCGCAAGGTCTTCTGGTGTTCAATCCGTTTCTGATGGTCCACAGAACCACTAAGACCTCAAGGTCTTCTGATGTTCAATTTGTTTCTGATGGTCTTGGATTGCTGGAAACCCTCAGCAGCGTATTCTTGGGTTTCCCTTTTCTGTAGCTGAACTCATTACAGATCCTAATGATGGATGCTTCACTGGCAAGATGGGGAGCTCTTTTAAATCACATATTATAACAAGGCCATGAATCCCTTGAGAATGGAGGTTTGATATCAACCAGGTGGAGCTTTTTTAATAGCCTTTCTGACCTTGAAGGTTTTGGAGCTGGAGCTTTTTAGGGACAGTCAGAGTAAGTCCACTGCCTGATACCTAAGCAAGCAAAATGGCATGTGTTTGTGCTCCCTCCCCCCAATGCATAGTGCAGCATATCTATTCTAGTAGACCACATAGGGAAATTATCATTCTCTTTGTGCTTCACATTCCTGAGAAATTGAACAAATTGGTGGTAAACGACTCCTACCTTCCTCTCCGTGTGCATGTTGATTTTACCTATTACTGGGGAATATAATGGTTTCCTTTGTTCTTCTTAATGCAGCAGACAAAGGGGGAATTTAGTGGCGGATACTTCTCCATCCAATGATGCAAGAAGTTCCTGTACGACTTCCTGCGGTTCCTTGCGATACTGTCCCTCTACTGAAAGCTGAGGGGAAAGAGACAAAAACTAATGCTTATTGCCACTTGATGGCTAAGGAGTATGTGGTATCCTCAAACTTCTGGTGGTTACAGGGAACTACCTCAGGCCAAGCCATTGATATCCTGTACAGCTGGGGTGATTCTTAGACTCACCTCTTGGTAAGGCTGATATGTAGATCCCTTAATCTTATTGAACCTATTAGCAGACTGAGTTTGCTAAGAAGTCTTCCACTTGACAAATATGGGCCTGCAAATGGAAATAGTTCTCCATTTGGGTAGTATGATTTGCACTGCCTCCTCTATCAGCTTGCCACTGATCCTAGACTGTTTCAGATACATGTCTGACGTGGGCATTATTCATTCCAGTGTCAGGGCGAATATATGATAGCTGTTGTTCATCATGACATTGTAGAGGGCAGAATTGTGGCCCAGCTGTTGCTGTTCAAAAATTTCTTTAAAGGAATTCTGCATGTGTACCCTCCATGGGATCAGAACTTTGTGAGTGACAGTCTTGCTCATCTACGGTTTGAGCCTGCTGTGTCATTGGAGCTGAAAATCCTTGTGTTGGAAAACTTCCTTTTGGTGGCCCTCACCTCCTCTTGTAGGATATTGGAGCTGATGACCCTTATGTAGGAAACCTTACTGGTCTTTTGTAAAGATGTGGTGTCTCTAAAGACCAGCCTATTTTCTCTCCCAAACATAGTACCCAGTTTGTCCTTCAAATTTTTTTCATATTGTCTTTGCCTGAGCAGAAACCAAGGTGAAGACAGACCTTCAAATTCTGAATGTAAACTACTAGTTCAGTTAAAGTGGGTACATGAGTAATGAAAGACCCAAGAGCTGGCAGTTGTCAGATAAATTCTTAAGTGATTTCCCAGCTACATCATATTTTCCATTAGGTAGTTCACTGTTTATGGAAAGTGATTTTTCATTCAAGCTGCTTACGCTACTTCAGGAATGTCTCCATTGCAGTAACATCAGATCTGAAATAGGAATGTTCATTTGCCTGCAACCTGTGGGTTACGGATCCGATATCGGATCCGAGCCGGCAACTTGTTTCAAGCTAATGGATCCGAGCTCCTAGCCCCTCCCTTCACCCATAATCCCCTGCTAACCCTCCATGACCTCAGATCTAGTTTGCCGCGCTTGTGATGGCTGGATCTTTTTGAGCTCTGTCAGATAAGTCAAAAAAAGTTAATTTTTTGAATTATTTCTGGTCAGGAAATACTTTTTTTGTTTAAAGTAATATTTGTATAGTGTGTCTGTGTTAGGTTCCTTAATTTTTTATTAATACCCTCCCTTCGCTGGTCGCTAGTGTATGAGTGTTTGTTGTGTGTCTTTTGGGGCCTGTGTGTATGTGTAGTTGTTTTTCTTCTTTTTTAGTTAAAAAAAAAAAAAAAAAAAGGAATGGCTGAGGCCCCAAAAGCCATATTTTCTAAATGTACTGAGTGTGGCCATAAGCTCTCCCCGGCTGATGGCCACACTCTGTGCGTTCGGTGCCTTGGGGTTGAACGGGTTGAACACCTCACCTCGGGCTGTACTATCTGTGCAGTGTTCAACCCCAGGGCACTGAAAGAACGGAGGTTGAAGCTGGTCCTGGTGGGACTTCTACCCCCGGATTCAGCTTCGGCCTCCGCTACTTCTGCTACTCCTGTGGCTCCATCACAGCCTGTGATGGTTGCCACTCCTGCCCCCCTGCCTCTGACCGGGACTCAAACTCCCACTAAAGTGTCGGAGGACAGGGAGGCCAGGAGGGAGAAACGGAGGGAGAAGCACCACAAGCGGCGGGCCGAGACCTCCGTTTCGGCCCCGCCAGCTAAGCGGGCTACTCCCTCCATTGCTTCTAGGTCTCCTCCTCGGCTCCGATCCCCTTCTTTCTCCCCGGGGCCCGAGGAGGAGGAGACCCGATCTCCGTCGAGGTCATCGAGGCGGCATTCCAGGCCTGCCTCGGTGGCCTCTTCGAGATCTACATTCAGTTTATCTGATGCAGACTTGGACCGGATGATGCGAAGGTTCATCCAGGCCCAGCTGCAGATGGGAGTGCCCTTGCCTCCCCCCCTCAGGGGGGGAGCTCAACACCTTTTTTCCACCCAATTGCTCCTTCTCCGACCCGCTACCCGGGTTCGGAGCGCTCGGAGCCGAGTAGCCTTGGAGCCGGGGGGGTGGGTCGGCGCTGACAGTACTTGGTACTTCGGATCCGACCCTACCCTCGAGTCTGTCGGATCCGACCTCTCGGAGCCGTGGTCCGAGCTTTGGATCCGGGGGATTCAGTGTGCCTTCGGCTCCGTCCATGTCGGAGCACACTGGTCCCTCGGATCCGACGGTCTCGGCGCCGGCTCCGATCCCTTCATCAGATCCGAGTGGGAGCCGACTTTCGGATCCATTGGAGAGTGGCTCTTCCTCGGCATTCGATGTTGTGGAGAGGGCTCTGTTGAGAGCATCCGGACCCCCGGTCCTTGCATCGACTCCTCCCTGCACTCCCTCTCTGCTGGGCCAGGCTTCCATC